>NC_092468.1:22827191-23127191 GCF_047495875.1 Pithys albifrons albifrons
TGACAGTCAAATAAATATTGTTGGACTGGAACCATTATTGTGAAGCTTCAGCAACTCATCCAGAACACAATTAATTGATCTGATGGCCAGAGGGTGCTGATTTCCAGCCTGGGGGACTCCATAGCTGGTTCTTACTGGGTTGTTTTGGTGTCCACTTTGTTGTTTTTTTAAAAACTGTTTTCTGTTGCTTACCCTCCAAGGCTGCTGGTGGAGGGTGCATATATCTACTCTTAACCCTGGTTTTGCTGAGCTGAATCAGGAAGATCTTTTAGTCTCCCTTGTTTCTCACTTCACAGATAACTTTGGCAGTCCTTCCTCATGCCCCAGCTTCAGCTCATGCTTTTTGAACCATAATGACCAGAACTGTCCCCAGCTTTACTTGACACATTTCTTACCAGTGCCAGGGCAGTGAGGTGAATTTCCCCTGTCAGGAAACATCACTCTTGAGTCACCCAAGATGATCATAAAATGATTCCATTAATTGCTTAGGGCTGGTGTGATCAGGCAGAGGAGGAGTCCTGCCTCCTCTCATGTTTCCAGCTCTGGAGCTTCAGTTTTTGGACAGGTTATTTTTGTTTCATCCCCAAGCACATGTCATTTCATCCCAGTCCACTCCTTAAAGTTGCCTGATTTGCCCCAAATTATATTTTTACTTTCTTCTCAAAAGATGATGGTGCTTTTCTTTGTCTTTGCTGTCATTATCCTGATTTTTGCTTTTCCTGGCAAATTCACTATTACCACCTGCAGTGTGATATTTCTCCTTTCATAGACATCTCCTACCCAAAAAGTCTTCTTTTGCACAAATTCCATCTTTATTGTCTTAACTAATAATTTCAGTGTATTATTGCATTCAGTGTTGTATTGCAATCTGGGTAGAGTGGACTTAATTTTTGCTTTCCTTTATCTACAAAAAGAAAAAAAACCCAAAACAAAACACTACTCCCATATGAATTAACTTGTTTTAGTTCCAGGCTGCATTTTAGTCCTTTTCCTATTTATCTCTGTCACTGTAGTTTGTATCAATTCAAAATGCTTTTCTGTAGCACTGTGTGGTGTAAGAAAGAAAGTATAACACACCATTTTGGAAACTGGCCCAATCTTCTCCTTTGTCTCCAAAACCTTCTCCTAAAAATGTGTTGAGTTTTTAGCAATCCTGTGGGAAGACAGGGCAAAGAAGAACATTTTTTTTCTCCACAATACAGCATTGGCTGAAATACCACATCTTTTAAAAATTCCTTTCATCTCCAAATAAAAATATTATTTTTACAGTAAAAAAGGATGTCTAATATCTTCTTGCTTTATTGAGTTTTATAGTTGTCTACTGGTTTTCCTCAAATTTTCAAATTTTGTGCCAGTTTTCAGCCAGGAATAAAATTTTAAGCCAAGTTATAAACCACTGAAAAAGAAACTTTGGTGCTGCTTTAAGTGTAATCAAAAAGCCTCTGTGTCCAGCATTTTGATATCCACAATATTCATTTGTACATTTTGACCTCCCAGATATATATTTGCAATAAAAAGTTCAGGATCTTTTGTAATTGGGAAATCATTGCTCCCTACTGGTCTGGAAAGCAGCTACCACTGGTTTGTTATTGCTGAAATTCCAAGAAGGAACGCGGGGGCTGCTGCTTTCCCCAGTTCCACTGGTGTCAGCAGGAAAACATCCCACTGGTGCTCCTGGCAGAGTGGGGCTGTAAGTGCTGTGAGAGATCAAAATCTTGCCTGTTATTTCCAGGCAACAAAGGATGGGTCCCCCTGAATACGACAGGTGCTGCTTCAAGGACAGAAATGTCTGATACTAAAAAAAAAAAAAAAAGTAGCACTTTCTCAACTTTATGGGAATGGTTTTCCATGGTTAGCTTAAAAAATTACATTAATTATCTGCTTCTCTGACAGAGCCAGAAGTGTCACTTCCACTGATATCCAAAGGTTTGTGGTTGGCAGCTCTGACAGCTGAAGGAGGGACTGGCAGAGGGGTTGGCACCACCCTCATCTGGATAAGAGGAACCTGCAATTCCTTGATTGTTGGCCAATATTGTAATGGAGGGGACATTTTCCTGAGAGGACATCAGGTGTCTGTGCTCATCCAGAATTAGGATGGGTGGTGCTGGAGGGGTTCCCTGAGCAGCACCGGCTGACCTGCTCACAGCCACCTGCACAGGGACACAGGTTGGGTCAGTCTCAGAAATGGGCTTGTTTTGAGATTATTTGTGAGCTCAGTTTGGGCTTCATGTGTGTGGTTCTTTTTTTTTTTGAGTACTGGTGATGTTAATCTACGATTTTTATGTATATGTATATTAAAATTTTTATATATAGGGTTAAATATCTAAGCATTAAATTTTGATGCAGGCCTGAGCTCGATGCCCTGCCTGCTGTGGAAGGGCTCAACCCGCTCATTACCATCACAGTTTTCAGGTGTTCAAATTACACAATTCAGCTGTGAAAGGCAGATACAAAGTTGACTGAGGGTGCTCAGCAGTTCTTGGCCAGTGTCTGTAGTGGAGGTTGAAGCTCCTTCTCTACCTTTCAAGCAGGTAGGTAATTTTGCTAATTTTATGTAATCTAAGTGCTTGAGTTCTTGTACAGAATTGTAAACTTCCTCTAGTCTTTGTTTATGTGAATTAGTAACTTTATTAGAGTAACAATCCTTCAGTTTTTCCCTCTATATTTTATGCATCTGTAAAAAAAAAAGTCTCTTTTAATGTTAAAATAGTAACAGGCCCTTTGTGGCCTGACCCTGTGCTGTTTTCTGACTCTACAGTGCTGCTCTGAAACGTTGATAGCAAACTTTTCTTTGAATTTTTTAAAAATGTCTTTAAACTTCTTTTAAGTTCTTTAATTTTTCTGTGAATCTCAAATACAAGTCCTAATCTGAGTGGTTGTGACTACAGAGGGAAGTCTGTATTTGAATTTGATGCTTTAAGCTCATGCCTGATGATTTTTCAAGAGGGGCAGGTGCTGGGGAAGGTACAGCAGGAGGGAAGAATTCATAGAAAGCTCCTTGGCTGTTGCTCCTGCTGTGCTTCCAATGCCCTTCCCCATTGCTGGAGTGGCACCCTTAATGTACTAAATGGGATGAGTGGTAGTTGTGCCTGTGCAACTGTGAACAGTGTTCTTAAGGTGACTTTCAAAATTTTGTCATACCAAAGCACCAGTAAAATGATTAATTAGGTTAAAAACTGTGTGCTTAAACATTGAATTTTTTTCATTTATTCTGGATATTTTGACTTCCACCATCCTCCACAAACATCTAAGCCTTTCATATTTGGTAGAAGTGAACAACATGAGGCTACAGGTTCAATCCTCAATAGATACATCTTTGTTATTTTCACTTTGTTCCCTTCAGTAACACCTGATTTTCTGTTTAAATGGTGGAAAATAAATAATAGTGATGGAATGAAGGAAGGAGACAGAAATGGATTGCTATGAAATTTTATCCTTTGTTTTAAAATATTGTTAAATTTCTTCAGCAGTTACTGTAGTGGGAACCTAAATTGCTCCATTCTGATATCTAAAGTATTAATAATATTTATAAAATGTGCCTGGGGGACGCTTCAGGCATTCTCTGCCTTAGTGGAGAAAGGATGGCTTGTCCCAAAGGCAGTGGCTGCAAGACACTCTTTGTACCTTCCCTTGCACCAGGTGGGGAGCTCTGAGGCAGAGCTGGGGTGAAGTGGCACACTTGCTGTTTGGAGTTTCTGTGATTAGGATCCTGCCTTCCAACAGGCTAAAACTCATCTGGAGTGACTGTCCTTTAATGTTCTTCTCAAATACCAAGCTGAGGGTTTATATCTAATGTAGGACTTTGAGATTTTTGCCATGTGCTGGTTTAACTGCCCTGCCTCGATGGATGAGGCACTGGAAGCAGTAGGTAATAATCCAGAGTTGCTTTATTTTCAGTATTTAGCATATTGACTGCTAAGCACAATAGTTTTAGGTTGGAAAAACATGTGCAAGGAGTCCCAACTGTGCTGCTCTGAAGGAGTATCCTGTGTCAGGGTATTTGTGGTGCTTTGTGTGTCACACAGACCAAGCCTTACTGTGCTGTCAGTGATTGGTGTGAGATTTGTGCCTGGGTCAAAATATCAGTGGAATGAGGTTCTCAGCTGCCTTGCTGTGGAGAAAATGACATCCTGGGGAATGGGGAAGTCTCTGCTCCCCCAGGAAAGCTGCTGATGAGCCTAAGTGAAAATATCACCTTCTTTCTGATGTTTGCCCAAGCCATGGGTTGGGTTGATTGTGGGAACTGCTGGTGGCAGGGGCTTAATGGGAGATGTTTCTCTCTCCCAGCTGCTAATTAAACAGTGCATTGGTTGTCATTAGGGTGGAATTGGGTCATGTTTTTAAGTGTTGATCTGTAACTACAAATACCTGTTGCTGACTTGTGTTTTAGTCAGAGTTTAGGCACAGTTTTCTCGCTGCTTTGCAGCTTTAAAATAAAACATTGGATTCAAAGGAAGGGCTTGTGAGAATACTGTACCACTGCCTTTTTTTTTTCTTTGAAATTTTAGAGGTAGAACTCTGTCCCTCTCTGAGCTTAAACAGATTTTTATACGCACTCCTTGTGTCCCATCTGCACTTTAGGTGTAATGCTAACCCCATATCTGGAGTGCCTTAGGAAATGGGACAATCATGGGTAATCCACTTTTGGTTTTTAGTTATTTAAAAAAATCTGTTTAAAGATCTTCCCTAATAGAATATTGCTTCTTAATGAATAGACCCTCTTGTTATGGGACAGCTTAGTGCTGTTAACATTTTTCTCTCTTGTTTGGCTTTATTAGGTGCTATCTCCCATGGCTATCTGTAAAGCCAATTAGTGGAGAAAATAACAGCCATATTAATCTCCCAGAGCAGTCCAAGAAAAAGAGTCATAATATCATAGGGAAATTGTTCTAAGTGTGAAAAATTACCCACTTTGTCTATTTCATTTTTCTCAAACTCCAAAATTAATGACTTTCTGAAAAAAAGAGCAATATATTTATCTCTGTATAAAGGCAGAGATTTGATGAATGCTAAAGAGAAACCAATAGAGCTTTAATAAAAATGTATATGTCTGTAATCCTGTGAAATCCTATGAATCCTATTCCAGTGTGTTAAACTGCTGATTTGTATCTCTGTGTCAAATATAATTACAGGCAAACAGGAGCTGTGTTATAATATCTATTAATCAAGATTATAATTAGGATTTTAAGAAGCTGCTTGCTGGAGTTGGGAAATGCAAATGCAGCAAGGAAGTGCCAGAGCTGCTGAGTGGTCAGTGCTGGCAGCGTTTGCATTCTGGGCAGGAGCAGCCCATGGAGAGCAGGTTCTGTTCAGGGGAGGAGGTTCTGCTGCAGCCAGGAGGAGATTGAACCTATATGGCATCATATATTTGGGAATGTGAATGGGAAACGTGGTTTCTGGTCCAACAGATTCAGCCATTCATGCCAAGCCAAAAAAAAGTCTTGAATTTTGGGGGGTTTTGTGCCATTTAGGCAAGTCCAAGTTTTGTGTCCTTCTTTAAAATACTTGGCTGAGGAACATCTTAGCTTGGTCTGTGTTTTCCAGCCTGGCCAGTGAGGAGCTGTGCACCAATTATAAATATTTTTGAGTACTTATGAGCCTTTCTGACCTCTGTAAGTGCCAATCCAACAAAATGGGGTTTGCAGAATGGATAGGATTGATGAGCTTTTGCTGTTGGCACAAGAGAAGGAACTGATAGAGGTAGGCTGAGAAAGCCAAACCCACTGTTAAATCAATATTTCAACACATGGAAATATTTTTTGGCCCTCAAAGCAGTAATCTTAAATGGTTAGGTTTTTTCACCCCTCCTCTTCTGAATATTTTTTTGTCTAAAGAGGTGTCTTTTGCTCCTGAGTTCAGCAAATTTGGACCATCTCTTTTTTTACTCTCTCTCCCTTCCCCCCCCCCCCCCCCCCCCACTTGTTTATTCTCCAGAATCTACCTCAGCTTCTACCAGGTCTAGTCAGTCATAACAAGCTGAACATGGCATGAATGTTCCCAGCCTCATTTTAACTAAATTAACTACATTTACAACCTCTGTGTCAGAGCTCTGAACAATGAGAGCTTGCCATGGAACACATGAAACAAAAATGAAATTAGCCAGCGGTAGGAAACTACAAACAGCTGAGGCATTCAATTGTTAGCCATTTGAAGGATTAACTTCTAAATCATGTAGAGCTCCCTTGGTAGTTTAACTAGTTGGGCACTCAGGGGTATATAAAAGCACACTTTAAAGTAGAAATGTATTTCTTTACCTATAAAAAGGAGATTTACTGGCAAGTCGTGATATTATTAATACTGGATTTTTCTGCCATGGTCTCTAGCATTTAATCACACTTTCTTTTACTTTCTGTGTATCTTTTACTTTCTGTGTACATGTTTCTGTTGGGCTCCCAATTAAAGACAATGCAGATGAACTTGGTGTTGGGAGATAGATGACACTATTACCTGGAAATACACTTAATCAACTGAAGTTGGTAAAAACTGCCTCCTGTGTGTAGTCACTGTACCTGAGTAACTTCCTCCTGTGGATATTTATCCATTAGATCTATAGAGTACTCCTCTGGTTTAAATATTTGTATCCAGTTATTCTTATCCCAGTAATTTTGGAGAGTTCTCTGTACAGCCTCGCTCTACTGAAAGCCAAGGTAAGCCAGTACAATAGTGGGTTGTTGTATTTTATTTTTTAAATAAGAGTTGGTAAAATATTTTCTTAGTTAATGCATTGCAAAGAGCTGCCAGAGGCTTAATCAGAAGGAAGAGAAAGGAAACTCAACTAATTATGGTCATATGTTTACTTGAATTCAGCCTTTTCCCTGTCACCTGAGAACACTGTCATGGACCTATGGAGCTTCATAGGGGAAACATTCTTCAACTCTTTGCTTAAAGTGTCTTTCAAACAAGACCCTGAAGTCTTCAGACAAGTGTTTATTCAATCAAAATCCTTCAGATTGCACAATTAAGATTGATGAATTTTATAGCAGTTCCTTTTCTTTTTAAATGAATAGCACTAAACAGAGGTGACTTCCTCTCCTAGCACAGACTTGATAATGAAGCCACTGAATCTACTTGTAAATGTAAGAGTCTCTTTTTTTCAGTAGAAGTGCAAAGCAAGGAGTTCATTTAGAGGGAAAAAGAAATAACAGCAGGAACACCATCACAAAGCTGAAATAAAGGGGAAAAATGTAGAATCACAAAGAAAACCTAAACAAATAAAGTGCAAACAGAGAGTGACAAGCGCACTCAGCCCCTGGATTGGTTATGGATGAGTCGACAAGTATATGATGAAATTAATGACCCTCTGTCAACTTTTTAGATCTCACTTTTAAAGAGAATGGACCAAAAATCAATAGCCCCCAAACCACTAGTACTCCAGTGAACCAGTTTATCATTTATCTTGCTGCTGGCACTCATATAGAAAGTGCAGCCAAGCACAGCACAGGACTTTCATTGGTAGTCATCATTACATGCAATGTTTGAGCACTCCAGTTAAAGGTCAGAGGTGTGCAGTACAGCTCCTCTGAGAAGTACCTATCTGAAATTACCAATATCTGGGTATGGCTTATCCATGCTCTGCACTACCATTTTATTCCACCTCCCCCTCCTTTTCTGAGCTTTACCTGCTGCTGAAGCAGAGGCAGTGGAGCTGCAGCCCAGCAGCAGTGGCTCCACACCCAGGGGCAGGGCTGGGCTGATGTTCCATTATTCATTCTGATTCTCAGAACGTTGCATCTCAGTTACTTCTAGTGGCATCAGGTTGAAATCACTGACATATGAGCTGACACCTCTAATGAATTTTTTTTCAATTCTACACCATAAAAAATGTTTTAGAATCATATTTAACATCTGGGTGTTAAATGTTTATCTTAAGAGGTCCAAAGCAGACTCAGCTGTTCAAAGCCTTTGTACTATAAATGGATTTTTATAATAAATCTGTAATATTTAAAATTATTTAAAAATTACATATGTACTTTTCTATCAAAAATCTGAAGGGCTAGCAAGGCTAGAAAGGTCAATTAAAAATTGAAATCAAGGGGGAAAGCTAAGATCACCTTTTTGTCATTTCTGGCAAGCCAATTGTGTGGTTGCAGTGAATTCAGGGAGAGTTGCTCCACACACGTAACAGCTGTTGCCTTGAAATATGCATGGTGTGAAGGCATAAATTGGGATAAAATAGGGCAGTGAACGTTATCCCCTTACGTGGATGGGAAACTGAGGCACCAGGCAGGTGCAAGGCAGTTTTTAAAAACAGCTTAGTTAGGAATTACCTGTTCTCTTAGGAAGGCTGATCAAGTAGAGGCAAGAGTCCAGGTTTCCTGATCTGTCTCCCAGTGTGTTGGGCAAGGATCCCTCTGGACTGCTGGTGTTTGATGTTCAGAACCCATCAGAGAGGCTCAGAGTGGCACCTTCCCGGGTGGCTGGGGATGCAGCTCCATGTGTTTTGCCCTGGAACAGCTCTGTGTGCTGGGGGTTCCTGCTGGGCTTCTGTGGGGACCCCCCTGTGCTCACACCCCCATGTGCTGCCCAGGCAGGTGCTGCCCACGTTGAGACTGAGGTGAGTGTGCAAACAGGGCTGTGTTGACCCTGTGTGTGAGCCTGTTTGTCTCTTCCTCATGCACGTGCCAAATGCAGGTTCAACAAGTCTGCTTTTACAGAGCCAAGGCACTCTAAAATTGCTGGCACAGCTGAGGGAGGATAAAATATTTCCTGCCACAGCGCTGTGGGAAGGACAGCAGCTGCCCTGTGCTGCTGCAGGCAGCAAGGTGTGTTAATGAGCTTACAGCAAAGGAGTTTTTTTCTAGATATCACAGCCGGGGGATGCTGCCCTGATCTACCGGGGGGAAGCTGTGCAGCCACAGTCAGTGAGACAACACAGTGGTGACCATGCGAGGTGGAGTCTCCCAAAACACACCCTCACTGATATAAGGTCATGTTGCAGAGAGATGTTTTTAAGGACTTGAAAGAAGGAAATAAATATAAGGTTTTGCTTCAGCAAAGAAATCTTACAGATAAGAAAGATGTAGAGCTCCCACTGAATGTGAGTGTCCTTAACCCCAATGTGGAGGTTGCAGTGGGGAATAGTGTTAATTAAAAGACAAACAAAAGCAAAAAAAAAACCCTGGCAAACCAAATACCTCTCTATGTTAAAAATATTTAAGGGAAAGAATAATCTAGACACAATGCAATACATAGGTGAGATGAAATACAGGGCTGAGAGCATCCATGTGACAGCACTTAGAAAGGATCTGTTGACCCTGAGATTAGCTCCGTTGGTTAAAACTTGGTTGTAGTAATGCCAAGGTCATGGCTGTTCAATTCCCTATATGGGCCATTGACTTAAGAGTTGGACTCGATGATCCTTGTGGGTCCCTTCCCACTCAGAATAGTCTGTGATTCTGTTGAGTCTTCAGCCTTGCCATGCTGATGCAGGAGGGCCCCAGCTCCTGCTTTCCCAGGTGTGGGATGCCCTGGTAGCTCTGTGCCCTCTCCACCTCTGAGGGGTGGGGTCCTCTGTCCCTCAAGCATTGCAGGTGATCTTGATTTGTTGCAAAGGAAGTTGTGCTTCATTTCTGGCCTCCTGATGCCCTGTTGTTTTGGTCTGACATTCAAAAGGCTTGTGCAGTTACGTGCAAATTGTACCAATTCTCTACAAGTCTCCCTGTCTGGCTCTTCATTTGAGCACAAGTGAAGTCAGGTGGCTCAAAGCACAAATGCTGCACCTCTAACAAACTGAACATGTTTTTGGTGTTCAGCTTTGCCTCTGCTGTGCCAAAACAACTGGCTGTTGCTCTCCCAGAGGAGGCTTGACACAAGGACAAGCTTTAAGGGTGGTGGTGGGCAGCAGTGAAGGGAGAGGCAACATGTTCTTGGAGGGGAGCAGGACTGAGTGTGGACCAGCACTGGATTTCACACGAGGTGTGAATGAATACAGCAAAATTCAGGCACTTTGTGATGTCACTCAGGGGTTTTGGGTGTAAGCAGTGGTACAGGTGCTCCAAATGCTGAGTGAGGAAATGCATGTGATGCTACACAAGGTTTTGAGTGCAGGGGCTGAAGCTGGAACTGGAGCACCAGCATATACACCTGTGTGGTGTGCAACTAGAAACTTGAATGTGACAGCTCAAAAAAGAAAATATTTCAATTAATTTTGTCCCTAGAATTAATTTTTTTGTGGTTGAATGTTAGAAGGCTCAGTAGAGATGTTGCATAAACAGGTAACTGGGATCTAGGGCCACTTTGCCAACAGAAAAACTGCCATAGCTGTAGAAGTGGGAGCTGGATCTGCCGTGAGTCTGTCTGAGCTACAAAGTCAGTAAATAAAATTAAAACTACCATCAATGCCTACAAGCAATCTCTTCAATATTCAGTCAACCACTTTTTTTCCTCCAGCATTTTAAACCCATATTTTATCCGTAAGAGTGAATAGAGACAATTACTGGAGTCACACCTATCACATCCTGTTTGCTTGTACAGTAAGTGCTGGATACCAGAACGGAGAGCTCACACTGTGTGTTCCTTTCAAACAGAAAAGGCAAGTTGCTTCAAGTAGAACAATCCTTTTACTAATTGCAACCATTTCAAGCCTGCCGTTCCAGGCTGGTTTCCCTGAAGGAACACGCTGCTAATATGTTAAGACTTGAATATGTTAAGACATTTAATGTTTTCTTTTTAGTTGTTCTTTTTTTCTGTTTTACAACTAGACCAGAGACTTTTCAGTGGAAAAAAACTTAGGAAAGTCTTGTTTACTTAGACAATAAATCATTCTGTATTCAAGGTGGCAATAGCTTAGCTCCAGGGGATACTTGATAAGGTGTGGTGGAGGGGAGAAAGGGATGATCTCTGATACAAGTCTGTTCCTGGTGTTCTGCAGAAGTACTTGAAGCAGTTTGCATCTCTCCTTACAAAGGGATGGGCAGCATTGCATTTAGTGCTGATGCATCTGCATTTCAAACCTTTTACTGTGCAGGCTTTCAATTTTAGTTCACTGGGAAAAGGTGTGTTTTCCTTCCCTGCCTCCATGAGCAGTACCAGCATCAAGATATTGTGTTTAGCAATTTGTGCCTTTATGATCCCTTTTTCTAATTCTAAAGTGAATGTTAAAATCTGGGTCAGGACAATGAACACTTGCAAGTGGATTTAATGAGCAGAGTTTGGAGCTGCTCTTTGGAGCACTTCTACTCCTGCTGTGGGGAGACTGCCCTTTGCTCCTCTTGCCCACAAGCTGCTTGTGAGGGTGCTGCTCCCTGGTCTTGGTGGTGGGTTGTGGTGCAATGGGGACCAGTGTGGGTCACTGGCATCCCCCCACTTCTATAGGAAAGGAGCCCCCCGAGCTGCTGCCTGCACTGAGATTGCATAGGATCTGTAATTTATGAGTGCCTGGGTGGCTAAAGGGCATGGCATGGTGAAAGAAAGGAAAAGGCTTCACATTCCTTAACTCAGAGGGGTCATGGCTGCTTTTTGTGCATGTTAACTAGAAATATTTCTCTTTAAAACTGTGTATTGGACATGTTGTGCACATTATAACTTAAAAGCTTCAGCCGACCTGCATTTTTGAGAGTTGTATTCATTCTGGAACTGTACCACAATTCATCATATTAAACTTCATTTGTTGGAAGCCTTGCACTGGAATATGGGCTTAGTCTCTAAGGAAGTGCTTCATTTCTGTATTCCTTACCAATAACAGCACAGGGCACTGTCTTTTTATTACTCTGTGGCTAGCACCATTCACACAGTGCATTTCTACATCAGGGCTGGAGAGACCCCCATCCTGCTGAAAAATTTAGATGGCTACAGCAGTAATCAGAAATACCAATAAAGTGTCCCTGGTTCTAGGTGGTGATGTGGGATGGAGGGAGAAAAAGATATAAAAATGAATCATGATGTGAGACAGCATTGCTCTGGCAACTGCTTCAAAACCTGAGTGCAGTGAGACTGTATAAAGGCTTGAGAATATTCCTATGGTCCTAAAGAGACCTGCAAAGACATTGCAAACTCATCAGGCAGCCAGTGCTGCAAGGAGGAGGAGAAATGCTGTTTTGAGTCATTCATCCCCAAACAACAGATGTGCCTTAACCTAGAAATAGGTAATATGGCTTCCAAGTGAGGGGAGTTGCTTTGGATAAACCCAGTTAAAAAACAACCAGACATTTAATGCAGGAAGCTGTAGAAGGTGTAAAGAATGGCTAAGTAAGTGAGTGGGACACCATTAATCTTGGTTTGTTTCAGCACTACATCTTTAGCTGTTGAAGAAAAAAAAAAACCCTTGCTCCTAGCTCATAACCTGAGTGTTAAAACTGATGTCCTCCCCATTAGGGCCTGTAAGCTCATTAGCACATGGCAATTTATCCTCTTTTATTTCTTCTCAATTATCCTATCATCCATTGTATCTGGATCTGATTACCCTTTCCCAGAGTCAAACATTATCTTGTAAATCATTTGCTTTAAGTCTAAGCCTGCCATTGCATTGCCCAGGATTTGCTTAGGCAGGTAATAAATCAATTAGCATTAAACTTGTGGCATCATCAATTTTCTTTCCTTGTGACTGAAAAAAGGAGTACCTGAACTTTGCGAAGCTGTATCAAATTTCCTTATGCCATCCACACTGGAGTTTCCTCCTTCCTTTCCCCCCATACCCCAAATCAATATCAATATACTTTGTACTGAACTGGAGACAAGAGAAGTGATGGAAACTGCTACAAACCCAGATGGAAAGTCTATGGAAAGAGCCTTGTTGACTTGAGATCTTTTGGATCAAGCCCTGGGTGAGACCCCTTGTAGCCAAGGGACTTCTGGGTTCTGCTATTTGATAAATGTCAAAACCTAAATAGTGATGATGGTCTAACATGACAAGCCTGCAACCTCAGGAATGTGAAAATAATGTGATATTCCTGCCCCTCTCACACTGGGAGGGATGTGCTAGTGCTGTGCCAGCTCCACACTGCCCCAGGGCTGCCTGCACTGGGTGTCTCCAGGGTTTCTCTCTGGTGAGGCAGTCCCAGGGTGCCAGAGGCATGTCCTGTGCTCTTGTCCCTTCTCCCTCCCCAAGGCTGATGGAACTGATGTGGCCAACGTGTCCCAGCCCAGCGTGGTGCTTTGGCACAAATGCAGCTCAGAACTGGTGTGGACAGCAGGAGCACAACTGGCTTTCATTTGCTCCTACATGTTCCTCCTCTGGACTTGCTCCCACAACTCTTTGGCGGATCCCCAGGATCTGATCTGACAGTTATAGCAACATTTATTAGCTGTAGTCTGGGCAAATGATGCAAAGGGAAATATTTCTTACACCCTTTGCATATAACCTACCAGGGAGATTGCTGAATCGGCTTTCCTGGGCTTGGGTTTTGATGTCTGCAGCCCCTACAGTGTTATGCTTTGCTTTTCTTTCTTTCTTTTTTTTCATATTAGGCTTTCAAAGTGGAAGATGTAAAAAATGTTAGCAATGCTGCTCTGCCACGCTCCAACCACACACTGACTGTGTGAGACCTGTACAGTGGAATACTTGGGATTAGGTTTGTCCAGTTGTCTTGCTTATTATGAGACATGTATTAAAAGACCTAAAAAATTGATTTAAAATACATTTTTTAAAAAAGAGAAAAGCAGACCTGTTCAGACAATGGACTTGGATTGGGCTTTGAGTGCTAACTTAACTACTTGTTCCTGTGCTTTATGGAAATGACTGTGAAGTGACCAAAACATGACTTTTTGTTTTTTAAAAACAACACTGTTGTAGGAAATGAGATGCACATATCACCAGTATGAATGCAAGTTACTGGTTCTGAAGAGAGATGGTTAAAGTGCCTGGTGGTGAGCATTTGGGATGAGTATTTGGGTTTTTGTGGATGTTAGAGGATTTCCTATGCATTCCGGTTGTTGACTCAAGTTCACCCCAACAGCCAACTTGCAGGGGCAGGTTTCCAGAGGAGTTTGTGCCCTGTCCTACATCCCCTTTGCCATCACCTTGGGAAGTTGTCTGCATCTCCCTTCTTTCTGTTGTGTGTCTGGCATTGCTTTCTCTGGGTAATGGAAACTTGTCTTTGCATTTAACTGTGTATAAATGGAGCAGTGCAATTGCTGCAACTTCTTCAAATGCTTTGTGCTTGAGGTCTTTTCCTAAGCCACAGGTTACACAATTTTTTTGTCACTGTGAAGGCACCCAGACAGGCTCTTTGATCAACTGGCCAGTCACAAGTAGAAGTGTTGTAGCATCTGAGCTGCAGAACAGAATTATGTGGTGCATTCCTGAAAAACACCCAAGCTGTAGAAGATTTGTCTAAAATGTGTGATATTGTGCTTTGCATATATTTTCTAACTGGGGAAACTGAGACAATCAGCAATGAAATGGCAAGGTCATGGAGAATCTCATTGGTAGAGATAAAAACAAAGAAGCCTCACTTCTCAATCATGTGGTGTAACTCCAAGACTACGTATTTATATCTCCCTTTCTTTATATGCTCCCTATATGAAGTTCCCAAGAATGAGAGACAGCAGTTCCCTTCCTGAAAGTTAGGACTTGCAATGTGAACTTTTTGAAAGTTTTTGTTAAAATCCCTGGGGAATGACAGATATCCCATTTCCTGGGACTCTCAAAGGTCATTTGTTGAACAGTTTCTTCTAAGCATATATGACAAATTATTCCCTTGGCACAATAAACAGGACTCCAGCCCTTTAATTATAATATAGCACTCAATATCTTTAGACATTTCAACATTTTCTGTGTATCCTACACTTTTCATTACAAGGAAAGGTTGAACAGAATTAAAAGGGTGACATTACCCAAAGATTGATAGTTTACCTGTCCAAAAGGGAAAGTCATATATAGGAGAGTACAAAGGAAAGAAGGATCCAAACCAAGTTTTGATTGCAGAGGAGACCCAGATAAGAGAGTTTTTATTATCCACAGCTTTTAGCCTTATTTACCATCAGGCTATCTTGCCACAAGCATGCTTTTTAGTTCTGACAGCTCTGAATTATGACCATTGTGGGATCCTATCTCATTAACTGAAATGGGAGAATAAAACATCAAACAATCATAAAAATAATTTGGCACTGTGAAACCACTTAGGAGCAGCTGTCAAACAGGTTGGAAGATAAAGTTCTAAATAAAAAGAATAGAGAGTGCTGCAATGTCCTGCCATATGCTTCCTCTGCATTATAGACTCCTTAATAATATGAAGTGCCTGTGTTTATGCAGAATAGGCCAGACACTCCATATATGATATTGATTATGCCTTAACCCCAATTTAGTAAAGACATACTCCTCCTTTCCCTAATCAGATACTGCAGAAGCAGTTTTCTGAAAACGTCCCTAATGCCAAGACATATTTTATCTCCGAAGGCTGTGGCAGGAGATAGGGCTTTGTCTTGCCTGTTGTCATGGCTTGGAGCCCAGTTTTAGGACAGCAAGGCCCCTCTGGGGCTCTTCTCCAGCAGTTTTCATCCAGCAATTCAAAAACATACATCTTTATCAAGCTGTTGTTGTCAGACAACATTAGATAATTAATAGGCCATTTGTCAGCCTGCACAAAACATGTTAAAATCCCAAACGCAATCAGGGTAAATATAGTTGCCCGCTCTCTGAAGGCTTTTTGTTCTGACATGCAGGCATTGCAGGCAGATATTTACTATTAAACAAGACTCATTATTAATCACATCTAATGTTAATTAATTAACAGCCTCTGTGCATTGAGGGGGCTCTGTGACTTTCAGTTGTTTTAAGGAGCTAACTGGTAACTTAGCAGTTTGCATGGAAGTGGTTTCTTGTTCAGTTCACATCAACTTTCTCAATAGAATAACTGTGTTCATTAAAAAGCCAAAAATAAAAAGGGATATTTCTAGCAGCATAAATTAGTATTGTAATAAGCCCACATCTGAGATTTTTAGGGAAGGTGTAATGATTTGGTTTGGACCCAGCTTTACTGTCAGTGTTGCTGAGTTAGGGCAGGTGTGCAGACACAAGGCTCTCTGGGGACTGGAAGCTGATTAGATGGGATACAGATGATGTTGTATCCTGGGTCCACGACCCAAGCAGAGGTGCTGCTGGCAGATGCTGACCATGAAGAGATGCCACAGCAGCCTTCTTGAGCTACCAGCATGCAAAGAGAGGTGCTGAGGATCAGTCATTAGAGATGTCTGTGAAAACCCTGATGCCTTAATGGTTTGGTCCCAGTTCTCCTTAGGCCTACACCTTGGCTTATCACTGAGCAGTAGAGAATGAGTGTCAGTGCTGCTGGTGAAGTGCCCCCAAGTCAGGTTTGCATCCTGTTAGCTGGGTATGTTTGCCTGAGGAAGGGAGCTGTGGAGAGGCAGAGCCTTTCCCCCTTAAGATGTCCTTATGCTGAAGGCTGTTTGTTCCTTGTGAGGGGAGAAGAGGCAGGATTGTCAGCATGGGCTGGATCATGGCAACTCCACACCCCAGCAGTCACTTTGACTGCAGAATTTCTGCTGAACCAAACTGCAGGTGTGCAGGTTACAGGCTGTGTGGTTTGGCCCTGGACGTGCCACTTGGTAGCACTGAAAACAAATGTCCTTTTTTTATGTGGTACCTCAACATGCCCATTTTATTGTAGGCTCTGACTGTCCTTTGGGTGCTGCCGTGGCTGGTTGTGCTGTGTCGTGACATGTGGTGACTGAGCCTGCATGGGAGAAGAATTAGTTTGCATAACTACAAAACCATTGTGTAGGAAGGGAAAGGGGCAGGGGACAATATTGCTTAATTACTTGTTCCTAGAAATTCTGCTCCTGCAAAACTTCCATGGCAATCAGCAGGAGGCCAGCACTGAGAGTGCTCACAGCATTAATCCCTAACACAGCTTGGGAAAACTGCCTTTCCTTCATGTTCCTTTTATATAACTTGGGGGCATAAGTGTCTGGGCTACAAAAACTATAAATCTTTTAAAATAGTTGCTGATTTCATCACCCACTAAATAAAGATGACATTTTTGTGAAATATTTTGTATTCAGACTGTCTGTCCAACCATGCTTTGCACTCTCTCCTCTTTGCTGTGTCAATATTTGCATTGCCAGCCCTATTTTGGAGAGTTTCTGACTTGATCTTACATTTATTTTGGCGAAGAATGTGGAACACAACTCTGAGAGAGAATTTGTTTTGAGAGAGGATGATGATGGGTTCTGACTTGAATAGAGGCTGAAGTCCTTGGAGAAAAATGGGCTGGAAGGGGTTGGAACAGCCTGGATGGGGGTGTTGTCCTGCAGTCCCATAGAATAGTGATGGGAAAGAGAGGTCTAAGTCTGAAGATGATCCATTTGTTTCTCCATATCCATGGATCAACATTTCCCTGTCAGGTCTGAAGGCTGGATCAGGTGGAATGGCTCACATGAGGGGATGCAGATTTTCTCAGAACCTTGTAACTCTGTGACTTTTGGGGGTATTCCATGTCGAGAATTGCATCTTGGCTCAATTTTATTGAGCTTCCAGTCAAAAAAATGTCCTAAATAATTAGGGAAATGGAAATTTTTGGGTCTCTGGATGCAAATACAGTTTTTGAGCACTTTTGAGACTGTGCCTATAGTTTTGTATTTTAGTCATTTATTTACAGATACATCCCCAAAATCCTGTGCCGACAAATACATTCCTACACGTGAATAGGTTCTTAGTCACATAGGCAGATAAATTGCATTTCATTGCATTGATAATGTGTGTATCAAGTATTTCATTGCACAGATACACCTAAATAATTCTCATAAATGGGGACCACAGAGCTTGGATTGGTTTATTCCTGCTGAAATGCTGACACCACATTGTGTGAAAGGGGGAGCTTAGTCCAGAAGGAAAATTGTCCTAAAAAATGTCCTTTAGCTTACAAAGCCTGGTGCTGGCATTAAACTAAAATCAGTGTTAGCCAGTGAGGTTCCTCAGCAATACTAACACTGCAGTGGTGTATGATGCTGCTGTGTATTGTCTCACTATAAACCCAACAATATGCTTCAATAAAACATATGTCATGGTATGTCACAGGCACTTATCTTGAGGGCATGAAGCCAGTGCTGTTGGCAAAGCTTGGGTTTTGTTTGTCACTGTGGCTCCAAGTACAGGATCTGTGGGTGTGTTATCTAGGCTTGAACATCAAGGAGATGCTCAGGTTGTCTGTCACCTACCGAGGTGTTGGCCACGTTGGGTTATGCTTTGATTTGGTGCCTGAGAAACCAAAGCAGCCTCTCCCAGCAGCCTGTTCATCATATCATGCGTTGCTTGCTGCCATGGGCTTGCCCTGGAGGTCCTGGGCTACCTCATTCATCTTGCTTGTGGTCCCTTGGGGCTCCAGCACTGCCAAAGACCCACAGCATACCTGGCCAGCAATGGAAACTGTATCTGCATCCTTGTCTTAATGGTATGTGTTCAAAAATCCAACAAATTATGTATTTCCAACACAGGCTTCAAAAGATGTAGGATTAAGTGGTTACGTAGGCTTAGTCTAGTGTTTCAAGCAAGGTGCTTGCTTGAGAAATAGTATTTATATTGGCTCTGTGCTGGCAAATATGCAATTAAGAGACAAACCAGAAACTTTTGCTTTCAAGCTGTAACACTGTTTTAGGAAGGGAGGGATATTTCATTCCCCAGATAGAGAAAGAAGCTTCCCTTATGCAAACTCTGAGCTCTGAAACACTATTTCAGAGAAATAAGCAGAGAAACTCCTTAAAATCATAGAAATACTTTTCACTAATAAGGTTCAACTTTCCTTCTTCTATAAGACCTGATGAGCAAACTTCACCAAAGGGGAGAAGAAGAGAACAGCAGTATCTGTGGGGAATGCTGGAGTTTGACATCACTTTGCGTTTTCCCCACTTGTTCTGGATGGAAGGCTTGAGCCATTCTCAGTCTGGGTTCCACCTACACCATCAAAACCAGAAAAAAAGCTCCTTAGCCCAAAAGGCAGTTCTATTGATTCATGCAATGATTGCCAAGTGGTATCTAAGACAGACCAAAAGGGTTATATCACAATTTTCCTCATGGATTTCTAAACAAGCTTGGCTGGGGTTGGATAACAAGAAATTTAAGGTTACCTGCATCCTAAAAATGCAAAGCCATCTCCAAGCAAGAAATAATTCTAAAGAAAATTTGTATTTGCTTGATTGATTATCTTATTTTAATCCATATTAAAGCTTTAAGTCTTTAGGTGTGGCTCTTTAGTTCTAACATCTCATAAATTATGGCTATAATGAAGCAGTCATTTATCCAGGGCTGATGATAAATGGCTTGCCCTAGGAGGAACTAAAGAATAGGCAAGTAGATCATTTTCATATTTGGTGAAAACAATATTAAGTACCCAGACCTCAGTGATTGCCCTAATAAATGAATAATCTGAGGTGAGGGGCTTGGCAGTCAGTGTAAAAAATAACCTGAGCTTTGGCTGTCATTTGTCAGGCTTTGCTATGACAGCATGCATTATGGGTAAATGAGCAATCAGCAGGAACTGTGTTATGGCTGGGATGTTTTGGAGAAATTTATCATATGCATTGCTTGGTACCTTTAAGACCTTAAGGCTTAATGGCCATAGTGCATGACTGCAAGAGAACACAGCTCTTATTTACCATCCCATGCTTCATTTGCACTGGATCCCCTTTTTTCCATGTATTAGGGGAATGAGCCTCTGTTAGTTTTGTTTCCCAGACTTTCACTCATATGGGATATTCCAGCCTGCTCCATGTTATTTCTAAGGCACCATGATGTTTGAGGGATTTTGAGGATACTCTGCTCAGTATAGTAGAGATGTCAATTTATATTTAATGAGCTAAGTCAGTAACACATGGATCGGATGTGTAGGAACAAAACCCAGGGGAAAGGCAAGGAAGCACAATAAAGTACTCCTCCAAACACCTGAAGTGCAGTGGGAAATTAGGTGCTGTTACCTCTTAATTAGCCATGAACCATTCAGGTACAGAGGGGGGACCACAGCGAAGGGTGTTAGCAGGTGTCTTGGCACAAGGTAAACCTATTTTTCCAGACTGCTCCCCATTGGGATGCAGCAGTGGTGTGCTTAGTGCTGCAGTACATGAAGGCTCATGGTCTTGTGGCAATATTCAGCCTTTCTCTTCAAAAAGTGCCCCATTGTTCCTTTCTGCTGCTGAGATTTGGCACTTTATCTTTCCAGGTGGCTTCAGCTGTAACTTAATGGAAGGAGACACAACTCTTACATGTCTTGCATAATTATTTAATGGACATATAAGAAGGCATTAAATGATGGAGGAGATCTGGGGGGACCCAGGTGTGCTGAGGCACTGGGAGGAGCAAAGCAGTGGGGCTGAGGCTGCACAAGTGGAAGGGGAGTCCCACACAGTGGCCACTTCTGGAAATGTTGACATAAGTGGTATCCTCAAGTGGGCACAGATGTTGAAATCCAGGGCTTGGATTTCTGTGAGACTTCTTAGTTGTGACTGAAATGGACAGGAATTTCTTTCTCGCTAAATAAACACAGATTAGCAGGAATAGCATTGGGGTGAAGGAAGGAGCAATGAAATGTGCTCTTCTGAGAGGCTGAGGCTTGTGAAACAAAGCTTGTCCTGGCATCACACCTGCCTCTTCATGGGAGGCACGTTACATCAGAGGGCATTTCTCATAGTTTTTTTTAAGCTTTTGAAAGAAAGAAATGATGCAGGGACAAGAATTAATTTGAAAAGGAAAAGTGAACAAGCCAAGCTGTGAGGTTTTCTGCTGGCCTAGAAAATACTGTCAGGATGAAGCTTTTGGGGGAGTTCTTAACTACAGCTTTGTTCTCTGCCCCTGAGGCCTCATCCTGCAGGGTGCTGAGGACGCTATCAGCAACAAGACTCTTTCTTTACGTCTAAGCTGGGCATTCTCTTTTAGAAATGTGAGCTTGGATGAGTGTGCTTCAGTGGTGTGCTGGATCAGGGCAGACTGTCACAGCTTACTCCAGGACAGAGTCTGCAGTCTCCTCTCAACCCCACTCAAAGTCCGCCCTTCTGCTGATGTGTCATCTTCCCAGCAACCAAAACTTTTTTTAATTGCTTTTGTAATTTAATTTTTTCTTACTTTCATAGAAGAAAGGGATGTTAGAAAATGCTCTGATCTAGCTTTTCTGAAAATTTAAATGCTGGTCTGCCACAGCTTTCAATATCTCTTTACCTGCTGCCACTTATACCTTTCACTTCTCATTAAGGAAACGAACCCGGAAGATTAAAGCACTCCCAATTTAGCTTTCTAAATGGGAAGTGAAAGTTGAAAGCAGACCAGCTGAGAATAAGTGCCACTGAGAACTGCAGCTGGGCTGATGCTATTAGAAAAAAAGAGACCAATTCTTGCTTCTGATCTGTCATTTAAGGAAGCTTGTTTATGTCTGACACCAGATGAATACGTAGTGCCCTTTCTTGTTGAGATGGAAGTTTTACTTTAGACCGATCAGGTATCACATCACTAAATACTGAGAGCTTTATAAAAGTAAGGCAACAATCCTGTCTGTAAACAAGTTCATATTGGTGGAGTCCAGTAACACCCCAGAGTTCCACATGGAAATGGATCCTGAGATTGGAGTGAGTTACTCTAAACCTTCTTAAGTGACTTTTGAGAGACTGAATCTGACTGATTTGTAGGCACACAGGGTGAAGGGAAAGGAGGGCAGAGGGAGGTGGAAGGTTCCTGGTGTTCCTTAAACTCAAGCTTGTTTTCAATATCTGGCTGCTGTGCTCATTCCAGATGTTTCCCTACACCTCTGTATTTGTTCAAAGTTGATAAAGCAAATAGGAGTCCTCCAGGAGCTGTGGGTCAGATCCTTAGGGAACATAACTTGGAAGCAGCACTAGAACATGCTTAGCAGGAAGGAAATCCCTGTGTTTGTGAGGCACAGCCCAGCACAGCAGAGGGTACCAGGAGATCCCTTTGTAGTGCAAACAAATGGAGAAAGAAATTAAACTGGTGTAAGATACCTAGAGACCCTTAATATTTGAAGAAAATAAGATACAAGGTAGCATTTCTAGGGAGACTCTCAGCTATGCTCAGTAATCAGGCATTGGAATGGGCTGCCCAGAGAGGGGGTGGATTCCCCATCCCTGGAGGTTTTTAAAGTGAGCTTGGCCGTGGCACTGAGTGCCATGATCTGGTAAAGGGACTGGAGTTGGACCAAGGGTTGGACTTGATGATCTTGGAGGTCTTTTCCAACCCAATCCATTCTATGATTCTACCTCTGTATGCACAGTTTTTGTGTAGTGTCTTACTACCCATAAAATAGAGACAACTTTATTACAGGCACAACTCACTAAGCCAGTGCCAGTAAGAACAGCTTGAGACTGGGGATGCCTAAAGCGATTATTGGAAAAATTGGAAATATCAGTTGTATTAATATATGTTAGGGTTGTGGTTTAAGCTTTATGTCTGGACTTCTGATTCATCTCCCTAAACCTGAGTTGGTGTCAGGAAATTAAAGGGCTCACTATTTCTTGAATTTCTTTAGTAGTACAGATTGGAATTGAAAATGCAGAGGTAGGGTTTGCTGCCTGGTGTTCCCCACATGGGATGTGGACTCTAACCTGAACTGTGTTGTGAGTTAAGTGACCTCTGTTTATGCTAGAGTATGTTATGAGTATTAGTTTGCTCCAAATTTATTGCTTTTAAGTAACTCCTGACAAAGAAAAGGAAGGTCTGAATATACCATGTATCTTTTATTGCTTAATTGTTTATAGTGATTGTAAATAATAATAATTAGAAAGTAGACTGAATACAAAACCTCTCCTAGTAAAATCTAGGAGCACTGGTATGGCAGAATTTCTCAGTTTGAAGTGCCTCTATCTTTGACAGTTCTCCTAAGGTAGGTTATTTTGGAGAAAACATATGTTTCCATTTTCTCTCCCTCGGCTTCCCTTTTAGTCCCCAGGCTCCACTAGGGTCACAGCAACATTAAGGCTTTTGTCACTGTGATTAATAGCTCTTTAGATCATCTTTAATTCACTCACTAATGACTGAGGGTCTTTCTGCTCTCCAAGTAATCGCGTGATGTATGAGCCGATAGTACACCTTGTGGCAGAGGTGAAAATCATTCAGGCAATGCAAATATTGTCACGGGGACAAATGTTTTCCCTGTTAATAAAAATTAATGAATTCTACCCAGGAGCTAGTTAAAGAAGCTCTGGTGAGAGAGATCCAAACACAAACAAGTTCTTGCTGCTTGGAACCATTAATTCAGCCTTTCTAGATATGTGAGGATAATTATTATTAGTATTTCTGCATCTACATAATAGATGAGAGAGTGGCAGGTTGATTTAATTACACAAATGCATTGCAATGCAGGTAGATCTGTCTTTCAGCTTTGCCCACGTGCTGGTCTTCACTTGAGATGGGTTATTTTGCATGGCCTTTGTTTTTAAGGCTTTGGAGTCATTTACTTTTTTACAGTAAACTCCAGTTCCAGGCCAAGATCCAGCTCAGTCAGGATGTTATAACTGCAAAAGGATGCAAAGATGTTTACGTTTTTTGCAAGTCCCTGTTATACATCGTAAGTGGTTGATGAAACAGGCTGTAAATTAATCATCAGGAAGAGAAGGAAATGCTTTGAGTATCTTACTCTATTTATTGCATGCATATGAATAACAATAAAAAGTGCTGTGTCCTTCAGTCAGGTCACCTTGTGGGGTGGGTGTTCCTGTCCCTCCCTTGGAGCTCAGGCTTCGGCTGAGTTGTTGGAAAGGTGTATTTCTTATTTACTGATGGAGCACATGCCCTGGTTAATGCTGTTGTCATTTTTTGCTTCATTTTGATAGTCCCCAGTTCTTTCTTCTGATGACAAAAAGCTATTGTCTCAGTGGAATAAATATTTCTGAATTACTTCCCAGTCCCAACATTATCAGTTACATCTTAGAACAAGAAAACAGTAAACTTTTAAAAGACATAATTTTACCTCTTCACAGTGCTTATCTACAAAGGAACATATTACTGAGGGGGGGAAAGAGCTCTAGTTGTTACTATTATTTCTGGTAGACACCCAAGGAGAGTAGCTAATTTGTTCTTCATTAATGCCAAGGACAAATAAAAAAGCGAGGACTGAATTATGCATTTATTTCCATTGTGCCTCTAACATGGGCTTCCACTCCCCATCATCCTCCAAAAGAATTCCCAAACCTTTGCTGTGCATTTCATGTGATACCATAGGGTGCAATAATATGGTTTTAAAAGAAGATGAATTTAGTGGTGAATCTTAATCGAAGGCAGAAAATTACATGTAGCCCCCCTGCTGAAAGAAGGATGGACAGTTGGCTGCAATCAGAGGGGTTTTTTTGACATAGCTCGACAACAACCTTTTAGTTCACAGAGGCCTGGGCAAAAACCTAAGACTCAAATTTATTTGGGATTTGAACACACTTTAAACCTGGGTGTGATGGACTGCACCAGTTATCTCCATTTTGTGATGAGCTGAGTCACTCTTAGCCTTCTGGGTATCTGGAGATGAAATTCCCAGCCTGTACAGCCCTGTGCAAAATGAAAGCTTCTGGAGCTGACCTTTCAATTATTAGCACATGAGTGTATGTAACCAGGTTCCCCTTTTGACAACTAAATGCCACAGGGCCCAGGCTCAGCCCCTTGGGGTTTAAGGGCATATTCCAGTGATTCCCTGGGGTTTGGATGTGTCCCTTATAAAGGTTTTGCACTTGCATAAAACCCAAAGTACTTGGACTTGAAATTAATAGATTTTTATGTGAAAACTTCTTCTTTTATTTATGGTGGAACATATAAATATTCAATGAAAAGGATTTTTAATTTTTCTATCAGAAGAAGTGTTTGACCCTTGTCTCAAAGTGCTTTGATAAATTATATTGTCTTATATATATTAATAAAATATTAAAAGAACTGCTGTACTGTACAAGACATGTATCTCCTAAAGTGTGTAAAGCAGCATTTGAAAATGCATTGCCCTATTAGAGAGAGAATCAGTTTTATCCAAGCAGAATAACTGTGTAGAAAGTTAAGGGTGATTCTCCACTGTGTTGCTGGAGATGTGACCAGGACTTATTTGCTGAAATAAAAACCTGGATTTCCCAGTTCGCATCTAACTGGAAAACCAGGCTCTATTGATTAAAGTTTGCTTAACAAAGAAATTGGGAAGGATTTCTTACTGCTCCCCAGTGATAAATTGCTGCAATCTTTTCTTTTATTATCACCCTGCTAGTCCTCTACTGCTCAGCCCCGAGTTAGGCACCTAAATAAGATCCAGATTTGCCAAAGTGCTCAGGAGTCAGGAGTTTCCACTGGGAGACTTTTTCCTGAACTTCCAGAAGAATTAGGTAACGGAGACTGCCCGTTCAGTGTCACAGCAGGAACCAGTCTGTTTGGCAGGCTCGACCTAAAAGGTTTCAATTTTCTGGGTGTTGTTGCTTTTGCAGTTTCAGGAGTGTCTACAGAATAATGAGGCTGTTTCTGCCTCACCCTGTTCTTCTGGTTGTGGTTGAAGTGAGAGGGGACCATGTCCCTCCAGAAAACCTTTCTCAATATACCTGAACCTCTCCTGTCACGTTGAGTGGTTGAATGTCTCAGCCACTTTCCTTGACACTGAATTTCAAGCAGGTAGAGCAGCTACTGCTGGAATAACATTAGTAAAGTTTTCTACCTTTAGGAAAAAATTTATATTTTTCTGGTGGAAAGTTCTAACTCTGTCAAAGGTTGGATATGAGCACATTTTATGTGCACACCATAGAATCACAGAATATTCTGAGTGTGAAGGGACCCACAAGGATCATCGAGTCCAACTCAAGAGTAATTATCAGTAAGGGAAGGGCTTTGCATTAGGGCAGCATTTTGCCTGGCTGTGGAGTGTTATTTTCTTGTGAAGAACCAAGTAATCCAGAAGAGCATACCTGTCAGGCTTCAATTTTTTAATTTCTTGACGATTTTTATGTCCTTGAGTTTAGTTTCTCCTATTTGGTTTCTTCTAGTCCAGCTCCTTTCTGTGTGCTGGACAAATCTTCCCATTCTGCAGAGAGAATGAGAATGAAACCAGGCTCAGTGCAAAGTAGCTTCACTTGCTTCTGAGTCAGTTTAAGATGGGAAAGCTGAGGAGGAACTCCAGTAGGTCTTTCCCAATCCCTGCCTCTCTGTTTTCCTATCAGATTTGAGAACCTGAAGCCCAAAGGATCATCCATGCCCAGGCTTTTGGGGGATAAAAGCCACCCTACCACAAATGGAGCCATTCTTTGCACATCCAGGTCAATAGGTGGCAGATGGGCCCAAGAGAAGGAGGGCTGAGAATTCCATGAAACCAATTTAAAAAAGAAATTTAAACAGTTGTTTTAGAAGCTGGGCACTATATGTTGTATAGGATGTGAAGGATTTATATTGGATGACTGTCTAATCTTCCGTGTAAGTGGAACTTCTTTGGCCTTATTTTGAACCTGAAGTAATAAAGAAGGAAATGAAAGCAAAGGTAAACTTAAAGTATTGTTTTACTCTAAATGCTTTCAGTAAAGGGCCTTGTTATCTAATGATTGGTACTGGATGGCTGGTATAAATCGTGTTGTTTGTGCTCTGCACTCATGGCAAGGGAAAGCAGAGGCAAAAGGAAATCAATTGGAACTAGCAGGTAACAAATGACCAGTCTTAGGCAAGCCTAGCAGATGGGGAAAATAGAGTTGTGGGCATACATTATTAGGAAATGCAGTGGTGACTTCCCTGTTTTTAGGAAATGCAGAAAATAATGGATATATTTGATGGGAGAAGCAGCTCAGACAATTAAGAACGTGTACATGTTTCAATATTCAGTCATACTTTAAATGTTTTCTTAGAAAGGGGCTCTTGCCCTTAATACTGAGTTATCTAAAGGTTAGCCAGAAAGTGTGATGGCAGCTCTTGTGGAGATGGGCAATCCCACTTACTGCCAACTCCCCAGGGAAAGCACTGACAGAGCCAGGCTGGCAGTGCACAATTCAGGGGCAGTTCCAGAGTTGCCTGGGGCTTTGGGAAATATTTTGGCAATGCTATGCCAGACTAAACCCTGCAGAGTGGCTACAACATTGTCAGATCTGAATTTCGATGAGGATGAGCTTCTGTTTGGGGATCGCTCTTTTTACTGGTAGGTCTTTATAGTTATTCAAAAAGATTCATTTTTGTGAAGCACAAAAATCCCATAAAATAGCTAAATAATGTCAGAATAGATTGAGTTGGGGTTTGCTTGGGTTTTTTGTTTGTTTGTTTTGGGTTTTTTTTCGGTGTTGTAGTTTGTTTTGGGTTTTTTGAGATACGATCAGGGAAAGGACCGACTGGGCAGCAACTCTTTTTACAGGGACCCAGTGGGCACCTTGGCAGTGGGGGGGGGGGGTGGGGGAACCAAGGCTGGATCAACTGGAGCATGGGCAGTAGTGAGTTTTTGTCCCTCTCACTCGCTGTGTGCACACAAAACACTAAGATTTTAGAAAACTGGAGCTGGGTGTAGGGAAGAAAAGCATCCTATAAGTGTAAGCCCTGGAATCCACCAGGGTGGGAATCTCCATCCTTGATGGTTTTAAAGACCATCCAGACCATGCTGTGAGGGACTTTGTGTCTGCCCTGTCTGGAGGGTGATGGTCAAGGTCCCCTCTGGATGGTGTGGTTCAGGATTTGGCCTCCTACTGTGCTCACTGGGCTTATTTGAGATCCTGGTCTGAGTTATTAGTCCTTTCAAAGTAACTCTGTGTGTGTAGGTAACGGGGACAGCTTTTTAAAAAAAACCTTTCTCAAAGGATCTTAACAATATTCTCTGTATGTAGCACAGTGTTGTAGTTCTGACAGCAAGTCCTAAAATGCTACAGAGGGGACGCCCTAACACCTTGAAAGGTATCAGTAAAAAGTGCTGAAAGCATTAAAAATAAATGAATCATAGGGTGAGAATTAGCATGACAGGTAAATAGGCAGGACATAAAATGCCTCTGGAATCTGTGGGATGTTTGCAGGTACAAGGGGGCTTCTAAGTCAAGGTTCATTTACAATGTCTGGTTCCTCTCTCCAGGAAGAATTTCTAATAGATTCAAGGAGACTCCAAGCTTTTAGTTGGTCTTGGGAGAAGAAAGGCAGCTCTGTGAGGAGAGAGGTTTGGTTTGTTTATGGAGAAAACTCACCGGTCACGTTCCATATTGTGTCCCGCTTGGAAGAACAACCAAAGGCTTTCACCCTGTGAGGAAATGGTGTTTCTGTACGATGGCCACAGCTATTGTAGGGAAACACCATCTCCATGGTGTGAAAGCCTACCTGGAGATGGGCTGCAGCCTCCTAGAAAGCTGCTGCTCCATTGGGAAAACATTTGTGTTTTACAATTAGATGCTGGTTGTATTTTTTTACTGCCCAGGGTCTGTTCCAGCCTGTGGCTGCAGCACTGTCTTAATGGTGGAGCTTTGCCAAAAGTGAACAGCATCAAATACTCTTTTACCATAACAATTGCAGAGGTCAATGAGTGCTGTCAAGAAAACACCGTGGATATTCTTTTCAGTTATTAACTGCATTTATTATTTTGCTGGTAAAAATTAGTAGCAGAAGGTGAACATTAATTTCACATTTGCATGGATTTGTGCTGGAAATGTTTGGGGGCTCATCGTGTCGGGGGGTAGAAGCAAGTTTTGACTGCTCGTTGCTAAACACAACAGCTAAAATCACAAGTACATCCAGTCAGTCAGGACTTAAAAATTATCCAGAAGCATATTTGAATGGGGAACATGTAAAAAAATATCATAATCTGCTCAGGCTATTATGTGGAACAGAAACAGGTTGAATAAATCATTACCTGTTGTTATTCACTCAGTTTGTGAGAGTGTAACACCATGGTCTGGGGAGCTCTGACAGTGTAAAGCAACATGCTTGGTCTGTTCTTGTTGTTGCACATCAGCCCCAGTAGGAGCTGGGATGTTGGATAAAGAAATGTGTTTTTATTTGTATTTCATCAGCAGCTCTGAGCATCTTCTTGGTTCACAATAGTTGAAGAAATTGTAGTAAGGGCTTCACTACTTTGATTTTTCAGCCAGATCCAAAGCTTTAAGAAAGTCACTGCTCTCTGTGTAGAGGAATATTTTGTTCACTTTCCTCATCCAGAGGAAAACTCCTTGTTCATCCCAGGAGGATTCAGTGGAGATACGTCCTCCTAGAATGATGCAGGAAGAGAAAACCACCCAGTTAATCTATTCAAACTTCCAAACTCTGAGGGCTGAAGGGGTTTGAAGGAGTTCCTTCGGCAGCTTTGAATTTAAAAAAATAAAACCAACTTTGACACAGTTCTAGGACAGATTCTGCGTAAGTTCTCCACCCTCCCTGAAGATTGCCCTGGACTGAGGCTTTATCCTGACCCCACTGCTGGGTGTGTGACTTGGACAGAGATGCCAAATGCAAAGTGACCTAATTGATGACAAAAGGGCAATTGAGCAGACACAATCATTTGATTAAAACCCCTGAATTTGGGGTTATTAGTGCTTTTAAGTAACTTCACAGAGTTGTAGGAGGTTTGATATGACCATGTTTGTGGACAGCGTTGCCTGGGGGATGTTCAGCCATCAGGGGTGGCTTTTTTTATTAATGGAGAAAGCAAATTTGTAGTCTGGTTATCTGCGTTTATGAATTTATAGACTGAGTATTTAGAATGTGGAGATGACTTCATTGGGCAGGTTTTTTCTTTTTTTTTTTAATTACAGAAGCAAATAGAAATATTCAAATCAGATCACACTAATTAGCAAAGCTAATTATGTTTTCCCAAGCATCTCTCTTCTTACCTATTCTACAATGAAAAAATCATTTGCTCGGGATGTAAAACAGGGGAAAGGAGATTGTCGTGACAATTAGCAGTAATTAATGAGAAGCTTTGAATTGCTTCATGTTAACCTCAGCATCTATTAGAGGAAAAGGCTTGGGTTTGCCTGCTGAGGGGTGTGCTTGTGCACAGGCTCCTTCCTTTCCAGAAGGGAAGCAAAGACATGTGGGAATATGACCAGGAGATAAATGGGCTCACCTATTTTTTAGTGAGTTGTAGAAATAGTCACATGCACCTACTGCAGATTCACATCTGTCTACATAGTTGTAACAAGTAAAATGATATTGGTAAGTGCTTAATTAAAAGGAATTTTTACCTCTTTAAGGAGTATTTAGCTTGACTTTAATGATGATCATTGCAGCTGCCTGTAAGATGTTACTTATTTTCTACAGAGCTTGTTATGCTTCAGAATTTTATATTTTTTTCACACTGGAATGAAAATAAATCTCTGGGAATTTTTTGTGAAAGGGAGACATATAATAAAATAGTATTTTTTAATATCAGTAAAATCAAGCTTCTTCCAAGAAAGATATTTGTAATGAAAGGCTCTTCTCTGCCCAGGCACACACACATATACACATGTATATATTTGTGATAGTGTTCCACATGCATTCAGAACTAAAAAGAAATACATCTTTTGACTGAAAGTGTCTATAGTGATTATTAATTTTCAAAGTTGTTCCCATTAAGGTTAAATAGAAATACAGAAGACAGTAAGTCAAGCTCACACAACAGCATTTTACAGCTTCTCCCCACTCTGCTTGTCTCCCACATCCATGGGACATGTGAAATTTGTATGACAGAGCCTGGCAATAGAGCAACAGAGAGCACAGATGACATTTAGCCCCATGTAATCAATCAGGAGTTTGCCTTTAACAGTAGAAAAATCAGAATTTAATTGATATATTTTGGATTGGTTCATAAAATGCTTCCAAGTATTTTGTGTAATTGGAGGTCCTGAGAGGTCAGTAGATAATATTCACACCTAGGGATGCTTTCCTTTGGAAATATTTAGATTTGAAGTTGTGAGCCACATGACCAGCCCCTTCCTTAGAAGTGACATGTTGGAAGAGTTGAGAAACAGATCCATCTTCTGCACTGCTGCTTCCCTGTAATTGCTTCCTGAAAGCAACTTGTCCTCGATGTGATTTCTGCAGCAAAGTGAGAAGAAGTCACATTAACCCACTGAAAGGGGAGATGCTGCTTTCAATTCTCCTCTTGCCCCTGCTTTCTCTCCTGATTTATGGATTAATTGTATGCTTGCTCCTGACACAACTCTGGGCTGTCTCTGTCATGGTGGCTGGGATCATATCTCCGGTTCTGAGGCTCCCGGGTCTTACGCTTGCACCATCTCTAATTGAACAGCTGATGATTGATAATCAAATACAAGAATAGGCTAAAAAGCTTGGATTGTGTAGCTGAGGAAAATGAAGGCTGATGGAGGTTGTGTCGGATACTGAAGGTGACAAACACTCCCAGCAAACCATTTAAGCTAGAGGACAGTGCTGGAACAAGTACAAATGGGCAATAAAGTGTCCATGAATATTCTGAGGCCAGAAATGAGCTTTCTAGCAATAAGAGAGTAAAAGGAAAGACCACCTTTACCATGGGAGTGATGAAGTGAAGACAATATACTGGCAGAGCTGAGTGGAAGGTGCCTTCAAACACCGTGTTGGAGCTCCAGTGTGCTGGTGGACCGGACCGGTGTGTTGGGTTGAGCAAAATGCCAACTGCCTGACACAGAGAAAGGGTCCCCCCGCCAACCAAGGGGAAAGGAGGGAGAGGAAAAAAACCCCAAACCCCAAAGTAGCAAACTTCTTATATTATACAAAAGATTAGCTCAGTGAACCCTGAGATTGGCTCAGTTGATTAAAACTTGGTTGTGATAACGCCAAGGTCATGGATTCAATCCCCTAGTGGGCCATTGACTTAAGAGTTGGACTCGATGGTCCTTGTGGGTCCTTCCAACTCAGAATAGTCTGTGGTAATTAGAGGATGTAAAAAAGATGTGAGAAGAACATGTTTTGGGGGGACACCACGTTAGCTCAGTTGGTTAAAACTTTGTTGTAGTAATGTCAAGGTCATGGGTTCCATCCCTTATGTGGGCCATTGACTTAAGGGTTGGACTCAATGATCCTTGTGGGTCCCTTCCAACTCAATATTCTGTGAACTATGAGAAAAGAAAGACAATTAAAAACAGAATATAATATAATACATATATATACAAATGTGAGAAAAAACCAAACTAACAACAACTACTGAGTCACCCAACCAAATAATACAGATTTCAACCAGCAAAACCCCACAAAACCTCCCAACAACTCTTCCAGAGAAAACTCCCAGCAAGAGAGAAGAAAAATTAACAACAAAATGTTCACCTCCCTGGGTAACCCAGCGGGGATGGTGGCAAGGCCTGATCTCGGCAGGGCAGGGCGTCCTCCTGGGACTAAGGCAAAGACCAAAAGAGGCAGAAGCTCCACCTCCCCCTGTTTTTATATTTCTTGACACTTTTTGATGATGTCAGATGATATGAAACACCTCTTAGGTTGCTTAAGTCAGGTGATGCTTGTCCCTTGTGATCTCTGTGACATCCTTTGGGCCTGCGGAATTGAGGCCTGGCTGAAACTAAAGCCAAAACTACCACAAGGTAAACACCAGGTCAATGCTTTTGGCAGACATAAAACAGCAGATGGGGGTTTCCTGGTCTTGCATCCATGTTTGTGACCCCCTTTTGCTGCAGATCAGAGGACCCTGCCTGTTTTGTTGGTTTTCATGTGCTTGAAAGGGAACATCTCAAGGCAAAAGACAGTAAAGTCTCTTTTTGGCCCCTTCCCTTTCCTTTCTGTCACTGCCAGACTTTCTGCATCCCAGTTTGAACGTGGCAGACTGAGCTGACCTGTGAGATTGAGGTGTGTTGAGATATGATGGGGTAGAATAAATGTGGAGACCCTTTGTCCCAAGGAATTTCATTCCTGAGCATGGCATTGTTTTGCTCCTGTGATATATGACCTATTTTGTTATATTCTCTGCTGAGTTGGGGAAATAATCTTAGCGAGGTGCTTTGTGTGAGGGTCTGGCATTTTGTCTCAGGCTGCAGTGCTGGAGTTTTGTGCTTGATGGTGCTCAGTCCTCAGTGTAATAAGTTTGATTTCAAGAACTGGCATTTTCAAAAACATTTGTTAGCTTCATTTTTCTTCCACTGACCTGAGCAGCAAACCCCTGAGAGTGGAGTTAGTCAAGGTTGGCACACTTGTGAGAAGCCTTTTTCCATGCATTTTGAGGGAAGGCAAAGCTTTTGTCCCAGGGCTCTGGATCAATCCTTACTTTGCCCCTGTGTTCCCCTGCCTTGCTCAGTGTTGTGCTTTGCTTTCTGTCACTGCTTTTAAAGTAAAGTAGTTTGTTACTGGAGTTTGAAAGTGCTTTGCAGTATTTAATCTAATCAGCAAAAAACTTCCTCATCCCATTATTTGGGCAATTTTGGGGGAGGAGTGGTTGTTTTCATTTGGGTTTTATGATTTATACTTCATTTTTATTATGGCGTGTTTGTTCAGGAGGAGGATTTTTCATTACTTGCCTTTGTAGTGATTGTTTTGTACTTTCTTGGGACAAACTCGGCTCTTTTGAAGGTCTCCATGCTTACGTGCAAAATATTGGCAGGTCTCTGAGGCTGAGGAATGCAGTGGAAACCATAGTGCATCCTGTGCTTTGATTTCTGCAGATCTCCTTGTGTTGGTCGTGATTATGAAGCAGAGTTTCTTCTAGCTCCTATCTGTGTGAGGTTCTGCAATAATTTTATTCATATTAAGCCTAGAACTGTAAATGTTACTGATGGCTCTTAATAAAATTAAGAAAATTACAAGAGGTTTGTAGTTTGGTTGTCTAGTTTGAGGCAGCTGCGTTGTTTTCTGCCCTCCTACCATGGGCAGGATAGGAATTCAGCACCTTAGTGAGCCAGACCTTTGGGAGAAAATGAAATAAGACTTAAAGATCTATCTATAAATGTAAGTCTTAGGTATATTTTCCACAGTGAGCAGTGGGACAGGGGTATCTTTGTGTGCTCATTATGTAAAATGTACATTCATCCCTTTGAACTTGTGTCTTTAACTCCCTAAGAATAAAATTACTCACATGACTGAAATTGGGCTTAAGTGACAAACCTCTTGTCAATAGGCATGAAAATCTTGTGGTTTGGTCTTGGGTTTCGCTGTAAGAACTGAGATCTGCGTCACCTCCTCGGTGTGTTTGTCAGTGCAGCTCAACTAGGCAGGAATTGTATTTTATGTGTAGGTTGGGATTAGGGAAAAAGAGGATGGTAATACTTGGAGTTGTGTGGATTTCATGGGAGCTGGTTTGTCTCCAAACATTCAGTTTGAGAGCAGGCATACTGCTTAAATAAAAGAAAACTTACCAAATCCTCTACTTTGTTGTTGTTTTGAAGTGCTTTCAGGGGTAGTTTACTTTTGTACATTTGGGATTTTTTTGTTTATTGTTGTTCTGGGATGAGTGGATTAATTTGCCTAAACTCCTTTTCCTATTTATTTCTGTGGTTGTTCCTCTTCTCTTCTGAGTGTTAATTTGCAACTTTACATCTTGTTTGTTTTCCCATTGTATGCACAACTTTAGCTTATTTTTCTGGTGTTTTTTTTTCCCAGGGGAAGTGGAAAGGGAAAAGAGGAAAAAATAATCTTATGCCACTAAAAATATGAGCTTTGAGCATTGTGATGTCCACTCTGTATCATCAGGTGGCTCTTTTGCACTGGGAGAAACAGCATTTGAAAAAAACAATATCCAGCAGGAATCCTTCATGGGGTTAATACTTTAAATTTTGTCATCCTTTTCCCCTACTTTCCCATGTTTTTCTTCCCCAGCAATATGTCAGTGTGCAAATTCTGGCAAAAGCACAATTATGCACTCAAAACTTATGAATTAAACTCCCCCCAAATGGATGTTTTAAGGAAATCCTACAGTATTTTAACAGTGTGAGTTTTTTTGTGTGCAGCAGACCCCTCCTTGGGGAATTTTCTTTTTGCCCCCATTCCCATCAAACCCTGACACTTTAAAAAGCCCATCTTCTTAATCTTGTTGATCTCGTGGGATCTGTGGAGCTCTGACACTGGTGATGGGAACAGGAGACTGGGCTTTCTGCCTTCAAACATGGGCACCTTTGGTTCCTCTTCTGCAATTAGAGGCTACAAAACCACATCTCTCTCTTACTGCTGGCACATTGCAGCTGGTTTTGGCTTTCTTAGGCAGCCTCCAGGTTGGGTACTAGTGATTTAAAGCAGTTACATCACTTCCAACCGACCTTTTGATGCGTTTTTTTTATCCTGCAGGAAATAAGTTATGACATATCTGTAAGCATCTCTTCTCTCATTGCCATTCCACATCTCTGATCGTTGTGTAAACACCACTCCTTGGGATGCACCAGCATCACAGACCTCCTAATTTATTGCATTTGTACTTTTTTTTGTAAATACTCTTTGTGGATATGAAATAGTAAGCAGATGTCCATCAGAATATGTGCTTTACAGGCAGTCTTTGTTTGACAGAGCTTTGAAGGGCGGATATGTGTTGCTTAGTAGCTTTTATTTTTGAGTCATTTATTTGAACATATCTGAAGTTAAAAAAAATTAATTAAAAACAATGGCTTTTCACCAAAATTATATTCCAAGTCATTGAGTTAGCCAGTCATTCCCAGTCCCTTATTCAAGTTGGAGTTTTGGAACTGCCCAATCACTCCTTAATCCTGTGTGTGCTGCATGAACAGCAAGTGCACCACTGCTCCCTGTAACGGGCACCCTACATAAAATTGGCTTTTTCACATCAGGTGGGATTTTGGCCACTGATTTCAGTGGATGTGGACTGTGTACTTCTAGTCTGGCTTAAGTCCAATGCCAGTCCCCTAGTCTGGCTCAAGTCCCCTTGATTTTGCCCAGAGAAGGGAGCGCTGCAGTTTTCTGAACTGAAGCATTTTACTCAGGCAACTGATTTTAGCTGAAACTTCTCCTATATTTTGATGAACTCTAAACTAAATTTTCCAGATTACTTCCTCATCTTCAAAACTGGTTTTTCCCACTTCTACTCTTACTAAATAACACCACAGAAAGTCATCTCTAAAGCAGGGTGGAATCACAGAGGGGAACTCTTATCAATATATTTTCTCAGCAAAAGCTTTATGTGGCACCTCTGGAATCAATAGGAGGTTTGTCGTCGATTTCAGGAGGAATACCTCTCTTTAAAAGAGGATTCAGACCAATCCCTTCCTCCCCATATATTTGATATATGGCACAGGATGTGCAGTTTTCTCTGGTGCCTCCCAAGTTCATAATTTGTATTTCACCTTTATGCCACTTTGTGAATTTATTGGCAGCCAGAAATGCTCCATCAGGATTAAGGAGTTTTGCCTACCTTTTGGTGGTTATAACACTTCTTTAAAGGAATGTTTAGTTATTTTTAGTTGGGTGCCAGGAGTGGGTTGATACCAGCGTGCCACCAGGGCAAAGGCATATTTTTAAGAGACTAACAGAATACATCAAAACTCTGCAAGCACTTTTATGGATGGGGGGGATATTTGGTTAAATAGATGTTTATCTGGGAAAGTCATCATCTGGCTAGCAGCATACTGAATGTTTCTAAGCAGCTAACTTATGTATACTAAACAAATTTGGTTTGGCTGCAGCTAGAGCTGCCCTGTGGAAATTCTCAACATACATTTGTTTGATTGAGCTGTCATTTTCAGTTGATCTGCTGATGATCTGTGTCACTTTGTTTAAATGTCCTGGTGTGTTTTTTTATTTTTTATTTAATACAGTGCAAAACCAGTCTGCTTTCTGTGATGGATTAAATTGAGGTGAAATTTGAGAGTTACTCCTGTTTTCGATTTCTGTGCCCTGAGACAGGTGGGCTGGAATGACAAAGAACTTCACACACAAACACATTAAAACCAAAATGGAGTGGATGCCCTTATGATTTAAAACATCCGTAGATGTGTCAACTACCAAATGCTCCTGTTCAAAGCAGTTGCTGGGATTTGCACTTTAAACAACAAATGGTATTTATTTGGTCTATCCTGCTCAGCTAAAATACCTGGAAAAAACAGATGCTGAGCTCTTTTACTCCTGCAAAATTCTCTATATGTGCATAAATCCTGGAGTTTTGGCCTCTAGTGAACTAACACAACGTTAATCCCAAGATGAAGTCCCTGGTGGACAACAGGGATTAGAAACGGACTCTCCAGCATGGTGGGAGTTTGTCAGCCCAGTCTGGGAACTGGGCAGCATCTCTGGTGGGTGGTCTCAGACCTGGGGATGCCCTTTTTGCAGGCACTTTCTAAGAGGCCAATGCTCCTAAAGGACCACAGCACTTGGTTCATGTTACTTTGACTTTGGAAAGTACTGCTCAAGCTTTGGACTATTGATTGTACTCCCTCAAAGTTGGTACACGTGAGATTCTGGTGCTTCCATGGATTTTGAAGGGGAGTGGTGTTGTCTTCAGCAGGGAGGTTTGAGGAGGAGCACAGCACCTGGGAGAGGAATCCTACAGCCAGGCTCATCCTGATGCTTAGCACCTGACTGCCCCTCCTGTAGCTGACTGTTCCATAGTCCAGTCTAGAGCCATCATTAAAATGCAGCTTTTCCCTGTACTTGATGAGGGCTTTTTTAGTGCAAAACTCACCAGATTTCACTGTTTGCTTTAGAGCTCTTTGAAGGCTCACTCTGTTCATCCCCATCTTTTCCTGTGTGGGCTGTGACCTGTTCATGAACTGCCAACTGCAGCTCTGGGAAGGAGGACCAAGGGATGCCAAGTCCAGACAACCTGATTATTTTCTGGACATGCCACTGGTTTTGGTTGTGCCTGTGGGTCTGTTGTGTTCACCCCCGTGGTGCAGTTGGGGAGGTGGAATTGTGGTTGTGCACAGGACACTCTTTCAGCACGTCCTCATGATAATAGTTGTGTCTTTTTCCCTCTACATTTTTGGAGTTATGCATGGCCCTACCCAGCTTGCTGAACTGAGGTTCACAGGCGTGTGGAGAAGATCAGCCACACACCAGTCTGATACTTACTTTGAAAAGTGCTCTGGGAAGAGCTGCTTTTCTTTGACTTCAGTTTCTACTGAGCTTACCAGGGAAAACTTAAAATGCAATTCTTTTGCTTCCACTTTCTCACTTTGGAAACATCTTCTGTGAGCACTAATCCCATCACTGATGCTCAAATAAGTGCAGTCCACACTGCTCTTGCTCTGCTCCTCTTTCCTTGTAGAGACAATGATGCTGCAGTGAAGGGTATCTGAAGAAAGATCTTTTTCATGACCACTTACAGTTTTGAGAAGTGTAACAGTCTAGCTTGAAAATTCCTGAGTGTTTTTGGCTTTATTTTGGACAAAGAGAATTCAAGTAATTCTCAGAAGTTTCTTGGGGAAAAGCCACATTATTTTCCTGACATAAAAATCCCCCAGCTTCTCAAGCCACTTTTGCTCAAGGACTCCCCATCACTTCGATGATTTAGGATGTGCCTCTGTGTTTATATATAATATTATATTACATGTACATGTTGTGTATATACATCCTTGTCATTATAAACAGTACTTAAATCCATGTCCATAAACATAAATAGATACATAGTTAAGTACTCTTTACAACATAAGATTAGTCCATAGTGACAGAATAAGTAGAATTAAAGTATATAACAACCGCATGTTAGTTTGAACTTGTAGGGTCCTGTGGAATCCTTTGGGATGGAGAGACTGCCTGGGCCAAGGTCTCTAATGGCATGGCATCCAGTTACACCAGGGCTGAATTTACTCCATTAAGAACTATGTATTTATTTAAGCTGTCATATATCAGCCTGCACATGAAAACAATAGAGCTTGTGAAGATTGCCAGTTTGGGGGGGGAAAAAAAGAAAAAAAGATTCTTTTTCAGATTTGCTTCCAAGTTATTGGGATGAACCAGAAGCTTCAGAGTGCTGATTTATTGCTCTCCGTTTGCAGCTCCCCAGGATCCCTCTGATTCTCCAAGATCAACATCTTCATAGAAAGTGATACAAGGTGTATGGAACAAAGAGGGGAATAAATTAGTTTAGCAGTTAAGTTTCTTTACAGTTAATATATATTAACGAATATCTACAAAACATTTGAGGCTTTGACCAGGAAGCCATGTAAAATAAACTGTAGCCCTACTTTTTTTTTTTAAAGTCAAGCTAGATCTAACTGATGTTAACTGTTTCACAGTGGGGGGCTCGTTCTGGTTTCACACTGGTGTCACTGTTGATTTTGGAGGGGGGATGTGATCAGAATAAGGACTCTCATTCCTGCTGCCTTGCAACAGGCTACTGGTGCTATGAGAACACTTGGCATTTCCATACTGTCCTGCTTTGCATCTTCAAAGCACTGGGGAGAGATGAGCTATTCACCATGGAGCTCATCTGAGGCAAATGAGATAATATGATCCCGTGGAAGAAATGGGAAACCCAAGAGGGAATGGGAGAATTTATTGCTGGATATGCTTGCAAAAGCAACTGAGTGTGCAGTGTCAGTCTCTCCCAGTATAAGCAAAGACTCTGGTTTGAGAGTCGAGAGAGGCAAGAGCCCAGGAGGTCTTTCCTGTTAGTCCTGTGTGTGCTGAAATATCTTCTTCTAACTAGCTGCTCTTGAAAACCTCTGGTCTTTGCTGGCCAAAATCTCCCCAGTGGTTTCTGTGTCTGTGATATCTGTCTGTGGAGCTTTGGCTTGTGTGGAGGTCTCCAAACATGTGGGGCCAAGGGCGCTGTGGGCAGTCAGGCTCTTAGTCTGCAGAGCTGCAGAGGAATTCTGCCTGTGAGTACAGGAATGCAGATGGATGGAATGAATTTTGTTCATTTTCATGCAAAGAATAGGAAAAGGAGTGAACAAAGGTGTTGCTCTGTGTCTAAGTGAAGGAAGTAGCAAAGGGCTTTTGGCCGAGGTTGAAAATAAGTGTTAAAGAGGGAACAGGCACCTTTCAGTATGGGCTGTGGACCACCAGCATGGGAGAGAGGCAAGAGTGGAAAGCTCTTAGATAGCGTTGAAAACCTTGAAGCAGTCAGCCACAGAGAAAACACCCTTCAGAGATGTGCTAGGTAAACCTACAGCCAGACAAACACTCTTGGAGGGGTCTCTAAATTACATGAGGAACAATTTTATAGGAAAGAGGTGACAACATCCTGGATTTGCCAAATTTCTGCAAACACTTTTCCTTTCAAAACAAGTCTCCTGATTGCTCAGCAAAACTCTCAAAGCTGTAATATTTGGGGTTTGGATTTTTTCTTTAACCTCTCTGAATGTTTTCCTTTTTCATGATTTTTTGGGTAATAACATGGAAAAGAAAATGAAACAGTTCTGAGAAGAGTGGGAAGGGAAAGAAGTGGGAGAGAGTGGAGAGGAAATGAAGGATTTTCAGGGGAGAGCTAACTTGGGTTTTTTGAGAACCTTTCCATAGCAGAGGATGCAGACAGGGCATGGGGAGGGAGCTGTGGCTGCTGGCAGCTCAGCATCATTCATGGGCTGAAGCACATGAAGCCTGTGGTGAAGGAGAAGCTGGACCCTTGTTTTACCTTTGTATGGATGCCTTGATTGCAAAAAGCCTGGTGTTTCCCCTTGTGCTCCTATACAAAGGCCAAGAAAAATAATTGCTACAGATGCTTGTAGCTCATCACACTCACGTATGCCACGACTTCCAGAAAAAATAAACTGACCTAGAAAGGTAACAGAATTTAAGTGTACTTAAAGGGTGTAGTTTCCTTTTGCCTCCATCCTTGTTTAAAATCATATTCCTATGGACTCTGGGGCTTGTTGTAGGGCAGCAAGTAGCTTTTGCCCAGTTGTGCTCAGAGGCCTGCAGTAAATGCTGTCAGTTCCACGGACAAACCTCATCTGCATCACTGCTGAAATGATTGTTTCAGTAAACTCACTGGCAAAAGTCCCACTGACTTTAAGATACCCCATAAATCCCAGGTTTGATGGGACAGGCCAGCCTTCTGAAATGTGGCAGGAAACACAAATACATTTTATTGACCATAAATATTTTGTTGAGATTAAAAATTAATTAGTGCTTATTTAAAATGTATGACTGGGGCAGGTAGAATTTTATTTGTCAGAACAAACTGTGGAAGTGTTTGGAGGAATGAGCGAGCAGTCTCTGGAGCAAATTGGTGGAGGTAATGTAGATAAATCTGATTCAGATGGTCTTTTTCCTGGAAAAAAAAAGAAACAGAAATATTTTTGCACTCTGTGTATGTTTTGTGGAGTGACACACCAATGAGAAGAACTTGTCAAAGTGTGCCAGCCAAGGACCTGGGTGTCCTGGAGACAAACAGGAGCAAATTGTCCTCCAAGTTTTGGAATACCCCACTCCAAACAATGTTGTCATGCAAGAATAACACTATTCCCTCATATGATGAAATAAAACTGTCCCAAAGTGGTTTGTTAAAAAAAAGATTTTACTCACCCAAACAGGTTGGATGTAAACACATCCTGATGCCCTATAATGATGCAGAATCCACTGGCACACCTGACATGAAGGGTAGTTGCTCTTAAGATTCATGATTTTCCAATCAGCTAAGTATGTCCTGTATATTACTGGGTGACCTTCTGCTGAGATGTCACTTGCAGGAAAAATTGTGGCCTTGTATCTCCTCAGAAACAAATGCTGGAAGCCAGTCTTGCCAGACCTTGAGTTTGTGAAGTGGACAGTTTTGTAGGATTAATTATCCGATACTTTTCCTGATTAGTGTATTTGTTATGAGTACTTCTGTTAGTGCTTCAAGGACTTAACTACAGTGTATCACAGTGTCACTTGAGGATAATTAATACTCTCTCACTGTAATTGCATAATTAAAAAGCTGTCTGGCTGCTGGTGCAAAACTCTCTGCTCTGTGGTAGCTCAGTTTTCCAGATGCAGCTCCCCTGAAGTTCATCTCTCCCTGAGATACTTGGGCATAGCACACAAACAGGTACATTGTTGGCACCTTGCTGTGTCTGCCAGGCCATCTCTGATAATCCCTCAGCTCTTGCTCTTTTATCCCCAGCTTTTTGTTAGTGTTCTGTGTAGGACCAGGAGTTGGACTGTGATCCTTGTGGCTCCCTTTGAACTCGGGATGTTCTGAGCTGCTTTCTCCTGACTGCTCTGTACCCTGTGCTGTTTCCAGGTGGAGTGCAGGCCCTTTGGGATCCAGAAAGTGCTGGTCCCCTCCATGATGGTTTCCCCAGGGCCTTCTTGCCCTGGTGGTGTGACCGTACAGGCATGAGAGAGGGAATGAGGTCACTGAGCCATCACCTGTTCATTCTTTTTAGGACATTGATGCTTACAGTGAGAATTGCTCTGCTTCCCAAAGCAGATGGGTGGGTGTTTGGAGGCTCGTGCTGCAGTGACTGCTGGCAGGAAGGGGTTAAACTCCTTTTTATTCGTAAAGTGCTTCTGAATCAAAACTTCATGACCTGGCTTTTTTTTTTTCCTTCTTTTTTCCCCTGAAGTGGTTACCCTTGGCTGCATTATAAGGGAGCAAATGCATTTGTGTCTCAGGACTGTACTCTACCAGATACTGACATGTTCAACATCTCCTGTGGCTTACCAAACACATCAGGGATGTGGACCTCCCTCTGTTTTCTCATTATGCCAAATAATGAAATGTGGAAATAATTCTAATCCTTTCTTCTGGTTGTGCTGTACCTCTGAAAATATGATAAACTCAATCCAATTAAAAGTCATTACCTCTACAAGGCTCAGTCTCTATCTATAACCTTTGTTTTATAATTCACTCTGTTATCTGTCTTCATTATAATTTGGTAGAATAGTCATCTTTTCTTACTGCTTTCTGTTAGAAAGAGGCATGTGATTTCCAGTGCTTCTTTGTGACACGTCTCAGTTTAAAACAGTAAAGGTCTACTAATGAGTAAAGAGTTCAGTTACACCAATTTATTACCTTGAGATGAAGTTTCATTTGTGTTGATTATATACTATAGGTTTAAGTAATTGTTGTTATTTAAAAATGTTCTGCAGCAATAGATTTTCTCTGTGGCAGAGACTCTTAAAGTGCATTACCTTTTCCAGCTTACCCCAGCTGATACAGAGTTAGTTAATTTTGTTCCTAGTTAGTATTTTCACTATATAAGTGGCTGATCTTTCTAATTCATGTTTAACCTTCCTGTCCTTAGTTTTGTCCTGAGCATGCTGGCTTCTTGTGCCATGTCAGTGTGAGAATATATGTCATGTTTACCATTATGGCAATTGAACAATGGACAAAAACTGGTTCCTCTAATCCATTTTCCTCCTTTAGTAGTGACCAATACCCAGGGCACAAAATTTCAAGGCAGGCTTTTTTTTTTTCTTTTCCCTTGGGTCTATTCCATATAGAGAGTCACAAAGGGCATTAGTGTTACTTGCTGCAGCTCCCCTCAGTTGAAATATTTTGCTAAGATACAAATTTAAGCTCTTAGAGCCTGAGCATGCTTTGGGCTGCCTCCCAGCTGCTGTGGATCTCTCCAGGCTCTTGCTAGCTGCAGATCTGGCTCTCAGTATATCAAATCCTCCAGCTGGCATTTCCCTCCTCTCTTACCCCCCACTCTGTGTTAACTCAGGAAAGGGTTTGAAAGTCAAATATATATTTATTCCATTGAGGAAACTTTATCAACCAGCACCAAAGTTTATTGGCACTAGCTAGTGATATAATGGGTAGTTTAAACCCTGCTAACTGCGAATAATTTTTCAGCAGTGTTTATGATTGCAGTAGACTCTAACAGACCAGAGAAGTACAGATAACATAAATATTTCTACCAGAGATGATTGTACTGGATCTATAAATAAAATTAGACTTAACTTGTAAATAAATTCAGAGTGTGCCAGCCAACATTTGTAATCCTTTGTTGCTGCATGTAGTACAGTAATTTATATGGAAAGTGCACAGGAACACAAGCAGCCAAATTTTGCTTTTCAGTTACACAGGTGCAACTTCCCCCAACATCACGGAGAGCAGCTCCTGTGTAAATGAAAGTAGAACTTGACCCACAGTCTCTCAGTGCTGGACCCTAATTAAAAGCTAGTGTCTGGTCCACATCAGATGCTTTTGACTGTGTTACTCAATTAGACATGAATGACACTAGACAGAACACCAAATGCTACTAGTTATTGTAGGGGCTGATGGTGAGAATTGCCAGAGACGACGGGCAGGTCCCTGCACAGTTACTGTATTATAACTTTGCTGGTCTAGTACCAACACTTGGCAATGCTGAAATTATCCTCTTTTAAAGGTCTGATGCCCTTGAGTGTGTTTGGCTTCCTTTCTCACTTACCTGTGGACAGATTTTTCTTGAGTGCTTTGTGCTCATCCCACCATTGGGAGGTCAGTATGAGCCTCCTGTTTCAGAGTTGTTTTCCTCAGACACTGTAACTTAGGAAGCAGAAGCTGCTTCCCGTGCAGGGAAGGTTTTTAATTTGCCTTGTGAATTATCTGCACTGTTGTTACTGATGTGCATCTTGCCATGAGGCACACACAGGAGCCACCAGCAGCCTGAAGCCCTTTGCACGACGTGCTTCAGCTTTGACCCCAACTGAGCTCCCTCTCTCTGTGTTTCCTATGGATTCTGCTGCCCGTGGTGCAGCACTGTGGGAAGTTGCTGATTTACATACCTCAGGCCCAAAGTTGTGCTCAGACTGCCTTGAGCTGCCTTTTTCTCCTGCCTTTGTCTGTGCAGCTTTTCCTACAACTCCCTCTTCTGCCGGCACGCAGAAGGGTTTGCTCCTTGTGGCTCAGCACTGGGATGTGGGAAGCTTTGCTGGACGAATGCCCTCTGTGATCAGCAGTGTCAGGAAGGGAAGGCTGAAATCTGGGTACACATTTCCCTCTCGTTTTGTCACATTAGTGTCAATCTGAAGAAATTTGAGTAACTTTGGCAAAGTCCAGAGCAGACAATGATCTCGTTTATTTCTTGGTGGAAGTCTAAAATAATTGCTTTAGATTTAACAGTTGTGTAAGAGAAATCAGAATCTGGCCTTTGCAGCCACCACGTGGGTGCTTTGGGCCCCCTTGCTCTTGTTGCGTCGTCCTTGAGTGTGGTTTTTGGGGCTGGACCTTTTGAGTGTGTTCAGGACAGCTTTGGTTTTCTCATGCTTGTGTTGGGGTCAAGTAACACAAGTATGCAAAAATCCCCATGTGTTTGAAGGCTACTGGTTGTGAAAGTATTTTTCCTTGGTAATTGAAGTAATGATTCAGAACAGCTTCAAGTGCTGTGTTTATCTCTGAATGTGCTCGTAATCTTTTTTGTCGTACAATGGAACTTGCTATTTGTAAAACAGTGTTTCTCTCCCACGTTTTATGATTTTTACCTAACTGGGAATTACTAGCTCTACTCTGCTTAGAATCTAATCTCACTTGATTAGGTCTGTCTGATGCCTTTCACAATGGAGTTCTGCTGGTGCCCCCCAGACTGTGTAACAATACAAATAATAATAAATAATTGTCATTAGGTCCAGCTCCGCAGAACAGTTCTGTGAACAGGGAGAGGCACAAACCAGTTTCAGGTACATTAACTGATAAACTGTTCAAGCAGAGTAATGTAGCTCTTGGCTAGAGTCCCTCCTGTGCCTGGAGATAGTAACCCAATCTCTGCATGTTTCTAAAGCTAAGGATCCTGCTCTGCTTCTCCTCTGGCCCCCTCTGAGCCACGACCACCTGGTGTGGCCTGTCAGGTGGCTCCCATTTTGTTCACGACTGGCTATGTGCTCCTTTTGAAGCTAATGGGTTTTCTTCTCTTAATTTTTTGCTTTTCTTGACCTCCTGTGTTTTAGACTGATGTGGATATATTTTGTAATCAATCAGTCTCTGCCTCTAACAGGTTTTTTTTTTTCTTTAATACTTGTTCAAACAGAAATTCAGATAAAGGTGTCCATTTGTATGCAACAGGAAATGCCTGTCTCCTTTTCAGATACCCTTGCAAATACTCCAGGCTGATTTCCTCTACACTGAATAGTAATGCTAGGTCAAACAAATGTAAATGCTTGCTGGTCTCTCTCATGGATCTGATTCAAGGCTTTGTGGTACATTCAGGTCCACCCTTACCTTACACAGGAGAAAGGGATTGATCCTCCTGATCCTACTATGCTCCCTACAGCCTTCATTAGTGCATCCTTGCTGAGAGCTTGTATAAGCCATGGTCAACAGGTCTAGTGGAGCTCCAAGCTCCTGATGTGTGCTGAAATTCCCCATTAAACACAGTTATGTTCTCCTGGTGCCTGATCTTTGGGACTAGGGGTCATCTTTCTCACCTTGGAGAAGTTGCAGACACGAAACTGTGTGTCTCTTCTCACTGCAGAGCCACTTTCACATTTATCTTGGCTCTTACTTTATCCTGTTCAGAAGATGATGGCATTCTGAAGTAGGTTCTCTAGATGCCTTTACTTTCAGCCTACCTCTTTCATCTGGAGTAATCAGACATACAGCTTGTGATTAAATCTCTGGTGGCCGTGGGCATGAATCCAAGTGCAAAGAACTGGATTTCACGGATTATGCCAGATTGGAAAGGACTCACAAGGACCATCAAGTGCAGCTCCTGGCCCTGCACAGTACCCTCCCCAGGAGTCACACCATGTGTCTGACAGCGTCATCCAAAGGCTTGTTGAGCTCTGCCAGCCTTGGGGTTGTGACCACTGCCCTGGGGAGCCTGTTCCAGTACCCAGCCATCCTCTGGGTGAAGAACCTCTTCCTGATATCCAACCTAAACCTCCCCTGGCACAACTTCAGGCCATTCCCTCAGGTCCTATGACTGGGCACCACAGAGAAGAGTGTTTGACCTGCCCTGTGTAGTAGAGTGTTTATCAGTCAATAGTCACTTAGGGAATGTATGTCCTTAGCCACAATTTGCCTGAAGAAAGAGAGAGCTGGTGGTCTGTATGGATGTGTTTCTGTTACGTGTGGTTTGGCTCTGGAGATCTGGGTGTAGACTTGATCCTTGAAGGATTTTGAGTGAAGTTTGAGTTTTGGGCTTCCCTGAAACACTGATGAATGTAACAGGTCAGCATGTTCTGCTTAACATGAGATGCCACCCTGTGGCATTTCAGCTGCACAGGGGCACAGTCTCACCGAGCGTGTGGCCCCGTGTGCTCTGACAGCAGCAGGTCTTTGCCTCATTTGCAGCCAGGGGAAAGTGGTTTGGGTTGTGTTCAGCAACCTCTGCCATTAGTGCCTCTTACCTAATTACCGTTGGAGAGAAAGACCATGCTGAAACTGCTAAGGAACATCCCGGTGGAAGGAAGTCCTCTCCTCCTCCCAGCCATGCACAGGAGGCCTCTTGGTCTCAAAATGACCCCAGGCCCCAGAGCCAACAGCGGTGGCTTTGGCACGTTGCTCTCCATCCTCATCAGGCATGTCCCCAGCGCGTGGCCACGTGGACTCTTTCCTGCTGGCGTGTAAGGTTGTGTCAAAAGTGCAAACACAGGTGTCCACCCTGGTCTTTTAGTAGCAATTAACCTTTCCTCCTGGGTTTCCTTTGAAGCTTGCTTGTGTTTTTATTGTAAAATAGCAGTGAAGAATTTTATGAAGACTAACATCTAAGCTTCCACATTACCTAATTTCATCTCTTCCCTTATCAGGGGCCTCATTTTTTTGTTTCATCCAGTTTCTGGTGGGGATAATTATTGGAATTTAAAGAAGCCATCTTAAATTTCAAAAGTATAGGGCTATCTGTGTGAATGATTTGCAGTTCAGTGTGAAAATGATGCTTATCAGCACGGTCCATGGGTCTAATCCTAACCTCGCAAAGGTTTTTCTATCAGTCAAAAGCCTATGGTTTTGCTGGAAGTCTTTCTGATCCATGTGGGTGTACATTTTAAGGGGAACGGCCACACACCCCTTGAAATTTAAGCTCAGATCCTTGGTTCATGTACATTGATTTTAATACAGCTCCTCCTATCCTTAATTTCACAGATGTCTTAATGGTTTTCCCATCTCTTAGTCAGTCATAATTCAACTGTGTTTATTCTGAGGTTTAAAAATATATTTTTTGCTAGAAAACATTGCTATTTCAGGCGAAAGTCTATTTCAGTAATCTGTTCTACCCACACTGTTAGAGCTTTGGGGCATATAGGCCTATTATATTTTCCAGAGCTTTCAAGCTGAAAGCCAGTGTTTAACGACGACATCGGGTGTGGCTGCTGGAAATCAAAGGAGGCACAATAGACCCAGCAAACGGACTTGTCTCCCTGCCAGGCTTCCAGAGGCCGATTTATCAGCTGCAGGTTTGACCCTATATGGCTAAAAACGAGTGTAGCCAGAATGACTGAGATAAGTATAACCGAGGCCTTTGAGTCTGAGAAAGAGAAATGAAACTGGACTGTCCCTAGGGGAGAAGAAACATCTGTAAAGCTGTGCTGGCTGAATGTTTAAGGCTTGGCTTGTGCTGGCTCGTGGGCAGGCACTGCTGGCAAGTGGGGTTGAGGAAGGTGCCTTTGGGAAAGGCACAGAGCAGGTCATTGCTTGCTGTGACTTAAATGATTTGGCTCAGATACTCTGTTATTTGGTGGAGGAGAGTTGATTGTGGGATGCAGGGACAGCCTTGGTTTGTGGGACAGGGACAACCACAGTGACTGTGTGAGACAGGCTTTTTAAGAAGTTTGAGTGTCAGGCACCCAGCTGTCATGGAAAATCAGTGGGATTTAGATGCCTGAAGATTTTATCCCCCAGACCCCCCTTCCAGTGAGCCATGTGCTTATCATCATCCAGATCACTTTCCTTGAGCGATTTCTCTTCCTGCACCCCATGTGTATACATGGGTTAGAGGGGTTTTTTTTATCCCTGTTTCAAAACCAGCTGAAGTCTTTTAGGCAGAACTGCAATCTAAACAGTTGGGGGAAGACATCTGAACGGGAAGGAGCCTGCCCTGGGTGGATGCAGCATTGCTGCTGGCTTGCGAATTCAGGGAGCACGTGGGAGGTTTGGGGATGCTCAAGAGGTGTGGGTGAAACTTTCACCCAGCAGAGCTGTGTTTGGGGGTAGCAGCAGTGCCACGGTGTAACAGAGATGGCTGCTAGAGTGGTTGTCTCAGTGCAGAGTGAAGTGAGTGGTGGCATCCAGGTGGAGCTGTGTCTCTATGCCTTCCATGTCCTTGTTCCTGTTCCTGGAGTCCAGAATGAGTGTTGCTGTGGGCAGGAAATACAGGTATGGGCTCATCAGTGTTAGGAACAGAGCAAGCCCTCTGCATTGGTGCTTTCATGAGCCCTTGAGCATCTTTGCCAAACTGCACTGCTGAACTGTGACATGATGGCAGGATATGGCAGGATTTCTGAATCATAACCAGTGGAAAATCCCTCTGTGTGTCCTTTTCAGCTAAATGGTGGAGTCAGTCATGATTTTCTCCTTCTCAGAGCACCAGGTATTAGAAAATTGACAAACTAATCAATATTGGGTTCAATTGTTGAAGTGCAGGGAGAGTTTGCCAAACCAGAGGCCGAGGGAACGGGTAGCTGAACTTTCTTGTGACATGTATGAGGTCATAGCCAGTGCCACATAAAAGAAAGAAAAACAGTTCATGGCTGTGAATAAATTGCTCACAGATGAAGAATCCAGTTTGCCAGTCCTGTGATGGGAGCAATCTATTCCAATGATTTGTTATGTCCCAGTGTTTGTCTTAGGCAGTACCAGAAGCATGAAAGTACAGATATAAAACTGAGAGATAATATGTAACAAAGATGTGAGAGACAATGGGCTATGACCAGTTTCCAGTGGAAAAGGCATACGGTGCTAATCTACCATGGATAGTTTCTTAAATGAGCAAGAAATTGAAAGAACATTTTAAAGTTTCCTGTTTCTTCACTGAAAGAGAGTCATTCTGAGTGCCAAGCTCAGCGTAACGCTTTAATTTCTGGGCCAACCATATTATGCAAATATCCTCATGCTCAGGTCTTAAATACCCAATCTCTCAGTTTCAGTCCTTGAAGAACAGTATTCTCACCTCCTGTTTAGTTTTGAATTAAGTGGAATGAGTTCTGGTGTGCATAAAACCCCAATAACACTAATAAAGTTAAATGAATGTAAATAATTAAGAAGTATTTTTGGTTAGTTTGTCTTTTTCCATGTGTTTTTGGGCCGAGCACTGTATTGCTGGTGCAGCCAAAGCCCCTTCCAAAGTAACACAGTTTTTTTTACTAAAAGCAATTTACAATCAGTCTTACATTTTGAGCTGTCAAAAATAGTGAGTTTTTCTTTTTTAGTTTTTGTTTGCTGGCTAAGCCCCAGAGATGAAGGTTTTTTTAATGTGTTTTGGATCTGCCCCAGTTTTTTTTTTTTATAACTGTAAGAGGAGAAGGTTCATGTTCTCTATAAGGTGCTGCTTGGATCCTGTGCTTATTTTAGACCGTTGCATTTCTTGGAGGTCAATGGTAAGACACTGATTTACATCAGCTGAGGCTCTTGCCAAGAGTTGTGTGGTAGACTGGATCCTTTCCTCCAAAGACTAATTGGAGGCCATCAAACTTAATTTTGGCTACTTTAAGTTCAATCTGTCTCCCTGAAAGAGCAGTAAAGCTTTCCTGCTTTTCACTTCTCTTAGATTTCAGTTGTAACATATAATGCTGGCTTTCAATTGTAATTTCAAAGCGTGTGCGACGCAAACTGTCTCCGGGCTGGGCCGGACAATGGGTGTGCCTGCCTATACATCTGTATGTAATTCCCTGGCTGGTGCTCAGTGATGCAAACCACTTTTGATGTCAGGAATATTGAGAAACACTGTGTACCCCCAGGCCTACACTAGAGAAAAGGCTCATGTCCTTCCAGGGTGAGGCTCTGCTGCAGGATTAGTGATTGATGAAGGTGCTGCCCGCCTACCAAACTGTCCTCTCTGTTTTGTGTTCAGGCTGAAATGGTTTCATATGCAAAATCTGTCAGGATATTTCAAATCCTACTGTTTGGCTTTCTTTTCTAGGTGATGAATGTTTGTATGAGAGCTTTCCCGAACTTCCCTTGGAGGAAGTGTCTGAAGCTGATGGAGAGGCTGCAAATGTTCAGTGTCCAGCATCCATCAGCATCCAAGAGCCCTCTTCTCCAGCAACCTCCAGTGAAGCTTTCACACCAAAGGAGAGCTCTCCTTACAAGGCTCCAATATACATTCCTGATGACATTCCCATTCCTTCAGAGTTTGAGCTCCGAGAATCCAACATTCCTGGAGCAGGATTAGGGATATGGACCAAAAGGAAGATTGAAGCAGGGGAAAAATTTGGCCCTTTCGTAGGAGAGCAGCGGCCACACCTTAAAGATCCCAGTTACGGTTGGGAGGTAAGATGCTGTACACTCTTTTGGTCTGTTGAGTTCTGTGTGTCTATAAACACACAAGTATTTGCAGAATTTGTGTCTTATCCTGCAGCAGCCAGAACATACTTGTTTGCTCCAATTGCATTGTGGCCTTTTGGGGCTTTCTGCGTGTAGACAAGTGTCAGTTGAAGGAGGAAAAAAATCAGGATTTAATATTGCATTCCATGCATGAAATCTGTCTAGGTGGATGTTGGTGGGTGGTGTGTTGTTGGAACATTTCTGTACCATTTTTAGTCTGTTCTTGAATAGTCCTCCAGTATGTTTGTGGGTGAGGGATTTGACAAACTCACTGCACTTTAGGTTTGAAAAGCAGCCAGGTGCTGCTTTCAGGGTTGTCAGTTGTCACTTTCTGTCAACGATGATTAGAATAGCCCTAAAATGTGGTGTTATGTGGCTAAATTGAAGAACCTTGCGCTGCTTGGGGACTTCAAAAGCTGGGGTGGGGTGTGTGATCCTGGTTCCATTTAACCTAATGGGAATTCAGCCGTTCATTTGGTGAAGTACGTTTGGTGCTGGTGTCAGACCCAGCGTAGGTGGGGATGGTGTGGCTCATGTTACTTCTGCAGATCCTTTGGGAAATGTTGGCTTTCCTGAAGGAGCTCAAGGACTCCTGTGGTGAGTACAGGAATTGGTTCTTGCGTTCCCTGCCTTCAAGAGCAACCTGTTTTCCTTGCTGTGATACCACTGTGGAGCTGGCTGAGCTGCTGGTCCATGGTCAGGTCAGGAATTTAAGCATCAAGTGGTGTATGTTGCTGTTGTGTTATGATGTAACAAATGTTCTTGCGTGTTTTTATTCATAGTTTTAACAATGTGCTGTAGGACACAGAGCATAATCTCAGTTTTCCATCTGTACGTTTCCTCTGGTTTCTGATAAGGGGAGCAGTACAGAGTTTGCCTGGCCCTCCAGGGCCACAGCTGACCTCTGGAGAGATGGGAGTTCATTTTCCCAGGAAAACTGGAGTTTTGCTGTGCAGCATAGCCTTGCAGATATGGTGGAAATGAAGGTTTGATTTGCTTTAACTATCCATAAACACTCGGTGAGTTCAGTCCGAACTTTCCATCCAGTTGTTTAAACTCCTGTGAGACCTGTGACAATATGACAGAATAGTGTCAGGAGAAATTATAGACTTGGCAGTGCTCTATCAAGTTAACAGACTCTGATGCAATATAATTGCTAGTGAGAAATCTTCATTATTTGAAAAAGGCACCAGGAAACCATAAAATCTGACCTTTAACCACACCACAATTAAGTTCAGATATTGATCACAGAAGTTGAAGCAGAACCGTTGAGATATGGCTGTACTTGCACATTTAACATATTCCAAAATTAGGATATTTTAGACTGGACCCTCAAGTGTTGTAGTGCAGGATAACTCCACTAAAAGTGAGGGAAACCCATCTTGATTTTCACATCCTTACATTTGGATAATACACTGCGATATTAGAGAGTAGTTTTCTTGCTTGAAATAGTTAGGATTTGGGGCCTAAGATTTCCAGACAAGAAATGAATATTTTGATAGTGCTGGAAAGCCCAGCTGGCAGACTGAATCCCTTTCAAGCTGCAGGACTCGTGCCATTTGAATAGTGTTATGTATTTGGGACAGCTGGGGGAAGCTATTGAAAAGTCTTGGAGCAAAATCACAGAAAATCAGCAGTCAAGTCCCTCTGCAATTTAGTCACTCAGCATTCTGTGGTGCTTAGGGGAGCCCAAAGCAGAATATTTTTCCAACAAGTGGGTTAATACCTTTATTGAAGTTGAAGTGAGATAAAGAAATATTGGTTATGAGAGTTAACACAGTGGGTAAAATGGCACATAGTGGTGGTCAGGACTGAAGGATGGATGAGAGGGAGCTGGTAGAGCTGGAGAATTTTCTGGTGCCCATTCCTGCCCAGATGTTCATCATCACACTCCTCTGGAACCCACCACTTCCTTGGGCTTGTGCTTTGGGATATAAAAGGGGGAAAAGAAGCTGTTACTGGCGTGTGGGCTCAGGTGGTGCTAAAGGCAGTGTGGGATGCTGAGGGAAAGGTATCATTTATTGAGGTTTAAGTGTGGTCTTGGTAATTCAAGCTTTTCTGGTGGTGCTTTCTGCTTAAATGGGCACTTTTGAGAAACAGGGAGTTTGTCCAGCCAGGTGCCAGTAAGTCAGTTAACAAATGAGAATTCATTCTGCTGTTGCTGGTATCAAGGTGAAATTTCATTGTTAAACTCAAATGGAGGAAGGATGGAACCAGAATGTCTGTATGGCACTGGGTAGGGGTTTAAGTGACTTTGTAATACAAGAGGTTTTAAAGTATTTCTTTCCACAATGATAGTTTTTTTGATGAGTGAATTGTATTTATGTAGATCCTGAAAATAATTCCCTTATGTTTGATTACACATAATTCCTACAATAGTTCATGGTCCTGCAGAGGTCACCTGTGTCTGGTGGCTTCCAAAGGCAAGATGTCCCAGTCTGCTCACACTGACTGCTGGTCCCACAGGCCAGAGAAAGTATTTTGCTGTGTCCTGTCTTACTCATTTCTTCACGTTGTATGTGCAGTGCTCCAGGAAACACAGAGTGGGGTTGCACTATTGCTAATGCTTGTGTTCTTACTCAGTTCTCTTGAGCACACTCCCCTGTGGCTACACAGAGCATGATTAAGTTATTGGAAAAATCAATCTTTCCATTTTATCTGAGTTTAAGGTGAAACACTGAATGTACAATGTGCAATGGTGTTTGGCTTTGAGATAATGAAGACAGACTCTTTTTGAGAAAATATTAACATAAATATTGTAAAATAGTTTTGGAAGGAAAGCTGAGTGTTTTCCTCAGCCTATTTCTATGCTTCCTATAGTATCAATTTTGCTATGAAATATTTGCTCTTTTTTGTAGTTTTTTAGGGTTGCTGGGTAGTATAGAGTCTTCCACAAACAATTTTAAACCCAAACCCTACATGCACATTGGGGGGAAGAATTTACAGCCACACACAAATTTGGACTGTAACTGCATTTTTGGAAAGGACATTTTTATTCCTTCTCAAAAGGTTGTCATAGTTTTGGGTATTTCCAGCTGTGGGATATTTCTGACTTCCACTTTTTGTGACTGATATCCATCTGAGTTGATACTGGGATTAGCCTGTAGTGGTCAAGAGAGAAGTGGAAGCTGGAGGAAATGCTGCTGTTAAATTTTGCAGCTGGGCAGTTGATGGTAAAGAAAAATTTGCTGCAGAAAGCTGAGGAACTTCATTCCCCTGTAGCAAGACTCCCTATGGCATCAATGCAGAGTTCTGTCAGAGCCAGTCCAAGAAAACAGTGCCTGTTGTGTCCATTTATACACTTCAGCCATAAAACACGCTCTGGGACAAAGAGAATTTGTTGTGATATAGTTGTGCTTGGGTCATGATTGGAGTGCTGTAGATCAGTTTAAATGAAAAGCCATAAATTTGAATTTTATCTCATTTTGTGGGTCTAGAGCTGAGCATTATCTAATCAGGTATTGGTTCGCTGAAGTACAAATCGAACAGGGGGTCACCGGACAAGGGGAAAGGTCGAGCTTTTTTGCAGTTTGTCACGGAGATTTTAGTGTTTGCCTGAACATCCAAGAGGGTCGGGAGGCTGTTGCTTGGTGGTTGTTTGAAAAGGGAAAATTGACTGCTGCTTAATCAACAAAGAAAACAAGCTTTTAAGGGATGGCAGTATTTTTTTTTTTTAAAAGCAAAGGAAAGCAAATTTAGTTGATTTCATTGTGGTTCATGCCCTGCTATGGAAAACAACTGGGAGAGAATTTCAAAGCAAGCCCTTGACTGGGTCACCAAAGCACACCCACCTTCCTTCGCCCGGCACCTTCCGGAGGGCGTCAGACATCCAAACTCAGGGTTCTTACCTCAAACTCAAGGTCTCATTCATAAGGACAAATTCTTCCCAGCTCTTTTTATCCCAAACTTCTATTTCTTTACTAGGAGGGCAAAGCCAGGAGCAATAAACTCCTATAAATCAAACCTGTCACAGAAGTAAAAAATATTTTAGAGCTTTATAAAGCAGCATATAATCTGTTTATAGATCAGAGTATATTTTCCTGTCATGCCAGCGAGGCTGAAAAACAACTCATATTTGGTAGAGTATGCTTGAGCTGATGCTATTACTTCTAAATGGAAATTAGGAGGCCATTTGGCTATTTATTTATGTCTCCTCTAACATTTTTTATGTGAGTCCTTGGAGAAAACTGCACAGCTTCCTAAAAATTGTTTGGGAGTACAGACTTCCCACTAGTTAGTAGGGACTGGAATAGTTGCAATTTGAAGGTTTAATTCTGTCCTCTTTGGCTTTTGGCAGTTTTCAAAATAAAATTTAAGGTTTATTTGAGATTCTGGAGTCTAGATCTACCATCTTTCTCTATGGCAATTAAATTATAAATTGCAAAATGTAAAGACATAGGCTTTTAAAGATGGAATCTAATGTATGTCCTCATAAATCTGAGTTGTAGCACCTGAACCAATAACTTGGTTTTCTTAGCATCCAAAACATTCTACTGTAATCAATGGGAGTTATCAGCTGAATCCTCTCTAAGTATAGATGATAGCCCCTATTTTTGGGTCCTCCTTTGGAAAAAATCTGTCAATGTTGAAAGCAGCAAATTTTTGTATTTATTTTTTTAAATAAGAACAGAGCAAAAAGTATCATCTAAGTAACTTCAGGTGGGATTCACACATCTTAAAACTTGAGTTAAGCTGTTCTTATTAAACAGTGACAGTGCTGAGGCAAACGACTCCCTTGTAGCCAGTGAAACCACTCTGGGAGAGAGCAGCAGATAATGTCTTTTTCCAAAAGGAAAAATGAAAGGAACAAAGACTTCTGAATATTTTTCTTTGGTATATGGAGTGTGTCCTACTGTTAAATGAAAAACCTCTTTATTTTCTGGTGTTGTCTGACACTTTCACACTGCCCTGACTTTTACAGACCAAATCTTGGCTTTTTCTTAAATTGTTTTGAATGTGCAAAGCAGCTCCACACTCAACCATGTGGCTGGAAAGCAGGGAAGTATAATACAGATTCCTTGCCTATGTTTTCTCCTTGCATATGGATTTCAGCACTATAGATGCTCTAGGGACTTTTATAAAATTATTGTTGAAGCAAAAGCAGGAGTAAGGATGTGGCTTGTTCTGTTACTTGGAATTAAAAAGGAATGATTTGTTTTATAGTGGGAGGTGGGGCTGCTGTTTGATCAATACAAGACCAATCCCGTTTCGCAGAGTGTGTTCTTCCCCAGATCAACAGATCATCCCCTTCTGGCAGCTGCAGGTGGGGGTGACATCCTTACCTTGTCTTCAGCACATAGGTGATGTTTTATCCCATTTGGAGCTCAGCTTTGCAAGGCATAGAGCACTCTGGCTGAGATCCAATAAAGCACTTAGGCACGGGCTTATCATCAACAGGATTACCCAGGTGTTTGAGTTAAGCACGTGCTTAGCTGCTGTGTTAAGCTCTCAGTTAGGGACACAGTGTTCAGTGCACACACGATGGAGTTCATACCGTGTATCTTGCCTGGGGTGAGTGTGCACGAGGGTGCTCGAGGCGGCCCCTCCAAAGCTGTGTACAAAAAGGACAGTGCTTGTGGTGCTGTGAGTGTTACCAGCCTGAATTCTTCTTCTGTTTGCATCTGGGTCTTGTGGTGAGGCTGTGACTGAGTCAGACGCTGCAGCAGCATCAGGAGGAGTCCTGTAGAAGGGCAGACAGATGTTTTGTGAGCAGTGTTGCTCTGAGTCCATGTCAGCTGTGCAGCCCATCCAGCTCTCTCCTGTTATCACCAGCTCTCTCCCTGCATGGAGAACAGTTTATCATTGCAAATGAGCAAACATCGGGTCCTTGAATAGCAAGATATGAGCAGGTGGACTTGTCATTCAGTTTGAATTAAATATATTGACAGCAAAGGGGAGCTGTTGGTCCTTTGGGTCGTTCCCAATCAATGTGGATGGAAAGGGTTAGGACAGGGGGACTATGCAGCATTAGCCCACTGTTGTCTTTCCTCTGCTATTCCTTACTTCCACTCTTCATTTCTCCTAGTTCTTTGGTTAACGTGATTAAGCAGCCTTGCATCCTGGGGCTGGTGGGATTTGATGCTCTGTTTTTTTGGACCAAGTCCCAACCATCCTTTGCTCAGGTAAAGCTGCTGCTCACTGGAAGGGGAGCACAAACAAGACCTGCAAAGCTCCCTCTTCAGTTTTTCAGGGGAGCTGTTCTCAGAAAACATTCAAAACGGTATCACACGAGGTAGCTGAGAGGTTGTAGTGGTCGCCAGCCCTCTGTCCTGAGGCAGCTGCAGCCCTGGGGCTCCTGCTCATGGTGCTGATCAGTCGCTGAGCAGACCCAATGTGGCATCAGCTCCAGGAAGAGGGTTTTGCAGGAGACTGAGCAGATGTTGGTGTGGCACAGCTGTGCAGTCTGACAAAACCTTTTGTCTCGATTAAACCTGGAATGGTTTGTGTAGAATTCACTGTTTCTCCACCCATAGTGGATGCTCCTGAGTGTCCTTGACCTCGAGGGCAGGAAATGGCACATTTCATGGCACAGTCTAAAGCTACAGAATCTGCTCTGTAGGTCTGTGTGTGTATTCCCCACAAAGCCACCGAGGTTTTAATTTAATCAGAGGGAGCATTAACTCCTGAGGGAAGCAGAGTGAAACCACAAGGGTCAAGTGGACTTAGAAACAGGAAAGGGAGAAGAAAGTTTTGTTACCTTCTTCAGAGCAGAACTGAGGGGATGTTGTATTTCTCTTCAAAACAAAGTGGTTATTTATTTAAATGCTTCAAAGGTAGATTTTATTTGAGTTCAGTAACACTCTGTCCAAGCAGGTAATAGAATTAACAGATTTGTGAGATTATCAAAATATGAAGAAAAATAATTGAGATAAGTCAAATGTCACTTTAAAAGCCAAAAACTGGTAAATTGAATTTAGGCATTAAGAAAGACAACAGCAGAAAGAAAAATAAAAAATATTAAACTGAAGAGAATAATAATTGCATCTAATAGAACTGACAAACAATCATAATTCTTCCCATTAAATAAAAATGTTATAAAAATTTATTATGGAATGCCACATTATGCAAGCCAGGATTCAAAGATGAGTTCTTTGCATTAAGTACAGTAGATGCCATTAAGGAAAACAGTCAATATGTCACTAAGCCACAGCCTGTAAAATTAAATTGATTTGGTAAATGTAAGTAAGATAGATCTGTTTGCTTTCATCATCAATTTTGAGAGGGTGAACAGGTGATGTCACCAACCTGGGAGCGATAAAGATGCAGGACCATCTGGAAAGCTTTGTGATGGATGGGCAACTGCTTTTGGATAGTGACAGTGCTGTGGTACTTTGTCACTTGGGATGCAGTACTTAATAACTTTTCAATACCATCATAATAAATTTCACTGCCTTATTAATATAGAAATGGTGAGTTATTACTGTGATGGCTATTGTAAATAACAAGAGATGCAGCTGTCAGGAGCTGATTGTTTGGGCATGTTTCTTTAAGCAACACAGTTGACTTGGGATAATCAACGTATGTCTCTACCAGCAGAGTTTATTGCTCTTGTCAAAAGAAAAAGCGGCATTACTCAAAAATTATATGAAGTCCATAATAAACAAGTTTAATATATTATCAGACTTTTCCTATAAGTTTCCTAACACAGGACAATAAATCACTTTTAATAATGCCTTTCCACGTACAATAATATCCTTATGCTGTAATAATGTCCTTTCCTAACTATTCACCAAACAGAACTTCTGAAAAAGCAGAAGGGTATCTCACACTCATCAGAACACTTACAAAATTAAATCTCCCTATTTCATTAAAAGGCTACTTCTGATATAAAGCTGATGGGCTCTAGCTGTGTCTTTCTTTTTTATTTTAATTGAACAGATGTAGTTAAAAGTAATCTATGACAAAGAAATACAGACAAAATTATAACCATGTGTCCCTAAACACTGGCAGGAAAGAGCATCTGTGGGTGTTTTATGAAAGCCCAGCACTGCTCCGTGACATTGCTGCTAATGTCATCGCTCTGAGGACTGGAGAGAAACAAAATGCATAGATAGCTGTTAGCAGAAGATGAATTACCAGATCAATCATTTAGCACCATTCAGAGTATTACACCATTGTTCCCTGGGAAGATAATTAAATCAATGATGTCTTTCTTATTTGTGTAAAGAGGCACGAACTTGTAAAGAATATCCAAACCTCCTCAAACATATTATTGCTGGATTTTTTTTTTGTTTAAGCCCTACTGACTTTGCCTTTCAGGCTGTAGCTTTGTCCCTCTTTTCAATTAAATGTCTCTCCACCATTTCTATGACTGCTGAAAGGAGAGCCAGCAGTCTATTAACAGGCAATAAAGTTCAGGAAGCCTAAGACTAGTTTCTTGGGTCAGAGGTGAAAATTGCATACTAAATGAAACAAAGGTGTGTCTTGATGGCTCAACAAGCAGTGGAGAGATGAGAATACATGTGGGCAGGAGGAGATGGCCATCATTAAACAGAAGCAAATGAAGACAGGAGTTGGTGTACAGCAAAATGCTTATTAACCCAATGAACACATGCACTTCAGAGGACACAGCGCTGAGGTTTGGCATTTAAAGCACCACGTGGTTTAACAATACCATTGCAATCAATCTGGGCATTTGGTCTAATAAAGACATCACAAAACTAAAAAAAAAAAAAAAAAAAAAAGAAAAAGTCCAGATCTTGCTTGCCTAGAGCCTGCAGACTGGGACACGTTCATCAGAATGGCACAAAAATACACTCATTTGGAAGTAAAAAAAGAAAACAGTAATTGGCTAATAGGGTATTTCTACCCTAGAGAGTATTAGTATGGAGTTTTATTGTCGTGACAACCCTCATGTTTCCTGGCTGAATGGTAGGTGGCACATGCAGGAGTGAGGACAGAGGTTGTCATAATCCAGCCTGATTTTATGTGATCGTGCTAACTTTGGCACATACAATACTCATTAATTTGGAAAAAAATACAAAAGTTAAGTAGCCCTTCCTTTTAAAGTCCAGACCTCAGGTTTAGTGTGGAAAGATGTAAAAGATCCCACAAAAAGCATAACATTTCATCAGGTGAAGCCTATGGTGTTAGGGGGCTCTTGTGTATAGTGGGTTTCCCAAAGTGTTGTTCTTAGTCTTAACTTGATGAAGTGTATTGGCAACACGCACCGAGCTGGCTTTTGACATGCTGTGTTGGAGACCTGGTGTGGAGCTGCTCAGGATTTCCAGGAGGAACCTCCAGTGCCTTCCTATCTTCTTGAAATGGCCTCATGTGGCAAAATGGGCTTTTGGAAAGTGTAGCTATTGGCTATGTGTGTATTTTATAAAAAAATAAATCTGAATATTAATGTTTTCTAAGAGATTTGTGGTCACGGTTTTTCTGTTGGTTACAGCAGCAGCTATTTCAAAACCATGGCAGTAATGTTGGCTTTGTGCAAAAAATGTGAAACTCTCCTGGAGGGGAAAAATGGAAGTCTGGGGGTGAGAAAGCTTAAGGATTACTGTATTTGAAGAAAACATTTTGTAAAGCCAAATTTTAAGTAGTCATTTGGTGATAACCTTTGAATAAGCCAAAATTTGCACGTGAACATGGAAAATGTGATTTTTTTTTTCTTGCTAGTCTTGACATCTAACTGTAAAATATCTATGTGTATAGGCACCCAAATGAGTAGTTAACAAGGAGGGAAACTTATTTTTCTGTCTACGTTTAATGCTAAATTCAGAAACAATCCTACCAACCCTCTTTGCACAGGAAGGTGGTGCTTATGCCCAGGGAGAGCAGCAGGGCCTTGCCATGCCCTTTGAAATACACCCTCTCTTTTGGGCAGAGAACAGTATCTTACCATGTTCCCTCAGCAGAGATTATGTGAAGAGGCCTTTTTCTTATCTGAAGACCTGTGGTCTCAGAATGCATTTCCATCCACCTGCTGACCCCAGACACTGCACTTCTCTTTTCTTCTTTCGTCACTGTTCTCCTCTCATAACTAGTACTGCTGTTCTCCACATCATCCCAAAACCTCTCAGCCAGCTGGGATCTTTGTTAAGCCTTATGAAGACCTTTGTAACTTCCTCCTTCCTAGCATTTTCCAGTAGGTCCCATCCATCTCTGGCCTTTATAACTGGCCCTCATCATCCTCGCTTTAGTTTCCATCAGGTTGGTTCCATAAGAGTCATCTCTGCCTCTGGCATTGGCTCTGTACAGAATTTGCTAGCCAGGCTCTGATTGCCTTTTGGTGCCTGCATATATTTTAGTTTTCTGCTGCACCCTTTCCTTTCTCAGCTCTCCTCGTGTCAACATTTCAGCGTCTCTGAGTTCATTTGGGCTCAGGGCTTCCCTGCTCTTGGAGACACAGCCTGCTCATACCTTCCCCCAGACTCTCCCCTCTGACAAATCACCTCTTTCAGCATTGCCACAGCAGCTCAATCCTTATCAGTACATGGCCCCGTTATTTCCTTTCAAAAGTTGATTTTCTCAAATCATGCCCCCAATTCGATGGCTGGTATTGTTGCAAAAAGGCAACGTCTCAACTTCTGTCCTCAAAGCGTGTTCTCTCCCACTGACACAAGCAAAGCTGAATATAATGTGGTTTAGGCTGAAATAATGATGTTTTGATTTCACAATAGTTCAAATAATTATTTGAAAATTATGACTTTAATAGAAGCTGCTGTGTGTGTAAAGAAGGGATTTGTCTTGGAAAGGGTGACGTGTTTGACATTTGCATTCAAATACTTCTGTGCTTCTGGAGCGTTATTAAGACTGGACTATCTGTGCCCACCACCCATGGCAACAATGGGCAAGTATAAGATGAAAATTCCAGTTTTCAGCCCCAGTATTCCTGAATAAAATTTAGCTGATTGCAACAGTATCATTTTGGGTATGATTTTTTAGTGGATTTGAGTTTGTATGGGTTTAGAATAGGTGCTTGAGCAGCTTTTGTCCCCATGCTAATGCCCCCGCAGCAGTGGGAGTCAGGAGGAGTGAAATGATGACCTGAAATAGCAGAGGGATCCAAACAGAGCTGGATTAATGTGGAGTGGGGCCCTGGTCCCACCCAGCCAGGAATCTTCATCCCGTCTGGGATCCCCCCATCAAACCCAACACCACTGAGCCCCTGGTCCTTCCACAGCACTGGAATCCCCCAAAATGTCTCGAGCAGCCCTGGCAGGATGAGGAGCTGCATGCCAGGCTGAGCATGAAACAGCAGAAGGATTAAACCCCAATTTGCCCATATTCGAATGGGCTTTGTACGTGACAGATGCATTTGATGTGTTTGGATAATCTGGTAGTAGCATTTCTCCTCCTGTGATATTGCCAGGCTCACTCTCTAATGCTGAAGAAGGGGAGAAAAAAAAGCCTTAGTGTTGGGAATTCTAAATAATTTGATGCAACAGGTTTAAGTTACCATTTTTGTGGTGAAAAGAAAAGCTTAGCATGATCCAGATTTTCCTTGGTTTCCTCCCATTCTGCTGAGAAGCAGAGGTATTCACATTTCTTTGTCTAACAGTTTTATAATGTCTTAAGAGATTAACAGTGAGCATGAATGAGGGGCCGAGGATTAGACGACAAAAAGCCCGAGCCGTCCACTACCTTGTTTGCACATTTTACATTTTTCAGCATTGCTGAGTGAGTATAGAAACTAAGGAAAGATAATAAGGACCAGAGTCCCAAAAGTGTTTAGTGATTCAAAAAAATTCAGATGCCATGTCAGAACTGACAGAATGATGGAGCATTATGTGGCAGGACCCACTTTTTTGTCTTAGGGTAAGCTCTCGCCCTGAGTGAATGCAGATGTTATCGCAGGATCCCAGACAGACAGTCAGTGAAATGTGACAAGCTGTCAGCAAAGTTACACTACGTTGAGTTTGCTAAAATATCCCAAAGCTTTATACACGGCTTTTATATATATATATTTAAAACTCTTAGCTCAATCGGGGTAAAAAAAGATCCTGGTTACAGTAACCTTTCCAGTCGGGAATCCTTTGAATGGTTCAGACGTGGCTGTAAAAGTTTCTTTAAGAGGAGGGGAAAATTATTATCTGAAATATTTGGAAGGTTGCGTTGGCATCAGTAAGGTTTCTGAAGGCAAAGCACATGCATGGTAAGGCTGTTAACCACATGTCATACTGTGTCAGTCATTCCCCGACTGATTTGGGCATTTACCCCTGTGAAATGCTTAGTCAAATCAGTAATAGCAGCCAGCAGAAGTGAACCCTACCAGTCCTCAGCTTGGCTTTCTCTTTAGCAGGGTATCAGCTTCAAAATAGGGGAGTTATAAGCAATTATCATTCTTTCACTGGCTTTTTTGTTTTTTTTTTTAAACCTCAAGATTAGATGCAAACAAGCTGGTGAATTTGCAAACTGAATGGTAAAAAGGAATGAAAAGTTAACTGATTAAAATATGCTCAGAAAATAAAAATGTGTCAGCGCAAATTGATGCAAATTATACGAATTCAGATGCTCTAAAGTCATAACGAGGTTCAGAAAATTACTCTTGTTTTGAATTTTGGATCTGCAGGAGACACTTGATTTGTAAATATTGTAACAAGATACAAGGTTTTAAAATTTTGAGTAGAAAAAGAAGGGCCCCATTCTGCATAGTCCAAAATATTTAATTTTCAACGAATTTGTGAAGGAAAGTGAAATTATTTATATCCAAATGCAATTCCAGGACTGTGCTTGCTGTTTGCCTCTTTTAATACTTCATTATGTAGAAAATATAAATATATATGGGGAAACTCAAATATTTTTACACATGCAATTGATTTTCACTTTTGAATTAGGACTGAGTCAGAGTCAAGCTTTTAAATAATTAGAAGACAGAGAGTATAAAATATTGACGTTTTCAATTTATTTCACAGCTTTATTTTAAAGGTGTATTTCCTTATACAGGTGAGTAGATTTTGATATAAAAATGCTAAAGTAAATTGCATATCTGTTTTGTAAGTAATTATATATATATCACTCCCAGGAACCCCTTAGTAGTCTGTATTCTTGTCTTATTATTGTTAGCTTAAGCCTAAATTTAATGAGAAGTCTGTTTATAGTGGCACAAACTAATATATTTTGCCAGAATACGAGTTGCTGTATGTCTGCTCTCCTCGAAGCAGAGCAGACTAATGCATGTGATTTATAATCAATTTAGGTCTCCTTTGGAATAAGATGATCTTGCATTATTTGTTTCCATACACTGAAAATATTAATTTACTCCTAGAAACAGGGGAGAAGGGGAAACGTAGCCAGCCACAATTTAGTGCAATTTGTGTTACAACAAAACGAATTACCAGCCGACACAACCACCCCCCAGCTTTAGAAAAATGGGATGCAAAGACACTTTGGAGATAACATCTCACACGGTGTATTTTGCAAAGGAAAAACCAAGCCCCGAAGTAAACAAACCACCTAAATTATGCATATGGAGGAAATGATTGAGAATATGTTTAGCTGGTAATCGCACTCATGCCGAAGTTTTAAATTTCATCTGTCTGCTCAGATCTATTGTGATCCATTAAGTGGCTTCCTTTTTTTCCGACAAATTGAATGCTGCAACTGCAAGGAGCTCTTTTGTTCTTTTAATTCAGTCAGCATGGAAATGATTTTCTCATTTCAGACCCTTTTCTGTCCTCTCTTCATTGTGTCAATAAAATAGAGTTGTGCAGAGCTGCTCTAATCAGCTTAGAGTGCTAATTCATTGCACTGGGATGCTATCTGGGTCCGGCTACAGGTGGGCACTATGAGGGGTCAGTCTCCAGGGGAGTCTAATTGTGTCTCTCTTGGGTCTTGTTTGCAGAATAACTGAAATCTCAAACCCTGGCTTAAGAAAGGAAGGGAAAATGCACGAACACAGGAGCACGCACTGTCTGCAGATGCACCACTCGCTCTTGAAGTTGTTTCTGTTTTGACAGAGGGGAAGGGAAAGCTTTAGTTCAGTAGCAAAAGATTCCTAAGGAACTTTGTAGATCAATTTTAAAGTTTAGGTAGGAATGTGGTCATTTTGAGACACAGGTATGCAAGAGGGAAATTAATGCTGTGATGCCTGTGAGGTATTTCAGGGGAGTCTTGCCTCTAAATTTTTGAGGTTTTCAAAAAGCTAATGAAAACAAAGGGAAATACATTACTAAAATAACAAATCCCCTCTGCATGTGCCAGTGCTGGTCTTGAGCAAGCCTTTTGCCAGGGCATGAGGGGACTCTGGGTGTGAGGAGTCTGCCCAGCACTGGGAGCCCAGGAAATCCTCAGGCAGGAGAAGTGGGAACTGTGGGTGTCTCAATCTCACTCCAGTGCCTGATCCCCAGGGCAGCCCTTTCCTCCTGCTGTGGAGGGGCTGTCCTCACAGCAGTAGGTGATGCTTTCTGCTGGAGACTTCGGGTCTTATGCTGGGTTACGTCAGAGAACTGATTGAGAAAGACCAAAAGAGGATGAGTGAAAGGGTAGTGGAAACTTGTGTTTCTGCCCCAATATTGCACAGTTTGGCCTCAGAACTGTCCCTGACACAAGACCAGCAGACTGCAGGCTTTGCTGTTTTGTTTTTTTTTAATAGATGTATTTGTGTTTACCACCAAGTACAGAAACACTCAGAAAAGAGGCACTGGTGAAGGGAGGGATAGGGAATTTCCAGTGATACCTCCTGTCTCTTTGCACCTTGTCTCAGGGCAGGGGTTGTGGGGCATCTGCCCTGGGCTTCATCCGTATCTCTGCCAGCTCTGCACCCTCGGGGCAGCCCTGGCACCTCTCCCATCAGAGACTGAGCAGAAAGAGTCCAAATTTCCCAGGCAGACCTGATAGAAGCTGCCAAATATCTTCCTGAAGCAAGGCCAGCAATCCCAACACAGCTCTGCTCCCAGCACTTGTTGTGCAAGCCAACAGAGATGGCATAGATGAATTATAGGTCTCCTACTAGAAATTTCTCAGCACCTTAAAGATGGCAGGGCAGCCCTGGCACATCTCCTCACTGGGGAGGAAGGGCACAGCTTGTGGCACAGTAGCCAGTGACTGCAAAAAGAAAAAAATGCACTAAAAGTGGTAAAGAAATTGAGCAAATAATAAATTTCCCAAGTAGTGTAGCAACAGATAAAAGGAAATTTACTTGAACAGCATTTTGTTTTTAAATTAGCATGAAGATTTTCCCAGGGAATGCATTTCCCTTGCCCACGGTTGCTCATGCAAAAAATGAGCACTTTTTGGAATTACTTAAAAAAAAATCTGTCCTGAAAAAAAAATTGTCTCTCCCAGACTCTTTTTCCCCTATGTGTGACTGAGGTTCTCACTTGTTTATGTGTAGGAAAAGTGGACAGATCATGCCTGTGGCACTTGGGCCTGGAGAACAGGGAGGTGACAAAGTCTCCCCAGAGCCTGGTGTCTTTTCTGCAGAGAAGTTGGTGGTGGCTCAGAAATTATTTCAAAGCAAACTTAGCTTGGCAGGGCATCAAAGCCTCATCCTTGGCTACTTCCATGACTGTTATTTGGACTGATGCAGTCAGTCCCCCTTCACTCAGAGTCAACCTGATGGAGTTTGGGCAGGACTGTTCCCCACCAGTGGATCTCCTACGGGAGCAATAAGCTGTTACTCTATTGTGGTTTTGTGGCAGAGCTGCCACCGTGAAAATGAATTAACATACCTGAAGACACCCCTGAGCAGGAAATCATAGTGCTGCTCTGTGATTCAGGGGTGAATAGGATCTCTCTATTATCAAGAACTCCATCAGGGAAGAGGAAATGAAGTTCCTAATTAGACAGTGTCCAAGGGAAGAAGTGAGGCATTGAAGAGATGAAGAAAATTGAGAGGTAGCTGATGCCTGTATCAGGCTAATGATAGAAAAGGAAATAGTAGAGCTTGAAAGGTCGCTGACCTTATTAGGCTCAGAGAAAAGTAGTAGATCTTCAAAAGCTTTCACCTATGATAGGTTGACAATGTGTGAAGTTCTCTAGATGGTCAGAGAGGAAAGACAGCCCAGAAAGAGCATGGGAACAAATTAGGTAGATTACAGTGAACTGCACAGATACAGCATGAAAAACATATTTAGAAAAAAGAGGAATCCAGAGGAGAAATAGCCAGAAATGTTTCATTGTTTGATGAGGTCTGTTTTCAGTATAAATACGGGATTTTCTTTCCCACTTAGTAGTTTTGTTTTTTATATCATCAGTTAAACTCAATATAAGATCCCTCACTGGGTTTAACATTTCCCTAATGAAGTATTTGCTTTCTGCTGAACTGAAATTCTTCAGTGGTAGCCAATTCTGAATATTAACTTCACTGAGATGAAGATATTGTTGCTAAAAATATCTTCAGCATTATATTTTGAATACAAGAACATTTTCTGCATCACTGAGTGAAAGCATTGCAGATCCCTTAGTGGTAAGAGGCTTTTACCCTGGAATACCAAACCTGGCCAGCTGCAAGAATTTTAAAGGCTGTTACAGGCTATTTTCTCAGTAGGTAAAAACTGCTTGACTCTTTAAATGAGATATTACAAGAAACAAGTCTCTAGCAAGTCGAATGAAATAGCCCTAAAGCTCTGCCTCCTCCCAGCCTCTCTTCCTGCAGCAGTTTTGTGCCGGCCGTAGGTGATTTCTCGGAGCCAGCAAGGCCTGATTAAAATCCTCCCTGCTGGTTCCTGTACAAGCATGGGTTGGGTTTAGAGGTAAAGTTGCTTCTCTGTCTTTCTGGTAAATGCTCAAGTTTTCTCGTCCCGACTGCTGGTAGGAAAGGGGGAGAAGGAATGCGAAGAAGAGGAAATTAAAAGTACAGCACTGCACATTTTTCATGCAACAGGACTAGTCCGTTTACAATGTAACATAACAGCAGTTGTTCAATCAAAATAAATGAGGACAAATTCTCTGCTGGTAAAAGTAGATGCAGCACCATGACTTTGCTGTAGTGTAAGCAGAGTAGGATCCAGTCCAACACAATAAACCCAATGTAAAGACAGACCATGGAAAAGCCTAAATGTGTTCTTTTACTATGAAAAAATTTTATCTTTTTATTTTTTTTCCCCTAATGCTATGTGAATAACAGGGCTGTTTCTAAGTAAATCCTGTTGTATTTGGAAATTAAAAAAACCCTTGCAGACAAGTGCTGCCATGTGGCATTTGTGAAGTAAGGCAAAGATGTTTCCTGAATCTAAAGCCAACACTTTCCTTTCACCAGAAGGGAAGACAAGTGGAACGCATCATGTGTTCTGCTGGTGCTTGTGATCCCATCCTGAAGCAGAACCACTTTGTAGGACCCCGACCTGGAGGCCAGAAGTGCTGCTGGACCCACCTCCAGAAGAGTTGCATGTCCCTGCGTCCTTAGGAGGGCTCTGCAGTGCTAAAGATGTTGGAGATGGAGAAGGGCTGCCATCCCTGATTAGATGTGGTTTGTAACAGTATTGTCCTGTTTTCACTCACCACGGTAGAACATTTCTACTGGGCTAACAAGGCACAGGGTAATGAGAAACATGCCAAGTTTAAGGGAAAGAGGAGTCGAACGTCCGTCCAGGAAACAAATGTGATCAATTACCCCAAGTGCAGAACTCGCAGATACCTTATCTTAAGACTTCTTAAAATAAGAACTTGATTGTTTCCAAATGCCTCTAAGAAGCCAGTGATAGAAACACATTAATGTGAGAGACATGGGGAATTTTATCACCTCCAGAAATTGTCATTATTACTTGGTTCTATAAAGATATGGAAGAATCAACACAACTGTCTAACACATGATCATAGCAATAAATCCACAACTGCCTATGCATGTGCAGGCTGTGCTTGTAGAAGCAGAGTTTCAGCATTATATTATTACAGTCATTAAACAATATTTCAAAAAGCCATCAGTATTGATGACAATGTAAATTTCCTTATTTGTGCTTTATTTCACTGAGTGGTTTTTTTGGTAACATTGGACTTGTTTCTTTTCTTCAGGTGTATTCAAAGAGTTTTCCTGGTTGATTATTCTTCTTGTAGATGCTACACTATCTGTAGACAGCTACTGAACTTAGATTGACACTGGAGATGGAGATAATTAGCTGAACTTTTTTACTAACAGTGTGTTTTCTGAACCTACATTAGCAGCAGGGAGAAATGTGCCATGGCAGGCTCATACTAAGGTATGAGCCTCTCTCTCTAAGGTTTATAAAACAAATCTGGAATGTTTAGGACAGGAATATGTTTTCTTCATGAAGTTGCTGCTGTCTGTAGGGATGGCACCTGTGGATGAATTAGCAGGAGAGGGGAAGCTGCTGTGGGAAGTCTAACATGCTCTTGCCATGCATGCAAGTCCCTTTGGCAGGGATTGTGTTCAACATCTCAGGGAGGTTTATGGCCTAAAAATCACACTTCATGAGAGTAATTGCCTGGGATGAACATGGCACTTCTTGTAACTTGTGGGTGCATTTCCAGGCTGAGGCCATGGCTCTGGAGTGAGCCAGACTGTTGCCACTGGTTTTAACAGGAGTAACACCAGCCTCCTGTATTCCTATGTATGAGGGCATTCCATGTGGAAACAATTTAAAACCTGAGTGCTCAGGACCGATGCACCAGTAGAATGAATCAAAATACAATGTTGGTTTTATCAGTAAAGAGTCCAGATTGGATTTCAGAGGTGTCTGTTCACTTGTAAATCCACACCCGATCCACCTTTGCGTAATGAGGACTGAAATGAGGGCTAGAACATTTAAGTTTTGCTAAACATCTCTTGACATAGGTGTTCCTATATGAAGGGTGTTATTGCACCATTCAGCAGGGGCTTATTTCCTTTAAAAAGTGTTTGCCTCTCTCCTGGAATGACAAATTTGGCATCATCTTCAGCACATTATTCTGTTTGGTGATGTTGTTCCAGGTTTGAGATAAAAATTAAATTGCTCTAACCTTCATGTACATTTACTAATTACAAAAGAAAGAAGTGTTTATTGCAAATAGTCATTCAGATGCAGCTAAACTCCTCAGACATGCTTATTATAGTGATGCATGAGGTAGGCATTTCAAGGGACAACATGTGAATGTGAAAAAAAACATTTCAGGCATTTACCTGGAATTATATTCAATACTGACCTGTTATGGATTGTTAAAGTTCTTCACTTTAACCTGGAGACATTTGCTAGTGCAAAAGTAATGGCTGCTTTAACATCCGTGTACAAAAGTGGAATTTAAGAGATTAACTTGCATTTGACCTACTTCAGCTCTCCTGGTAATGAGGGGTGCAGAGGCACAGAATTAATTTCTCTCAATTTGTGGCTCTCAGGGGTGCTGCTAAGTTTGAGAGTGCTTGAATTTTAAGAGTCTCCTGGTGTGCCGAGAAGGTTTTGTTACTGCAGTGTTCTGTGAGCAGCAGGGACTGAAGTGCCAGTTTTATCTGTTTGATTAATAGCCTGATTGAGTTCTAGTCTATCTTTGAAAGAAAAAAAATATATTTTCTCTCCCACTTGAAGGGCATTTTCCTCCACATATCCCAACTCTCCTCTGCCACCCAGTAACAGCTCAAAACACCCAATGGACTGAGAAATGTCTGCCTGATGTCTGGGCCCAGCGTTTCCTGCAGCTCTCATAGCAGGTCTGTCTCACCCTTCCAGTAGTCTGGGCTTTATTCGAGATCTGCTGAACATTTGTTGGTTGTGATATTAATAGGATGCTTCTAGCAGGGTATATAACTCAGGGTGATGTTATTTGGACTGATGCAATTTTAAAAGCCAGCAAATGACTGTGCAATTATTACTCCAGTGCTGTGTCTTTACCACGGTATTAATACACGTAGAGATTTTTGGCAAAGCAATTTATACTCTCATGAAATTGGCTGTAACTACTGTATGTACATGTCCTTTTCTCCCTGACTTTGAAAGGTCTGGTTTAGTTCCTTATCAATACAGTTCATCCCTTCTCTTCCTTTTCAAATAACTGCTGTTCAGTGGAAGGTTTCTTTGTGCAGAATCAGAACCGACAGGATGTGATTTATTCCCAGCTCACTGCAGTTTATCAAGGAAATAAACAGAGGAAGAAATAACACGTGTAGGTACCATCCTGTAGCAAATACACATATTGGGGAATAGGATGATAAAGATAAAAAATATCTAAAGTTTTCTAAATTTTTTATTGATTTATTACGTTGGTATCTTGGTGTTCAGAGATTATATTTTTTAGAAAATTTTACTTGAAAGCTACTTCTGCTTTTCTGAGATCTCCAGTTAAATTATGGCACAGAAGTGTTTGGAGAGAGTGTTTATGTGACTCTTTACCAATATACACAATGTTCAGCATCTTCCACCTTGCAGTAAAAATGAATATTAACCATGATGAATAAAACATGCTCCTTTGTGTTTTGTAACATATGCAAGGAAACCACCAGTTGTGCCAGAACTCGTATCAACATGTGCAATGCCCTTCTACTGGAATGCAGTTGTATTGTGTAATGTCACCCTATCATTTTAATAGAGACTAATTGTTCTGAGATTCTTTTGAGGAAGTTCACAAAGCCTTTGCCAGGTTTTGGTGTCAGATCCTCCTCTCAAAACCTGGGAAATGCAGCTTCCCTTTGGATCTGTGATCTGTCAACAAAATGGTCTTGGCTGCTTCTTTTCAGCAAGCCTGGACTGACCAGTGCTGTTACCTAAAGGAAATGGCTGATACTTTTATCTCCAGGTTAAGGAATCAAAAGGTTTTATACACAGAGCTCTTCCCCAGGGCTGCCTGTAATAGGATGCACACACAGACAGACCTCCATGCAGTTGTTTTTGACATGTAACTGCTATCAGAAAATAATGAAGGATTTTCCTGGATTGTTAGTTAAAAAAAAAAAAAGATAACTGACCTTTTTATGTTTTGCTTTTAAAACATTAACCGTATTCCAAAGATGAGTTTCAAAAACAGGTATCAAGACCATCCATTTCAACTCTGGAGAAGCATATCTTGCTATGATGTGCTTTCTTGATTTTGTGGAAATCTTTCAAGACCATGTATTAATGTTTGCTAAAAGCAAAACAAACCTTGAAAAATCTCAATGTAAAATGTTTCTTACTCATCTTTCATCTGATGGAAAGCTTTAGTCAGTGCCGTACATGCTTCAGTGAAAAGCAGCATCATCAGTGTCCGACCCACTGTACAGAGTTAATGTCCTGCAATTTTTCCCTGCTCCTGAGAGTTGGAGGGAGTTTCCAGCTCCACTTTTCCTAGCAGCTGCCAACGTTGTCAGCACTGATCTGTCAGAAAGGATTTTTCCTGGCAAAACTTTGAAGCTCCTTTCTGACATCCCCAACAAACTAATTGTTGTCTCCTGCCTCTGAGAGCCCTCTGAAGTCCCAACGAGTTAGTGTCTTCTCAAGAGATGAGAAAGGGGACTCACAAAATCAATTTATCAGGCTATTACGCATTGTCATCAGCCAAAACAAAAACCTGCTAAAGACAGGAGAAAAAGAAGGAGAAATGGGTCTCTGAGAAAAGGTTACAGAACATCCATCTTCTCTCCTCTTCCGATTGTTTCCTTTCTTTACCCATTTTCATACCCATTTCCCTCCCCTAAAAGACACTTTATGACAAGCATTGTAATCTCTTTAGACCAGAGGGGAACCTCTTCTTTAGGACCAAATCTTTGCAAGGCGTGAGTGACAGCGGGAAGGGGTCCAATTGCCACTGAAGACACCAGGCAATAAATCATCCACCCTGGCATCAAGTGGCTGGACTAGTCCCCACTTCCCGATGGCCACCGGTGCCTGGCGGTGACAAAACAGCTATTGTCAGCACCCAGCAGCCACATTCCCTCCTTCTCCCCGCCGAGGTTTTGACTTCACCTAAGGCATAAGAAACAGATTATAATGTTGGGAAAGAAAAATAAAAGGGAAAGTCTGCCGTGGGTAGGAGAAGGGAAAATGATGCTATCGTTGCGCACTTGTGCGAGTTCAAAGCATAGTAGCGACTGGAGAAGTGCCATCAGGTTTTTATTGGTAATTACTGAACTGTCTTTTGAAAGCCTCCAGCTCAGACAGTGATTTTGTTGGTGTGTTTTAAAGGCTTTCCATTTCCAGGTGACCCCTGGTGCTGTAGTTACTGTTTAACAGAGGCAAGGCAGTGCCGGGAGGAGCGCGCTGTTACAAGCACAACAGCTCTTCACCCAACAGAACAATCTTAAGGAGGAAATAGTGGAGGGAAAAATAAATGCTTGTCACCCAGATACAGCGATTGGAGCATGTTTTGGATTCTTTCAGGCCAAACCCAAAGATCTTTGCGTTGTCAGGTTATCACACCGAATACCATCACAAGCTTTTTATCATTCATGAGCAAATTGCCGTAAGGAAAGCTGAAAAAAAAGGGTCAGGTTTGCTCCACTGAGAGGCTTGTGCAGTGGTGCTGCATAAAAGACGTTTATAGATAAGTTGTAATCAGCTCAGAGTTACATATTAACTGATGAATTATGGTAAAGAGAGGAATAAAAGACTGTAGTGGGATGAGTCTTTAAATCTGAAACCCCTCAGAAGGTCACCAAAGGATAAGAGGAGCAGAATATTTATCACTGCTGCATTTTTATCCTTATTGATTTCCCCCCAGTGTCATTAGAGTGTTTCCTTTAGAGAAACAACCTAGACAACAGTAACCATTTATTAATTATTGGTGATGCTGAGGAAAATGACCCGTTCTCTCCAGGATGCCCCTCAGCTTGGTGCACTTGCTAAATGTAATGCAAGAGAGGAACTTGACTCTGGAAATTTAAATAATGAATTAGATAACATGCTGTTGACTCCCCTATTCTGTTGTGGTAGGTGGAAATCTGTGTGCATTTGTTTCCCAATGTGCTGTCACTCTGTATGTCCCAGTTCTCAATTACAAGAACCTTTTTGGGGTAGGAGCATGCAATAGATATTAAAAAAAATAAATGTCTGGAGCTCTGTATTCAGACAGACATGACTCTCATTATCATAAGAAATATAGAGATTATATCATCCTTCCAAATATCGACTAGCCTGGGGGTGAATAGTTTTTGTTGAGTGAGTAAAACATCATTAGTTTTTTCATGATCACCATGGGAAAAGCTGACAAGTAGATTTTTCTGTTGGCTGTTATATTTTCGTGACAATTTTGTAAGGCTGTGTTATACTGTTCTGCACATAATGAAACTCCTTTGTAGTTTAGTAACAAGGAAAAATGTTATTCCTTTTCTTTTTAACTGTAAATTGATTAGGCTGTGCTGAACCCAGCAAAAGTAACCAGCACACTCTGTTTTAACATTTTGAATTATTTAATGAAAAGCCTTTAAGGTCTTTGGATTCACAGTCAAATTGCTACAGAGAGTAAATGAGATGAAGGTTTTTCTAGGCTCCATGACAGGTCTATCCCATTTCATCATCTTAACTAAAAAATAATCCTATCTAACTTGAAATCCACAGCAGCTGTAAGTAGAAAATAAATCCAAACCGCAGCTCAGACTTGTAACCTAACAGCTATCATAAATAATCAGAATCTATTTGAAGGTGGAAGATGGGACATTAGAAGCTATTTACACTACTAGAGTGATGCCATTGATCAGTAAGAGCAACCCGTAGATAAGACTCATATGATGTCATGGTTATTTATGATGGGAATTGACAGTAAAGCTACTATAGAACTTTCTTCCCGACAGCTTCATTCATTTCTGTTTGTGATGCATTTTGCTGTTAAGGAAGCAATCAATAGCAAAATTGTGGTGATAAAAGTTATTACTGGTTAAATATATGAAAAATGTGCCTGTGTGTGTCTAGGTATATAACGCCAACTATGAGAACATTAAAAAATTAGGTCAGCAGAATTTATTTAATATTTTTTATTACCAGTGTGCAGTAAAGCCATTCATGTTCTTTGTTGGTGAACATGTACCACAGTCCAATTTATTTTCTAATCTCATCAAGATTATTGTGACCATGAGAAATGCGATGTTGCAAAGGTTTAATGTAACATTACAGGTTCCTTTCACAATTCCTTGTGGCTCACAGTGTGTTGGTGCAAGTCAGGCAGGAATAAAAAGCCCTTTCAGACCAGTGTCAGACTTGGGAATCTGCTGTATGTCTCCAGCATTAACTGCTTCCACACAGCAATTAAGAGGGTTTAGCAGCAAGCAAAACCTGCCAAAATACAGAAATACCCCTGCACCAGGTCCAGTGTGCAGGCATGAAAATGCCAATTTTGTGGACTGGTTAACACAAATAAGAAAAAAAAAAGACAAGCCATTTTCTTCTTATAAGTGCTCTTGGTGGGAAATGGATAGTAAAATAAAAGTGGGATCATGGCCAACCCCAGAGCAAGGGGTCTTGTTGCTGCCTCCTCTCATGCCCTGGGTGTTCCTCCCCACTGGTGTGAGTGGGCGCTGGCTGGGCACTTGTGAGAGGAGTTGGGTGAGAGGGGTCAGGCAGGTGTCCCAGCAGGACAGGGGTGTCCCAGCCAGCATGGAGGGCACCACAGCTGCCCACAGTGCCTGTCCCAGCTGCAGAACATGTGTGGGAGTTAATATTGCTTCTGTTCCTTCCATCTAACTAGACATTAGCTGGTGTTTTAGTTGCTAATTTTGAAGCTTTTTACAGTATCTTAAAATAACAAAAGCTGTAGAAAAAATGAGGGAATAAATACAGGAGGATATAGTTTCTATGTTACATGAAGGATCATATTAGCCTACTGCTTGCTAAAGCTCTCAAACCAGCTTGTGTATTTAACTTGTTATTATGTAGTTTATGGCCAAAATTAATGTGTAATTTCCTTTTTGTAACAGAAGGTTTGTGCAAAAAAAAAGTTGTTTGTGTTTTCTTCATTAAATTTAAAAGATGTAAAGGTGATGGATGTGTGTGTGGGAATGCAGTAAAACCTGTGATACCCGGGTTGGAAACCCCAGTCACTGCAGAAATCAGCACTAGAGACTAAAAACTAAACCTGATAATACACAGGAACTGTATTAAAAATCATGTGAATCATTAAAAGAAGCATAAGAGGAGAGAGAACAACTGAAATACCTTTTTTTTTGCTCCTGTAGTGTTCACAAGGGGCAGAAACTGATTAATAAATATATACAGATGTTTTTAGGTCAACATTAGTCCAATATTATCGATTCATTAGCAAATTCAGAGTGATTGGCAGGCTAATACTGACTGGTATTTGATTCTTAAGTTAATTTTCTCTACAGAACAATTGATAAAAATACTTATAGCATCATAATTATCCTTATCATGGCTAATTTACAGAATTTTTCAGTAAGTTTATTTTCCTATCTATAGATTAAATCTATAAGATTTCTACTCTAAGATTTAATCTCCCATGATATGCATCCCTATCCTCAGAGGACCAGGCTTATCTTTTAAACAATCTAGGCTCTATTTTGTCTAGTTCCTTTATGTATATGATTGTATGTACCCAGCAGGTCAAAGGCAGTGCTTCCCCACACTATTGTTGGTCTGGAACAATAAATATTGGACTTCATTTAAATGGGTCAGAGTTCACTCCCATCCAGTGGCCATCTATATGACAAAACCGTCTGGTCGGTCACTTAATTGAGACAGAAATAGTCAATGTCAACAAACTGCTAATGAAATAAAATGTGCGTTTGATGGAGCTTCTTTTCAGCCGTGACAAATCCACATGTGATGTTATGTACATGTGTATGTGTCTTTCTGATATCTGTAGAAAACAGTGGGGTCTCTTGAACTTTACGCTTTGTACCTAGGAATGTGGTTATGCAGTTAAATAGTGATGTACCTCTTGGCGGGATTTCTTTTTTTATGTGACGAAGAAATATTGCCCTTATTAATATTTCACACATTTTGTAGGTAATACTACCTCCATGACTTCACACTGTTCTTCCCAAATGGTCCCCAGGTTGTACTCAGGAAATGTTATTACAAGACTTTCTGTCGTGCTTTGTGGAAGGATGGGTTCCTGCCCTTGGCCAGGAGCAGGGAGGATTGCTCTGGAATTCCAGGCACCTGGCAGCATGGCTGCTCCCTTAGAGCTTGTCATCCACAGGAGAGCAGCAAACTGCTAAAATAAGGCAGGACAACTGGGTGGATCACAGACATTCTGTGGGAAACAAGGCAAACCTTAATTTCATGGCAACTTATGCCTGGCGTTGTGTTAAAACCATCCCAGGGAAAAGGGATTTGGGGTGGCACAAAATGTTTTGCAGTGGCAATTTGCCTAAAATGTCATGACTGGGCAAATTGCCTAGGTTTTGGAATTTTCTCCTTGGAAAATGAGGGTTGGACTTAAGTCTTTTGCAGCATCTTCCAGCTGATGTTTCCAGGGCACTTTGCAGATATTTTATTTCTCAGCACCAAAGTGTGCAGTAGCATTCGCTGTATTTAACAGTGAAAGAAACAGAGGTAAAGGGAGTTAAACTGACTATTTTCAAACTTGCTACCTAAGGGTTTGGTTTATAAACTCTGTTTTTCTGTGTCTGAGCAGGCAGCCCAATTCTCAGCGCTGCTCAGCAGCCTCCATTGACAGCAGAAATTATGGGGTGGATAAGTTTGCCTCTTTTGTATTCAGTGTTTCAGAATGTGCTTGACTCCAGCTGTGTTAGGTATTTTTTGGGTTATTTATGCCCAACAACAGTCATATGTTAATGACCCATCTGTGCTTTGAAGCCAACATGTCTCTGAGGTGAACTGGATGAAGAAAGAGGTTGCTCGTTGCTATTTGGGATATTATAATGTTAAATGTGTGCTGTTTGTGTTAGAAGGAAACACAGGGATGCACCTTCATCCAGAGACTGTTGTCACTTGGGAGGATGGCAGATGCAGAGCACTGTTGTGCAAGGACATGGCCAAACCTGCAGCACCAAAGAGTCCTGGCCCCAAAGACTTTACTCAGGCATCCAAGATGTACTAACTATTATTTAATTGCTACTTGGATTTTCTCTAGTCACCAGCAGTCCTGTTGAATTTTACCAAATCAAAAACTGCTCCAGCCATGTGGTTCCAAGTGAATTGGAGTAGAGAGGAATTACATATTAAAGGAAAAAAACAAACCCAAACAACCCAACCCCAAAATCTGATTTTGTATCAGAGCTGGGTATGGTTTACATAAGCTCATCCATCCTATCTGAATACTGAAATTCTCCACTGCCTGAATAATCACTTCCTTTGGAAACGAATGAGCCGCTGCCATTCGATTATAAATGCATTTCACAAGTTTTAAAGATAAAAACATCCCATCCCTCAGCTGCTTTGCATGGTATAGCCCAAGTCCCTTGAGCTCAGGTTTTCAGAAGTTGCCACCAAGTTCTTGCACATGATCTGTTTTGTAGCAGAGCTGAGTATCCGACTCCTGCAGGGACTGTAACCCAGAACTGCTGGGGTCAGACCACTGGCAGAGTCAGCTCATGCTGACTAGAGGCAGAAAGGCCACGAAAGGAGGGCACTTCTGAAAACGTGGCTCTTGTACATATGTTTTTTCTGTCTGTAATCAAAGGCTGCATAAGGTGCTTGGGGTGTTTGTGTGATTGACTGAATTAATAATGTAGCAATTGATTGAAATAGACATTCTCAGAGAGAAGGTGCCATGTAAGAATGGGAACTGTTCCTCCCTTTGAAGACAAATATGCCAGAGATACATTCAGTTTAAATGAATGCCTTTTTAATCATCTGGAACACTCAAAATTCCAATGAAGGTAAGTTTATCATATTAGGGCTGAGCTTGGGGGCTGCTGGTGGTGTGAGCACTGCTGAATGCAGAACATCTTATGCAGCATTGGCAGGCACTGGATCCAGGCACATGTGAACTGTTCTGCTCCATTCTTTGCAAAGCACTGCCTTTGAAAGGCAGGAAAGCTCTGAAACTCCCAACATGAAAATAGTTGCCTTTGTCAACATTTATTAGTAGACCACGTTGTCTGTTCAATTATAGCATGTGTGTTGTAGTGTCTGAGCTCATATAATTTTTGTTCTTGGGTAAAATCTTTCAAAGTTAACATCTCTCTAAATTACTTAGTCCCAATCTGAGTAAGGGGTTCCAATGGGACTCTTTCTTTATTCAGTTTAGTTTGCCCTCAAATTGTCTTGCTTCCTTAACCATACACAGATCTTTGATTAGGAGGAGGCCAAATATGACACAGATAAACTGCAAAAAAAGGTTTCTGCAGTTCAGGGAGTTTGACCCAGAAGCTTGTTTATCTGTGGATGTGTCTGTTCATATCTGTTGCTCCTGCAGTCAGGAATTTGCCCCTACAGACTGGTGCAGTTGCCCTGTTTGCACACACATGTACATTCATCCAGATGTTTAAAACACAATTTTCTTTTAACTGCATGTCAATGAATTATTATGATGTATTTTGATATAGTGGGGAAGGCAAATTGTTTCTTATGTGAAACAATTGGGAGAGGGAGAATAAAACCCCTGCTGCCTTCAGGATTTTTGCCATAGCCAGCTGCTGCTGCACTTGAACTTGAGTTTGTTCCACTGGTTTCCTGGGGTTCACTGCAGCAATGGGTGTTTCTGCATTTGTTCTCCTTTTCTGGATGTACTGTCAGTGCATCTCTGGTGGAGACTCAAACCCTTCTCTACTCAGATGCTCCAGCCCTCAAAAGATCCTGCAGTACTCTCAGCATCAGAGCTCAGCCCATGCTGCACTGAAGGGACAATGACTGTGCAAACAGGGCAGGAAAAACTTAGGCATGAAACTGAGGCCAAAACCCAGATTCTTTGGAGTTTTTGTACATGTGAGAAAGGAGAAAAGAAGTTGCAAAGACCCGAGCAGCACCTGCTGGGAATGCTGGCAGCTGGTCCTCTACCTGGACTAAGCAATGAAATGTAAATGCTGGGCAAAATCATTGGAGTAGCCTGATTTGGAGCTGGTCCATGGTCTGGAGCTGGTCTCTGCTTTGAAGGCAGCAGAACACTCCTGCAGGGGCTGCAGGAGACTTTGCACCATCCAAACATCCTCCAGAGACCTTCAGTGCACCTTCCTGTCTGCAGGAGCTGCTGCAGCTGCCTGGAAACCTGAATGAGAGCCAGGAAAGTTGATAATTAATATGAAGGCTTTGGTTGATGCAACGTACTCGTTTGGTGCTTTATCTCTCCACAAGCCTTGGCTGCAGGTGGTGGCCGGTCAACCAAGTGCAGGCTGTGCCTCTGTGTCTGAGCTCCGCAAAATGATGGTGCTTAAAGGAACTTGAAGCAGTTTTGAATTCTGCTTGTTCTGCTCTTGAGACCAGACACTTATTTTGATACCTTACAGCATTTCTCTTTCCCCCTGCCTCAGAGTGCAGTAACCTTGTCATGTTTGGAGAGTTTCTCACAAGACTAGACTTTCAATGCTATTTTTTTTCTAATTTTCCCTTTCTTGGTTGCCCTAAATTGCAGAAATTTAGACATTAGGAAAAATGGGAAAATCTTCCTATAGAAAATACAACCATAATGAAAAATGTGGGTTATGTTGGAGTCCTACCAACCTTGATTGTGTCCTTTTTAGATGCATTTTAAACCATCTCTACTGTTTGTGTAAATTTCATGCACAATATGGGTGTGTGAATACATTAAATATGCTTTCATAGGTTTGCCTGTCATATCATAAAAGCAGCAATAAAATAGTGAGAGTATATTATACTTATTAATGTACATTTGTAATATACAATCATTAATCACAAAATACTAATAATGGACTTTTTTTATTGTGTTGAGGCAAAACTTGCCAGCTCTGACTGTTATGGTTGACTTTACAACTACCTGCCTGTCAGCTTTAAACACGGTGGAGGGAATATTTCACAGGGAAAATGCAAGCTCCCTAAACCATCTGGTTGTAAACCTGCAGTAGGGTCTGAAGCAATAATAAAGCTTGTGATGGATGAGTCACTTGAAGATTCCTTCACCAAAAAGCTGTTGCATTTCAGGCTTATTCTTCTCTAATAATAGACTTTCAGGACCTGGACAATAGCTGGAGCTTTCCCCTTATTCTTGGGGGATAAATGGCAGCACTGGACAGGGCACAGCTCTGCACTGGGGCACAGGAGATGTCCTGCTCTCAGTCCTGAGGGATGAGAGTATCCTCATCCCTGTGCTCATTGCAGGGACCTTCTCACAGCTCCAGGTGAGACTGAGGCTCTGCAGAAGGAACAATCCCTCCTCCAGCTCCTCCCATACCTGCCTGCCTTTTGCATCTGCCAAAGTCTTCCCCCTGTAAGTGGTCACTGACCTGCTCTACAGCTTGGTTGGTGCTGCCTGTACAGCAGGTTTTGCCTCTGTTTCATCCCCAAGGATGGCCACAGTGCTGGATGAGGATTGTCCCTTGGGTCCCACCAAGCCCCTGGTGACTCTGGTGGGATCAATCCCTGGAGCTGTGACCTTTGAATTTGCCTCTAGGATGGTGCAGTTCAGCTGCTGATGAGCTGCCTTATTAGTTCAGATACTATTCTCTCTAAATGGCCTTTCATTCACAGGATTTTTATCTGCTTGAGACTCAGACTCTGTGAAAACACCTCAAGGAACCCATTTTACAGCCAGGTGTGGAGTTTTTCCATAGCCATATGTTTCCTATGTAAATTTATGTGGTGACCTTGGAGCCATCTAAATCCTGTGCACATCTCACTTGATCACTGGTGCTTTTTTTTTGATGAATCAGAACTAAAATCAAAAGCCTCTTTGAGGATTACTGAAAAGGAATTCCACATGTGTTAGTGTGTATGCACAGCCCATTTATTTTGGAGCCCAATCTCACTAAAATCAAATTAATCTGAATGTGCTTTTAAAAGATTAAAACTCCAAAAGATGTAACTGGAAAGCCTTTTGAGTTTTATAAGAGATAAACAATTTATTTGGTCCATCATGTGCATTTTCAGACCAGCCTTGTTCGAGCAGATTTTCAGCATAGTGAGAGAGAACTGGAGTTTCATAATGGACAGTAGAGCTCAAGAAGTTATAGCTGTCCAAACTTTTAAAAAAAATTCTGTTCTCAATGCCATCTTTCTGAGAGGAAAATGATCTTTTCTTTGCCAAGTCATCTGTCAACAGGCATTTAACTTTTTGTCCTCTTTCTGGGAAGGTGCAGAACATCCTTGATCTGTGCTAATGACTAGATCTTGGAAGCCCAATTCCACCAGTTTCTAAGAGGTGTTTTGGCCCCAAAATCACTTGGAAACTCCAGAAATCATCTTGTAGATTCGAATTGTGCTCAAATCTTTGGTAAATATTACAGAGACAGCAGCTGAAAAGACACTCTCACTTCTTTTATTAGGGGAATGAACCCTGCCTCTCATCATGTTCCCTGTCCTTATCTTAACAACTGCCCAGTAAATTTTAAAATTGAGGAAAGTACTTTAGTGACAGACTTGAAGACTGACTCCTCTATCGTCAGAACAGATACAAATCAAGGTCATGACCTTTCCCTTGTGCTCTTCCAAAGGTGCTTAAAATTTGGTTTTCTCTTGCTTGCCTTAAATCACATTTCTCTGGGGGGTTCTTCATTCAATGCAGATGTGCCACTGAGATGGACTGAACTGGCAGAGAGAGGTGACAATAGGATAGTACCCATCATTTCCTATGTAGGTTGTAAATTATTTATAGAAATTAATTTCAGGCTGTCCTGTGTATAATGCATGTATTCTACATCCTGCCTGTAGAACAAGAGAAACATTAACATTCAGTACCTGTCTCCCTCTTTTGTGTATTTAGGTAAATACAGTGAGTTTTACACCCCAAGAACAGCAATATGGCAGGGGAAGCAGTTGAAAAAATTGTAAACCATTGCACAGCATTCACTGCATCCCAAAGGCTGTAGTTATTTCTCTGTGTTTGTTTTTATACATACATGTGTACTTAAATACATAGGAAACATTATTTCATGAATTTTCTCTGTGTGGCTGGAAGGGCTCTCGGTCATGCCCGTGGATTTCCCTGTGATGGATGAGGGAACCAGTCTGTGCTTTGCAGAGGGACTGGCTGTGGCTGCATCCTGAAAGAGCTACCTGGGGTTCTTTGAAGGTGGCTTTAGGACCAATTCCAGGCTCTGCAGTTCTGTTTTGCAGGCTCATTAGCTTTCATGGCTCGATTTCAGTGGTGTGTCTACATGACATTTATTTGCTTTATGAATTGAGGTTTTAATTCACTTATTTTGCTTTTAGCGAGTGAGTGGGTCCATGCTGTAAAGTTTTAAGACTTGCTCTTGAAACACTGTCTTCTTGGCTAATAAACTGAGATGATGACAAGATCTGTAGTGAATATTCAAATAAATGTGATTACTTCATTCCATGTCAACAGAGGAGGTGAAAAGTGCAGCTCAACTGGCTGGGTAAGATTGGAAGGAGGGGCTGGGAAAAAGCAAGAGACAACAAAGAGATAGTTTGTAAGATTTAGTGGCTTTTTTTCAGCAGGGGTGTTGAGAAGTCAGTGTTGCAAAGTTCAGCAGGGTCAAACAAAGTGCAGAAACTTTCTTATGTTCATTGAGAAAAGCTTTATACTTGCTTCTAAAATTCAAATTATAAGAGAAAATTAGATGGGCAGATGATGTGCTGCTTTTACCCAGTTCAAACAGGCTGAAGCTTGCAGCGAGGATACATTATCTTTTATATCAGAAGGGAGAAAGTCCACACTGTCTTTCACAAACTATAACTGTGATAAGATGATCTTTCGGGAAATCATAAAAGACCAGTAGATCAGTGATGGTGTTTCCTGGCTTGAACATTGACTGACCCAGACAGGCAGACTTATCTAAACGAACTTTTCCACCTTTGTTTGTGTTAATAATAAAATAACAATTTCCAAATGCGGATTGGACAGACTTGGTAGGGATTATTTGCATGCAGGCAATCAACCTTGCAGCAGACACTTGAATTTGCTTGTATAGTGCGGGGAATGCAGTCACCTCCAGGAAGGAGATGTTCCTGGGATAGGTGTGCCAGTGTTTGTTTTATCTGTGGATGGTATAAAATGACTTCCAGCTAAAGAGGTGTTGCTGTTAATGTGGAGCAATAAGATGTGGAGCAATAAGGTGTTGTTTACACAGACAAAACCTTTGCCTCAGATGAAAATGACAATGTGGGTCTGTTCCACTAACCTTTGCTTTGACTCCGGAGCGTCCTTGGGAGCGTCTCTATCAGAATTCCATATGCTGACTCAGCCTGGGTCATAATCTTGCTCAATACCTAGGAAATCATATTCTCTGCAAGTAACAGTTTGTGGTGGTGTTAACAATGTGAGACCATCCCAGCAATATGGAGTTTTCTATGTATAACAACTTCACAGTACAGTTAGAGAGACGGGTCACTTACTCTACAAAACAACTTGGTTTTCCCCCTCCCCACCTGCCACTGAAAATCTGCTTCTGGAACACAAAACAGAGGTGCTTAAAGTTTAGTGGTGGTGTTTTCTACCAACAAAGGTGTTTTGCTCTCTAACACAGGCTGTAGAAATATTCTCAATGATATCAAAAAGACTGAAAGGAGTAGCTAGTTATGAGAAGAAAAAAACATCAATAAAGAGCATTATTTCTGTAGAAAACACTGCAACCAGTTCAACAGATCAATACTTATAGTGGATAATTGCATGTTTTCTCCCAGCAATTTTGCATAGAGAGATGTAGCTGAATCAGAGAATAATTCCTCCTCCAGCCTATCCTCTTGATCTCTTTTTGGAGGGATTCATCATTGTGGACTTGCAGAGGTTTTTGAGGGTGAAAAATGAGGTTGATCCAAGGGACCTAAGTTTCCTCCTCCCTGCAGGACATCATTCTGTTGGATTTTCTGTGCATGTGTGCTGTCTCCTGGTTTAAATCTAATTCTTACCTGTCTTTCTGGGTGTTGCATTGCTAAAATCATTTGTATCTCTACAGACCTCTGAAATCTTCATGTTCACTCTCTCACTCGTGCAATATCTTAATTTCTCTGATCTCCCATTGCAGGAATGTACACAACCTTGCCTTCCAAATCTTTATCTTAGACCATTTCTGCCAGACATATGATGTATAAAGGGTTTTTGAAATAGTTATCCAACCTGCAAAACAGCTGATGAGATTTGTTATCAAATTTATTTGGAAAAATATTTCTCTGGCTTCAGGCTACATGTGGAAGGTGTTACCTTGGAAAGAGACATTGTCAGGAAGTCATAACTAAGAGAATATAGAAGGTTACTGCTAATAAAAGCTGTCATGAAGTGCTGGCTACAGTGGTTGATGACCAACATAATAAACTTCTCTCTTCTTCCTCACCTGGGGAAAAGGCAATTTGGGGTGTCAGTGCTGCTGTGGTGTACTGTTATTCTCCTGGGATCTGTGATGGCCCTGCAGAGGGGCACAGTATTTAGGTATTAAATGGAATATAGTCTGTTCTGATGGCTGTTGATAGAGGACTTACCCTTAAAAGTATATTTATACCATAGTGATTATGCTTCAGACTTGCCAAGTGGACTTAGAGAAGGAATGATGTTAAGTAGATTGGAACAAGAACACAAGAAAACATTGTAGTGCAGAACCCAGACAGCTGCCTCGAGCAGAAGAAAAGCTTGTAATGTCGAGTGAGAGCTTCTTGTGGAAATAGGAGTTACAAAATCTTCCAAAAACCACTGATGATTCAAAGTAAGTTCTTCTTTTCCTGTCTGTTAATTCTGCTTAAGAAAGGAGAGGGACTGAACACCAGAGAGGGTTTGCATTGTTTCAGCTTTTTTTCTTAAAACAACTGTTGCCTTTTCTCTTGTGAAACAGAATTATCTCAACATGTGCTAAGGCAAGAAGCAGATAGTGCATTGATTTTATATACATATATATTTACTTTTAGACTGGAATACAAGAGTTTTTATATGTATTTATGCTTTTGAAATTTAAAATTTGATTTTTATTATCATTTTACTTATAAGATTTCCTCAAGATCTTGTGGTTTGATCACGGTGCATCTGTTTCCTCCATATCCTCATTTCTGGAGCCTCTCATGGGACTTTTATGAATGGGAAACTTGTGTAAAGCATGAATAAGCTCCAAAGATTCAGTTTGGGTTCTCTTTGGGCAGACCACTAAGGTAATGGTGGCCTACCTGAAACAACTTACTGAGTCTGCAAAATTGCATTGCCAGTTGAGCAAAGCAGAGAAAATTAGTTTGCAACTGAGTCTATTCAAAGGAAAAAGTAAGTTCTGCCTTAGTTTAACTCCTGCCTTTGATTTTCCCAGTATTTCAGGATTTCTTGGTGCCTGTATGTTAGGCCCCAGTTCAGCACTGTTATATTGAAGTAAATGAAGACAAGCAACAGGCTTTCTCATGGGATTTTGGGGCTTCCTGGCCCTGTCAGAAATCCTCATATAACTTTTTTATAGCTTTCTGTCACTTTCTGTCCAAATCCAGGCTGGAGCTGGAGGAGCAAAGCCACTTGCTCTGATGGCTGGAATGACTCAGAAGAACAGTTTAACAGATCAAAAACTGGAGGGTGTCACTGGAACAGGCTGTCCAGGGAAGCAGCTGAATCACCATCCCTGAAGGGATTTAAAAGACATGTAGATGTGGCACTTAAGAACATGGTTTAGTGGTGGGCTTGGATTAACAGCTGGACCCACTGATCTTAGAGGGCTTTTCCAATCTTAGCAATTCTATGAGTCTTTCCGCTGGGAGCAATTGTCTTTACAGGTTGTTCCCAAGCTATTCCTCAAAAGGTTACATGAAGGTTGTTTTTGGCCCAATATGAAGTTTAATTGAATAGTTAATGCTGTAGAACTGCAATACAATGGTAATGACACCATAACAACAGTGAGCAGTTAGTTAAGTAGGTCACTCGGTTTTCTTCTGACAGGTAACAGCTACTGTAGGACCAACTCAAATTCCACTTTTCACTTACAAATACTATCCCATCTTGGATTTTTTTATGAACCCAGCAAAGTGATGGAATTGTGAAGGCCACTTTAACATGATTCCTTTTGCTTTCAAATTTGAAAAATCAAAAGGGAAGTTTGAAATGCTGTTCCTCGCTCTAAGACAACAATTCCAAAGGAGTTTTTATTCTGTCTAATGTACAGAATAAATGCTTTTGAAGCATGGTCTTATTCTTCCCATTTACCAACAAGCAAAATGAACCATCGTTTTAACAGTGTTGGATAATTCCAAACACAAGGCGATTATTTCTGCTGTTTATTTTTTCACCACGTGAATGTTAAGGGTTAACAGTTCCCCCACATATAACTGACAGTGGTAATATTCTCTTTAGTCCAAAGCGGAAGAAGAGGGGAGTTGCTTGTTGTTATAAAAGCAGGGAATTTCTGGATCTTGGTAAAATAAACCAGGACTTTGTTTCTTGAGGTAATTATTCTCTGGAGAGAGAATAGGAAAGATGGAGGCAATTAGGAGTGACCCTGCATCACTGGATTGTTGAGAACTTCTGGATCAGTGGCTGATATTTTCATAACTCTATTTAAGCAAAGCTTTTTTAAGCTGTTCTTGCCACCACTAGAGAAAACAGAGAATTTAATGTCTGGTCTGAATTCCACTGACATTAAGGGTCTCACCATGTGCCTGTGTGAAGTGGGGAGCAGGGATGAGCTGCTCCTGCACAGTCCCAGCCTGCACAGGATGGGGTGTTTTTGGGTGCTTATCCCACCCCAGGCTCTGCTAAGGTGAAGCCATGCAGGTCATTATGTCCCTGGGGTGGCTGGAGTCACCCCAATTACTGAAACAGCCAGGAGAAACAAACCTGGGAACACTTTTCAGTAACCTCCACCTAACCCCTTTTAAGTAGAGATTTGGATTCTGGTGATTTTTTTTTTCTTCTGAAAACTGTCTTTTGAGTGTTATCATTTAAAAAGCGTGTTTAACTTTTATGTGTGAAGTTGGCAATGAATTACTATAAAGCAAATAAAACTGTCCTAGCAGCCTGAAAGTGGTGATATAGCAGATAGCATTCACACCCTCATCTTTGTATTCCCTTCCTTCAAGGATATCAGTAGGCAAACAAGGCTGAGTCTCCAATATGTTTAATAAAGGAGCAATTTCTTAAGTTTCCTGACCCAACTGTGGGAAAGGTAACACACTTGTCCCATTGCTGTGCTCCAGACTGAATCCCTGGGTATGGCAGTCTGAGCTCCCCAGGAACCAGGTTTTGGCTCAGGTCTTCTCCCTGGACTACTAATTTTGGAGCTCCTTCCTGACTGATGAACAACAAGCGAGCCACAGCCCAGTGGGCCGAGCAGCGTCAGCAACACGGACATACCTTTCTCCATGTTTCTCAACTACTGTCACTTTTGTAATCTGATCCTGCCAGAGCCCAGCAGAGTCACATGAAATCTGTGTCCCTGGATGGCAGAAGCGTGTAAGGACCTATCTCTGTATCGCATACCACTGCTGAGGAGGTTACTGTGCAGGAAGGCATGCAAATTTTTTTCATAGCTTTCATGTTGTTTGGTTTGTTTGATGTTCTTCTAGCTCTGGCAGACTGCAGAAAATTGTTTTCTCTCATAGAGGCCACCACCTTTTGAATGATATAAAGGAGTTGCTCTGTTCTTCTGGGTTGTTTTTCTGCTATATATTTACTTAACAATCTCATTTGCTGGGGAGTTGTTGAAAGAACAGGAGTTTGTAAATTATACAACACTAAGCAGTGGATACTGTCCATGGCTTTGAGCCCAGACACTGTCAAATGCTTCTCCTGATTCTGGCTGGTTTGAGAAAATCATTGCAAATTACAGAAGTATCAACATTTTTTTACTATCATTTAAATATTTTGTTTCTTTGTTTTTGCTTAGAATATTCTTACTTGCCTCCATAGCTGGCAACTGGTTTTCAGGAGGGATTGGAACTGGATTGTTGCACATATGGAACTGAACATCTGTGGTCTCAATTATTGAAAAATTAGAAAGTTGAAAAATAAAAATAAAATGAATGTTAGATCTCCGAGCTCACTCTCTTGCTATTTGTTTTCTTTGTGCATTAGAACTAAAAATGCCTTCTGTCATAATAATAATAATTCTCCGCACTATTATCCTGGGATCTCAAGTTACTGGATACACATAAAAGTGTTATGTTTTTTAACACAATCATGAAATGAAGTCTTATCCCTCCTTCCCATTTTCCAGATGGGAAAACTATGCTACAGAAACAAACCTACTTAAAGCCATACAGGCACTTCCAGAGAAACTGGAGAGAAACCCCCTGCCCTTCTCTCCTCCCAGGCAGCCCCAGGATGGGCTCACAGGGTGGGAGCAGAACTGGGAGCAGGGCATTGGTGCCCTGGGGAGCACTGGGGCGTGGATGTGTGGCTGCAGCGCAGAGCTGGTGACAGGATCCGGCCCCAACACGGGGTGAGTTGGCACAGGATGTGTCTGGAGCTGCCTGTGCCACGTTTCCCTCCTGCGGTTCTCCCGCTCGGGCGCGCTCGGCCCCAGCCTGTGCCATCTGGAGCATCTTCTAAAATCACTTTGGACATCTCCTTGTGAATCATACCTATATCCTATTTCTGTGAACAGAAATCACAATGTGGAAATGAGTCTGTGTTTTAGTAGTTATGGCTGGGCTCCGAGAGGGCAGGAGCCAGCCCAGGCTGTTTGCAGATTTTGAGGCAAAAGCACATGATTTTGACCTCATCCACCAGATCCAGCCTGGACTATCAGTCTGTGCATCCTTGCGTTGCCCTTTCTTTCTGTTTCGGTAAACAATTTATCCATCCAAGAGAGAAGATTTCTCAGCTTTCCACTTGGTTTACATATCTATATAACTTAAAAGTTTCATTATTGTACTTGTTGCTGCAGACTCTTTTGAACTGAAGCCATTGTATACATATCCTGAGCTTTTCTTTCATTGTATAAGGCTAGAACCGTCCATCATTTTTGTGACAAAAAGTTTTATTTATTTATTTTTTTCTAATTTTCCTGGGGCAAAGCTGGGAATTTTCCTTCCCCTAACTATGCCCAGGCCCACACTCACTATTCCCATTGACCTGCACTGCCACAGGCACAATTTCCCTCTGGAAAATTAAATATTAATAAAATCTCTTCCTTCAGGACTAGCTGGGTGCTGAGCCAGCCTGATGGGTGCAGCTCAGGGACAGTGCCTGTGAGTTGCTCGTGGGCTGGTGACACCAGTATCACCTCACCTCTGTCCTCCCACTCACCTGCAAACTGTCATCCATTAATTAAACCTGCCCTTCCCCCTGGAATCTGCCCACCAACAGGCACAGGTCCACTCAGTGCATAACAGGAATGGTCCCAGTTAACATTTCTGGGTGTGACTGTGATGAGAAGCCCTTGGTCCAGGGCTGGGGAGAAAGGGGGGCAAGTGCAGAGCTCTGATTAACCTGCCCCTGATTAATGACATCCTGTGTGTGCCTGAGTCACAGCTCCTGTGTGCCTCACATCCTGGCTTGGGGTGCTGAGGACAAACACCTGCCTTGTTGGGCGACTCTGTGATCATCAAGGCTTGAGAGAAATGGCTCGGAGATCCTCAGGAGAAAGCAGTCTCACAGATGTCAAGTGTCTTTACTGGTAGCAATAAAATGCTTTTATCATTTCCTCGTGCCGAGTTAGACATGGGCAGAGCACAAAGTCACACTGGTATTTCTCTAATGACTAAGCGGTGCAATTTATAATAGCCCAATAAAGATATTCTTTCTCACCCACATTCAAGTATATTGCAAAGTAATTGTAATACCTGCAACTGATTCCACCTCACTATCAAGTGGTGTAAAGTAACCTTCAGTCTCACTTTCTGTGTTTTAATGAGATTACAGGTAGCAACCCAGGAGTTAAGCTCAGATTTCAGTGCATTTTCCATCTCAGACCTAAAACTCTGCATATCTGATGTCCTCTCTGCTTCACACAAAGCATCCTTGGTCCTGCATTTGGTGTGCAGCGAGATGGTATAATTTGGTTTAAATCATATTTGGAATTTTGTTTAGTTAATCAAATTCAGTCGTGAATGCTTGCAGACCAGTGTTTCAAGGGGATTGCTTTTGTACCTGCTGTTATGAAAGTCAGCAGAAAAATATTGTTCTTGGCTACTGTCCTGATTAATCCAGACATTTTAATGTGTGTTATGATAGGTCATTTGATGGATAGTCACCTGTACCCTGTGATCAGCTCCGAGTTGGCCGCTGGGGCTGAACTTTAGCAGCTAGGTGTCATAATTTCCCATCTTTTGCTTGATTAATGTTTCCTTTTGTGATCTAAGGGGAAAGTGTCTGGAGAGATCTTTCTCCATTTACTATCCAGTCTGTATTAGTAGGCAGGAACCACAGAGGCTTTTCAATGAAAAGATTCTGTGAAAAATATAGTGGAGAATCTTTATGCATTGGTACCTTTCCTTCTGGTTTGTAGAAAGTGAGTCTTGCATTGTTTGTGTGCCCAGAACAGCTCTAGTGTGTACCTTGGATTTCTGTGAGCATTCAGAGAAAAGGCCCTGTGACTGAAACACCACATGGTGATGCCTGAGCTACTACAGGTTCTGAAAGGGGCTTAAAATCATCCTCTGGGATTTCATTGGGACCAACAGAATATCTACACGAGATTTTAAAAATTCATAGAAAGAATAATTGTCATGTTTTAAAAATTCATAGAAAGGATAATTGTCATGTTTTATATTCTTCAGTATTATTTTCTACAATTTTAGTGGATCCTAATTTTTTTTTGTGGATTTCTGCTCTGTAACTCCTTCTTCCTGATTTCCTTGCTGTTGGATCATAGAGAACTTTTCCATTCTCTCTGATGCCCTAAGGATGTAATACAATGTCCTCAGGGCACTTTGCCTTAGACCAAGGGACACTAATGCCACCACCTTAGCAGTGTACTCAGACACCCCTGTTCCTCCCTCATATCTTATCTTTAATAGTTTCTTAATTTGCAGATTTTTATAAGAACTTTTCATAGTCACAAGCTCTCACTGATCACCATTTCATATCACATATCTCTGCAAATGAAACGGGTGTTTGGGCATCCATATAAAAGCCAAACACTGAAATGCAGATTTTTGCAGATCTCAGGTTAGTTGTTGAGGTTTTCATCCATGACCAGCAGTGATGAAGCAAGTGGGGTAATACTGACAGGAAACATCAGGGGTATAAAATATGCCAACTCTGGCTTAAAATATGTATGCAAGTCCACTTAGCTTTAAACAATCTGGCCACAGGCTCTGAATTCAGATCTCTGAGATACAGTTGAAATCTGGAGTCTAAAGTGTTGGGTCATTAAAATGAGGGGGGAAAAAAATAAAGCCCTCTGGGAACAGGTGAGCTGAAACAAGAACAAAGGGTCTATAAAGGAGCCAGGTGAAGCACTGAAGAGATAAGGAATGATCTTCCTGTGCACTTATTGCCATAACTGAAAGGATAATTTTTTTTAATAGGTAGGGCAAAAAAGGATACTAAACCCTCTTCCCCATGCACAGTGCTAATCATTTCTTCCTGACCCTGGGAGAATCATCTCCTGCCGTTTGGTAGGTTTGGCTTGAGACTTGAATTACTCTTGTAAATCCTTTTAATTTGTTCAAGACTTTATAGCTCTGCCATAAACATTGCTCCCAAGCTGCTGTTCACCCAGTAAGTTCCTTTACAATATTCCTTAAAAAAGCTGCTGGTATTTTCTTCCTTTATGAGGATTTGAATTTTTTCACCTGTTTGCGTGGTGGAGCTGATGCCCAGATCTGGAGTCACACCTGGATGTGATGGCTTGAGCCCTGATTGCACAAGTACAGGTTGAGTTTTCCAAGCCAAGGTGTTCAGTGCTGCAGGTAAGCAAATTCCTGGATTTAGTTTGGAAAGAGAGCCTTTGGGGCAGAAATTACTGGAAATGTGTGAGCAAAGGGCTTACCAAAGGCACTATCATAGGCAAAAGTGCTGCTCTTTATCAGTCTGATCTCAAGAATAGCTTTTATTTCCCATTAGTTCCCACCTTGGAGAATTGTGTCCCATCAGAGCACATGGCCAATGACAAGGCCCTTGTGGGCACATGGCAGTGCTGGGTCTCAGGGCAGCAGCCTGGAGGAAGCAGGGCAGGAATTCCGGGAGGCAGTTGCTGGGAGGGGAGGCAGCACCAAAAAACCGTTGAAACTTTATTGGCAGTGAAGCAGGGCAGGGTTTGGGAAGGGGGAAGAAAGGCTCGCTGTGATTCATAGGACTTAAATGCAGTTGTCTGTTCATCTGGTTGTATTATCTGTGCCTTCATCTGGCCGTGAGAAGAGGTGTGCTGCAGGGTGCAGGGGCAGGCTGTGTGCCACCGTCCTTGAGCTATCTCATATCCTTCTCGCCGAGATCTTGTGACAATTCGTATTACCGTGAGTCATTGTTTCTTTAAAGCTCATTACTGGCAAGGGCTCCTGGCGAGACACCGAAGTGGCATTGTGTTATCTGTGCTTAACGGGGCTATTAATGTCTGTCACCACTGAAGTGTCATCCAGCAGAAATGTAATTCTGGGTTTCGGGTGCTAAGTTGCAGAGGTATGTTCATCCTTTGTGTCCAGCCAGGCTGAAACTCAGCTCTGTCAAGTGGTGTCTCGGCTTACCATGTCCGTATTAAAGGGTTTTGGTTTCACTCTAATACATGTGTATAATTGTGTCATGGGGAGGGCCAGGAAGGGTTGAGGAAAGTTCCTCAGAAATCAGTTCTCAGGCCATATGAGCACTAATCTTTTCTTAACTAAATCTGCCATGGTAATCTCTGCTGCTTCTTTATTTGAACTTTTATTCCGTAGTTCTGGTTTACTGGAAAAATAACATGAGTGTGACAAGGCCTGGAGCTTCACAACCTCTCTTCTATCATGGGTATGGTGAGAAAAGAGGTCTGTTGGCATGGAATTGTCACATGGATATGGTCAAAACTAATCCTCAGTGCTCCAGAAGCATGGCCTGTCTTTCAGGCCATTCCTAACTTTCTGTTTGCTTCTCTCCTCCCAGCATTTCCCAGCACCCAGTCACTCTATAACAAATTACTCCTGGGTTATTGTGTTACGATGCTGCACCTGAATTAGGATTTTCTTAGGCTCCATCCATCAAGCGTTTGATTCCTCTAGAGTATAGGCAGAATAAAATTAGTCTGCCATTGCAGAAGAGGGAGTGCCCTGCACATTTCTCTTCCAAACACGGTCATTTTAATAGACCCCCCACACCTCCAGCCTTCCGCCGAGTCCCACAAAGGGGCTGTGGCACTTCAGAGGCATCAGCTTCCCAGAATGACCCAGCAGAAGGTCTTGCTCCAAGCGAGGCAGGGTTGGACAGCTGCAGCTTGGGAAAGTTTCTGCGCTCTTGCCTTTTTTTAATAAACTATAAACTATTTTCACACCTCTGCCTAGACTTCTTTCACACTTCTGCCTACATATTTCCCTGGTTTTTACCATCACCTCTGACACATGCCTCTGAAAACATCTTGGACTGGTCGTAATTCTAGAATGCTGATACTTATCAACATAACATTTGAGTTTTTTGCAATCTTCTTTGAATCCAGAGCCAATTTTCTTTTTTTTCCTCTCTCTCTCTCTTTTTTTTTTTTATGGTCTGGTGTATGGCTAAAGACAATAAACTTGCCCAAATATTTGCTGTCAGAAAAGATATTTCTGGCATTGACTGCCTATTCTCATGCCCACAAAACAGCATTAAAAAAATTAGTAGGTAACACACATTAATACAGCAGTAACCTTTGCATTTACCCTAAACCTTTTTTTTTTCATATATAGGTATTTTGCCTTCTAAAGCAATTAAAGGTGGGAAAACATGATAAGGCTTTTTTGTCACCAGTAATGTGATATTTTTCTAGCAGAAACTTGAGGCCTTTTGCTAAACCCCTGAGGTGATTGTTCTGGTGGATTTAGAGGTTTTCTTGGTTTCACGTAGGGTTAGGATATCGAAGAGCCATCTACAATAACTTCCTTGTTCTGTAATTTTCCTTTGGCGTGTGTTTGATACCAGCAGGCTTGTCCATTCCCATCTGCTCTGTATTGGTTTTATGCAAATTCTCTCATCCCTCTACAAGTCCTTTCAAGTTAAAATATTGCTTCCTCATGCCCGCTTATATTACTTGTAATTCCTGCACAGTGACCTGTTAGCCACCCATATATTGGGCACAAAAGGCATAATCTGTGTGAATCAGATATCTCTTATCTCATCCCTGTTTGCGTTATACATTCCCCTCACAATACACTTTTCCACAATGCTCATCCATTTAATGCCCAAATACCTGAGGTCTCTTATTTCTGTCCAACATGCTCGTTGCATTACTCATGGCCAACTGATGAGCTGGGAGATAAAAAGGCTTGTTGGTGTAGGTGGTGCAGGGATCTGTGGCATGGCCAGAAGAGAAAATAGGCTCTTTGAGCCCCAGTTGTGTGGTTTAACAGGAAAACTCTCCCTCTCAATAAAGCTACAGAAAGGCAGTGGTTTGGTTTGTGGTGTGAATTTACCGTGTCCATTAATGAGCAGTGATTGAACAGGAAACAACAGTTACTGTGTGTGAAACTGTCCCACCAGGCTCGAGGATGGTTTCATCCTGGTGTTACACTTGAGCACAGGTGCAAAACCAGGGTCAGGGAAACTGTGCAAACTGAGTGTAGATAGACCTGTGTATATGTACATAGCAGGTACAGATACACCTGTATATGTTACATACCTGGGGAGTGGCTGTCACTGAACCGGAGGAGGAGATGGGAGGTACAAGCAGCACGTCTGTAATATCTGTGCTATTGAAGGTGTCACTTCCCTCTTTAAAAAGTTGATTCTGTTGGGCTGGTGAAGAAGACTTGTTCCTCAGAAGATGCACAGGAGCCTCCCTGCAGGAGCCCTGTTTTGACTATAAACCCAACCCCTCTCTGCCAGTGGGAGCAGGTGACCTTTTTCTGTAAGACGTTGTCTACATTTTATTTCACAGAGGGTTCCTAAAGTAGTTTTTTGGGTTTTGTTTTTTTGTGGTAAGAATATCTCCTAAGGCTTGTTTCAGATTTCAATAGTATAATGCTGGTGTGCCTTGAAAAAGCTTAGATGGCCTTGAAAGATTATGTTAAAAATTGTGGTATTTTGGCCTGCACAGAGTCTAATAATTGTGGAGGCACCAAGGGGAGAGCAGGGTTTGTTGTTGGATTAATTTACTGAATTGAATGTTGATGTCGGTCTCAGATCTGCAAAATCTGTTCCCTTATTAAGCTTCATGAACAAGAGCAAATGCCAAAGGTAGAAATAACTTATTTAAATTATAAAAATTTGCTAAGAACTTGATTGCATTTTTACAGGACATGAGAAGGAACTCAGTTAGTGGCATAAAGTATGAATGATGTAAATACCTGTAACATACCAAATAGTTTCTTCTACTTACTTTTCAGAGAAATATACTTGTCATGTTTTGTTACATTCCTTTTTTGTTGGATTGTTTCATAAATTTGATTGCTTCTAAGAACATTACTGTTGATGTCAAAAGAAAAGCTGTGGGCAGTCCACATTTGGTATACACAGTCTTAATGCTTAAATTACCAGAAAAAGGAAAATATAGGGATTTATTTAACTACTTTGGTGCCCAACAAAAACAGTCTTCTACTATGTCAAGTACACTGTGTATTCTTTAGCACTCTGGATGATCACAAATGTAGTTTTAGGCTTCAAAGAAAGGTCTGTACCTGAGAAACAAAAATAGGCCATTTACCATAGGGCCATTTCCAGACTTTTGCTTCCACTTTTGCTCATTATCAGGAGATACAGATGTACACAGATGCCTATTCCAGATGTTCTTCATGGGCATAGAGCTTCTGAAGGGAATAGCTCTTATTCTGTCTCTTATGATGGTGTAAATTGTAACTGAGCAGAAATGCAAAAGTTGCAAAATCACAAAAAATATATTAAGCAGAGTATTAGGTGAAAATATTATAATGGTCCCTTCTGGCCTCCTTACCTCTGCCTTTTAGAGTTCCAACACTGTAATATAAGAGTAAATAAGGCAAGGATGATTCTGATTTAATATTTCTTTGCTGTCTGAATTCTGTAACAGTGTTTCAGAGTTGCCCTCACTTCTCAGCCACTCTGTAGATGGAGCATTCAGTAAATATGCTCAAGATATATGGACTACAATTAAAACAGCCTGCAAGAATGTAAGAGCCTAATGGTCTAATTTTTCAATTATGTCAGTGTCTGTGGGAATTGAGGTTGTGCTTATTATCTTCCAGAAGGCACCTTTCAGACAGTGGGGCCCGAGTCAGACAGGAATCTGTTTGCACAGAGCACAGACTTGATTCCAGAGCCCAGCACTTTAATGTGAGTGCTGTAATGTGCCATGTCCCAGAGGGAAGGGCAGTGCAGATAATGCTCGTAGCACATGGAAAATTCACCTCTGATGCATCCCAGGAGCCAGCTGTTAGGTCAAGGGTTTGGGACCCTTCTCCCAACAGAAGGTAGAACCAGCTTCAATTTGTGAGACTGTGTGTGTAACTGGGAAAGGGAAGGGTAGTTTTGGACACGGAAGCCAAAAATAAACTGGCTGTAAGATATGTAGAAGGGATCCCCCACTTTGTGTCCCAACAGACTCTGCTGCTGGTCTCCTTCCTTCCCAGCTCTCCTGGATGCATCTCCTCCCAGGGTTTCATCTTCCCTGCAAACCTCCTTCCACCTCCTGCAGGATTTTAGCCCCAGGGCAGGACCAGCAGCATGGAATCCAGTCCAATGCATGTTTTGGACAGTGGGTAAAGCACAGTGTTCTTGTGTCTCTGGTTTGCACACATGGTCCTCACACATCTCTGAGGGCAGAATAGCACAGAGAGGGAAACATGTCTTGTCCTCATATAGCCTGACTTTTCAAGGCTGAGTGTTCCCACTAAAGCTGGTCACACAGGATTAATGTCAAAGGGGTGTTCAGATGTTCAGGGCTGATAAAAGTGGTTTGCCAGCAGTCAGAGCCCTCGAGTCCATGCTCAAATTAAAAAAGAGACCAGCACCATTAAAATAGTTGAGGTACAAAAAGAAAAAGGAAAAAACTCCTCAGTTATCTATGATAACACTATTGTTTTCATTTTTTATTATCTTGCTTGTTACACACCAATGAGAAACAACCACAGATCGTCAATAAGGTTTTTAATTGCAAAGATTTCCTGTGACGTGAGTGTTAATGAATGTCAAGGCAATAACACAAAAGACATTACTTGTTTAATGATTGATAGAACAAGAAAAGCACGAGGTCTTTTGCAGGATAAATGACTACTGTTCTGTGTTCCTTTACATTAGCAGTATCAACACTTAGATCACATGGCAGGAGATAATGGTCCAGGAGATAAAGTACAGAATCACAGTCTGTTATACAATAACAGACATAGTAATGATAATTAATGTGCATTTCTTTGGCAATTCTCATACTTGTCAGTGCTGAGCCATGGGGACTGGCACTGTTGACTTAAATGGGAGTAGGATGAGGCACTTGGTTAGTCCCAGAGTTTTGGACTTTTTTGTTGCAGCAAAGATGTCAGACCTTAAATGCTTTTCTTGTGAAATGGTTTAAGTGGACATTCATGTATGTAGATTTTGTGTGATCTAATAGTAATATACCTTAAATGTTCAGATTTATATGACTGGAAAAAAGGACTTTAAAACATGTAGTCATGACACTCTCAAAAAAATCCCCCTTGGTCTTCAGCCTGGAAGGATCAACATCATGACACCCACTAAAGGCTCATAATTTTTCTCTTTGCTAATAAACATGAGATGGGGCTTTCTTGAAAATTAGAAACATCCTGGCAGAGGTCCTCTTTACACTCAAAGCTTTACACTTATGGAAGGTTGGACAAAATTGGGTTTGTAAAGACCCTCTGTAGTTGCAAAGTGTGTGAGGAACATTTCACAGTGTGTGCAGTGGGCCCTCACTGCACCTCCCATGGCTTTGGGTAAGAACTCCGTGGAAAAGTTGTACAGCTGTGGTTCAGTTTATATGGTTTCTGACACACCAGGTTTCATGGGACAATATCAACTTGGCAACTTTTGACTGGTTTGCACCATGAGGTTTCAAGAGCCCCTGGAGCTCTGCCAAGTGAGCAACTCTCTCCAAAAATGTGCTAAATCCGAGAAAGCCTTCATGGTGAAAATTAGTTCATGGTTTGGCAAAATGGTTGGGGAGTCAGAAAAATATTTGGATGAAACATGGATGGTTTAACTATTGGCCTTGAACCACAAGTTAATGGAGCTGCACATGGCCCTTGGTTTCAGAATGTGGCACTGGATAATGTTTCCAGAGCCGTGTTGGTTTGCAGCTATTGGTGCTGGCACGGAGCTGCTGCCTCAAAGTTGTACTGGTAAAATTGTATGTGTTTCACTCAAAATAAGAATATTATTGAAATTAATAATATAGTTCTCAATGTCTCAAATATTTTCTTGAACTGGAGCATCTCAGCTTACTCCAGTTTAGAAATACCTGGAGTTCTAAAAATCCCTTTGTAACTATTGCAAGTAGGATCACATTTGTCAGCTTGGAAGTAAATAGTGCAACTGGTTTTTGTCCTCTGCAAGCCCACCAAAGCTGTGTTTGAGCTTCACTCAAGATAAGTATGCACAGCCTTGTGCCATTTTTCTGCTTGTAGAAAAAACAGCTTCCAAAGAGTCTGTCAATAATCAGTTTGACCTACAAGTCTACGTTGCCAGGAGTACCTGCCCTGGGAAGTGTGGCATGGATGTGGAGAAGTGTCAGGGGCTCTTTGTTAATCTGAGGGGGTTATGGGTAGTCCTGAATGGGCTGATTTAACATTTTGGTCCTGTGGGGTACAATACCTACTGTGTCCTCCCCCATCCTCCAACTCAGCTGGTTCTGGACAATACATGTGTGTTCCTGTGGTACACGATTAAAACTTTCCCAGTCCTGGCTGTGCATCCTCCTCTCCATCCTCTGTGAGTTCTGAATTTTCAGAGCTTAGCACCACTTCAGAGGTGACTGAACTGTGGCAGAAGCTGCCTGTGTTGAAGGCAGGAAGCAGAATAACAACTTTAAAGAGGTTTGGGGTGTTTTTTTAACATTAAGCTCCTTTAGCTGTGATGCCAGGGAGGGCAGCAGAGCATGGAAAGTGTGAGCGAGTGTCTCCCTGGGGCCCGGGCTGGGCTCTCCCTGCTACCTCATGCTCGGCCAGGCTTCCCATCTCTATGTTGACCTTCCAAGAGAACCTCAGAGAGGCTGCTTGCATCAAGTGGGAGTCATTAATGTGAGCCCATCTGTAGACTTTGGTTAAACAAGTCAGTAGTTACATAAAAAACTCTGGTAGTCTCTTCATGCTGCTCTGCAGAGTCTGCTCATGTGCAACAGCAAATGCTTACCTGGGACATGTGTGTTCAGCAAAACATTGGAAAAAGAGGAATGTGAAAGAATAGACTGGGAAAAAAGCTTTAAAATATTCCATCAGAAATATTTTGATTTAGACTTTTTTTTTTTCCCTGTTCTGCTATGAAATAATATCCCTTAAAAACACGGGGGCAAAAAAAAAATTTAGGGAAACTGTAAGATGTTTTGTACCCCTACATAAAACCCTGCACAAGATATTTCGAATTTCACTTTTCCATTTGCCTTCTAGTCAATTTAAACCCAATAGGCTTTGATCTCCATTCTGCAGACCAAGTAATTTTACATCTCTGTTTCACCTGCAGCCTCGGGACGGGTGATCAGTGGGTAAGACAACTTCTACCTGTCACTTCCAATTTTAGGATGAGGACCCAGAATCAGGAAATCACTTAAGCATGTGCCTGTCTTGAAGCAAAGGCTTCCCTGTGTGGTGGTGCTCTCCCAAAAGCCGTCCTGCTCTGTCTACTCACGTACCAAATGCTTGAAATTTGGCCAACCCAGGGAAGTCGCTTCTTCCACAGCACCACAGAGGACCAGATCTCTGAGAGCCCAGAGACTCGATTCCATTGACTTCCCACTGCCCTTCCCAAGGAAAGAAGGTTGGGAGAGCAGGCGCTCCCTCCGGGCATTTCTGTTGCCCCCTCGCTGGAACAGCGCCTGCTGCTTTCCTTGTGGGAGCATGTTAAGGCATTAATGAAATGCACAAAGCAAAGAGGCTCATCCATATAAATGGGTGATTTAAATAATGAGGAAGGAGGAAGGATGTGGTTCAGTGTCAGTACTGATTAATTAGGACATAAAATAAATAACCGTCCTAACAACATTGGCTGCTTCCACTATAACTTACTCTATTAGTGGGTGATGGAGTTAATACAAGTGACAGTGTAATTACAGGTTAGTTAACTGGCCTCTTATGACGTTTGCCTAATTTTAGGGGATGGATCTATTTACACACTCACATTTTCCTATTGCAAAGAAACCCACAGCAAAGAGCTGATAAAAGTTGGTTGTTAATCCTGCAGTTTCACCACTCGTCAGGCACAGTTTTTCTGCTCCCCCCTTTGAGAAAGTCAACCACGTTGATGCCAAAAGCCTGGAAAAATTCCCTTGTGTGCTTGTTTGATGTCACAGCTGAGGTCATGGCTGGGTATTGTGCTCTTGTGAGAACGCCTGGTTATCTAACGTGTGGCCACACAATGAAATGATGAACAGATGTGAACAGTGAGTTTTTAACATCTTAGCTCTTTTGTATGGAAGTTTTATTGAAATGTTTTGCCTGTTAACTCTAGGAGTGTCAGGCAGAAGCAAGAAAATATATACCAGGATTTACAGGGTTTTGGAGTGGATTTTTTAAAACCAGCATTGCTGCACAGCAAATAACTGCTGAGGTAACAAGCCATTTACATTTAATACTTGTGTGGCTGCTGGCCAATGCTTCCGCAGCTTGTGGTATGGATCACAAATTTCTCATAGAAAGAGAACAAATGCAGAGTCAGGTCTCCTAAATTATAATGCATTACAACCCAAACTTCCTATTAACATAGGCCTTCAAACATGACATCAAATCCTTAGTTTGTTTAATGGCTCTGTGAAAGTCCTGAAGATATTCTGAAATTATTTTTAGCTGCTGGGCAGTGCTTCTTGTTTTTCTCCTGTGGGATGGGAGGAAGGGGGATGAGGAAATCAGACAATTTTCCTGTATCACGATGATGTGACAGTGGTATTGATATGATACTCTTAAGGTCTCTTTAGGTCAGTACAGTTGAAAGTAAAACCTGTGACTGAGAGTTTGTACAGCTTTAATTGTAGATCATGCAGCTGCCAAAGCAGTGTTATTGCCAAATAGAGTTTTATTGTGCAGGGCTTGTATAAGGTCCAGTACTTAAATAATTAGTCTTCTTAGGGTTATTGTGATTTTTTTGGTCTCTTCTAAGTCATCTGAAATACATTGCAAACTTAGAGTAGCTCAGTTTCTCTACTTGTAAGTTACTTAATGCCTCCAAAATATTGTAAGATTTGGGGTAAAACATCCAAATGCAATACATTGTCATTGCAAGAGCAGCAAAGTTTGATGCTTCAGAATTCAAGGCAAATATCCATATTTCTATTTCAGTGCAAGTTATAGCATTATCCTTTTTTTTGCAGTAAGTCACTTTTTATGTGCTACAGAAAGTCACTTTGAATTCAAATATAAAATGAGGCCATCCATCATGTTAGCAATTTAATTACCTCCGTATATATTTTTTTTCAGCAAAAATAAAAACCCCCAAACACAACAAACCACTTCTATTATTTGTTGTGTGTATGTATCTTATTACAGATTCATTGCCTGAGGACAGGCAGGGCTGTCAGCAGGGCAGTCCTTGTGGTTAGAAATGCCAAGATGGGGAGCAGATAAGACATGAAGTCCTTGTGCCTCGTGTTTGGGTCTGCTCCGCTCGGTGTTTGCTCGGGGCCTTACCTGTTAGAGTCCCTGTAATCTTTGTTGCAACAGTGAAATGATGCCTTGTAAAGCAGTGAAGCGTGACAGGGATATTGGAAGGGTCGAATGAGGTAGAAATGTGATCTTTTCTATCTTCTGTGGGCCCAGGAAATAGGAATCTGGCTGCTGAGTTGGGATTGGACCTTTACCGTCACATTGGGGGCAAGGAAGTTGTGAGATTTATTGTTTAGTGCTTACAGAAGAGACAAAGTAAGCAATGCCCGTGATTTATCTAATTGTTTAACCATCTGGTTTCACAGCAACGGAAGATTAGGCTTTGAGGAAACTGGGAAACTACAAATGGCAAGACAGGGCAGGGAGAAGGGCCTTCATTTAAGTTTTTCTGATAAAATTCATAAAATACCCAAGTGCCCTTCCATGATCAAGAAAAATTTCATTATTTTGCGCTACTTTTTTTTTTTAGAGGCTTCAATAATTTCATGGCCAATAACATGTGGAGCAATTAAAGCTGACATAATGACAAGTGTAAGGAAATTATGAGTTTCAAGGCACGAGCTGATCCAAGAATTGGGTGGAAAAGGAGATCCCACTGCCATGCCTGCATCTTTTGGCACACCAGCTTTTTCTGAATCTTTAGCTAGAACAGATATGGGACATAATTTTCAATGATACATGGGATATTAAGAAGGACTCCTGTCCCACTTAGGCAGCCCCATGATGGGCTGTTTTTAACACTGAGCTGTTTTTTTACTGCAGGTATATAGATGGGTGCATAGGTGGGACTTGGCTGAGTTAGCCAAGTCATTTGAGTATATCTTCAAAGTTAGTTAGTGATAACTATTTCTGTGTAAGGAGACTCACTGATTGCCCAGTTGTATCCCTTGAAGCAAACAAGCAAAGGCATCTTTTGTAGGGCTTGAAATAAGCAGGAAAAAGCACACATGTGAGATGACTTAAGTGGAAGAAGTAGAAGGATAATGTTTAAAAAGGACAAAACTCAATCATTTTTATTCTCTTGGGTAGAAATCTACCTTGTGGTATAGATGAGACCAGACACCCTTTCATTCCCTCTGTTGTTCTAAATCTGTCTTCATTAGTACTTTTGCCCTACCAGAGTCCAAAGTTCTCAGACTTTTGATTAGTTTCAGCTGGACTTCAGTATCAAACTTGAAAAACAGTTATTTTGTCTGCACATGTTACTATTCCATAAGCGAAGGCACATCCTACAAATAAAGTCTTCAGGGAGTTTTAAAGTTTGCCTGGAGCAGCGAGAAGAGAGAAACAAGCTGGCTTGTTTTATACAAAAGACTGCACAGGTATCGACCCCAGAAAATTTGTCAAGTCAACACCTAATGATGGCTGAGCTGCTGGGCTTGGCCATGCAATATTGAAATCAGGCTCTGTTTTTTAACACCTTGGTTTTTCACATATGGAACCCGAATGAGTGAGGAGAAACAGAAGCGTTGTGTGGCCATTTCTCTCCAGGAGCTGGAGCAGCTCTGCTGAGGTTTGACCATTACATTCTTTAAACTACGAGCTCTCTGGGGAAGGCTCGTGGGAGTGTCTACACAGCTGCCATCAGCTGTTTAAAACCAATGCTCCAGGAGCTTGTAAAGCATCATGGGTGAAGGGAGAAGACTTTTTCCAGAAGCAGGATGCTCATCACAGGCAGCAGGCGAAGTGTAGAGCGCAGGGAACGTGGGCAGGATGGTCTCAGATGTGGGGTGGTCACTCTTAGTCCAGGGCTCTGGGAGCAGCTGATAAACAGCTGGTTCCCAAGCAGAAGGGTGGGGCCTCTAGGCTAGCCCAGTGTCCAGTCTGGAGCTGTTGGTAATTCTCCTACTTGAATAAAGTAAATGTTTTTTTCTATCAGAAAATCTGGATTCATTAAACCCAAGAGGTTTTCATGAGAATCTTCCCCTTACGCTGAGGCTCCCGTTTGGAAATGTGTCTCCAGGTTGGATGTGGTGGTCATGGGCACAGAAAATGTGTCTACACTGACTGGTGAATGTGTCTGCAGTGTGCCAGACCTCAGCCCAACTGGTATTATCTTCCAGTGAACCAATCTCAGCTTAGTCAAGGGTTTGATCCAGAGCAAGGGGTTAAACCCAGCTCTTGCATATCTCAAGACATGTCCTGACCATTACTGTCTGGCAACATCAAATCTCTCCTTGTCGTCTTGGTCTCATCTGGAAGAGAGATTAGAAATAACAGGGAATTCAAAAAATTGGTTGACAAAAAATTGAGCATGGAAGTTTTTCCATTGCAATATGTGTCTTCACAACCATCTGAGTCACTAAAGGCATGAAAAGACAAGATGGTTCTATTCACTTTCCAAACTTTCAGTTCATGAGAAACATGATATGCAGATGGTGCTACTTATCAGTCACCTTCTGTGAAAGAAGGTGAATATGCAGATATCTGGTGTCTTCACCTACACAGCACCCAATGAAGATATTGTTTAACTGTAGGGAAAATCACTGAGAGGTCTTCCACTACAGCCACCAGTGTTTTGTGAAGTTTCTTTATTTCCATACTTTTCATGGGAAGGTTGAAAGTGACTTATTTAAAAAATATAATTTGTTTTCAGTTTTCCCATTTTGTTTCTCCAGTGTCAGCATATTCCTTGTTTTGAGATATGTATACCATTGAATCATTTGTTTATATTAAATACGACTTTGTAATACAACATTTTTTCTCTTAACATTTTTGAGGCTTTAAAACACAAATTAAAAATGAATGGAGTTAACCTAAGCAAGTTTAAATATTGAATGAAACATTGACTTATGTGTTTAAGTGACTCTGGATCCAGGATTTTTTTTCCTGAGTATTTATTTCAAGGGCACCATTGACCTTTTAACTTTCAGTTCCAATTTAGATTTTTTTTCCCCCCCCGCTCCTATTTCAGAATTACCCAAAAATTGAAATTTCCCATTTCTACACAGGTCTGGCAATTCTATAAGCTGGGATTTCCAGGGTGTGAAAGAGTTTCATAGGCAGTTGAGATGCACAGATATATTGTGGTAGAATTAAAAACTCATACTAAGTTTATCTTAATCTCAGTCCAGTGACTTAGAAGGAAGGATTTTAGCATTTTTTCTCCTTGCGAGCAAAGATAGTGCCAAGAGTTGGATGGAGGCTTTTACTGAGTGTAAGAGTAGATGCTCATGCACACTGAGAAGTGTTACTAATGTTGCTTTAATAAAACATAAATTCTGAGTCGTGCTCCCTGCCAGGCTGACGGGGGTGGACTCTATTAAGCTTTTTTCAGTCATGCTGAAGGCTGGGAGGTTGTGCTGGGAAACCCGCGCTGGCTGGATGTGATCCAGGGAGGAACTCCGCTCAGAGCACAGCCAAAAAACCTCGAGAAATTCTTCCACGTCCTTTAAAGTCAGAGCAGGCTCAAGTGCTCATCTGAGCTAACAGAGGAATGTGATTTTGGGGAGGTTCCCCAGCTGTTTTGGGGTACTTGGTGTGCTCTGAGTGAGGGGAGGAGCCTGCAGAGCAAAGGTGATAAACCCCTGCATCAAACCCACTGAGTAATGGGCACATTCCTCATCCCTCTGGATCTGTGCACTTTTTGGGTGTGTTTGAGCCAAATCCAGGATTTTCAGCTTCTTTCAAGTGTGTCTGGGTAAAATGCAATAGTCTGAGCTGTGTAGTCACATGGGATAGCTGCTTCTGCCCTTTTGTGAACGTACTAATAAATCTAATTCAGTGTAAGCCATTACTTGAGTTGCATATTTGTGTACCCAAGAGCAGTTTTTAAGCTGGGCAGGTTGTCAGTATCTCTGCCTGAATGGAATGTCCCAGTATTAAAACTGGGCAGTTTTGACACTTGGACAAAATGTGTGAGTGCAATTACAAACTGTGTCATTTTTGTGATGACAGTCCTTTGAATGCAGTGAGGAGGGAAGATCTGTCTTTTCTTTTAGATAATGGCATAGAGGAAGAAACATACTGCTCGTTTAAACTGATAACTCACAGGTTTTGCATTTGAATCAGGCAAATTTGTAGTCTGTTTTTGAAACCAGGGAATACTAATCTTAACCCACTTATGGAGTGATCCAAAAACAAACATAGCTTTTCCAGTGACTAATTAAGGCAGGCTTTCCCAACTCTGATTGTCACTCTGTTTAAGATTCAGTATTGCAGACAAATGTAGTATTTTGACAAGATAAAAAAAAAAAAAGTAGTAGTGAATGGGAATGAGCATGTAGCATGCCCCTTGTTTGCTTTCTCATGTAGAGAGCAGGGACGCACTGTCTGTCTCCTAACTCTGGACTGAAATCTCATCAGAGACAATGCCAGGTACCATCGTTAGTAAAACGAAGACTATTTGATTTTTGAGGTTTAATAAAAATTACTTTAAAAAAGAGTTTGGGTTCAGAGCGGGAAGTTCACTAATAGGTCTGAAGCAAACGTGTTCCTGATTACACCCCATTAAGAAGGTGGAATGCAGCAAGAGCTGCTTCCCCCGAGGAAGCCCCAGCGCACGCGATGTGGAGTTTGCAGCCAGCCCAGCAGACGATGCCAGACCTGCTGACCCTGGGAATTTTGCAGTATATTTTCAAAGATAACGTGCCTTTTGGGGTTCAGTGGGAAGGAGGGGGAGAGATGCTTCACTGGAAGGATTTCAAAAGGGTCTGGAATAAGATCCGCTTATGGTGTGTTTTTTTTCTCAGGCATATTTACTCATCTCTAATAAAATATAGAAAAGTCAGAAGTGTCTTAAGCTTTGCTGTATTTTGGCTTGCTCATTTGTTCCATGGCTGGCTTGTGTGTGTTCAAAGCAACAAAGCCTGTTCCAAGTGGTTTCTGGTGAGGCAGAGCTGTATGATTCCTTTGAATCACAACATGAGTCTGGTATGAGTCTTGTCGTGATGTGTCCTTGTCTGTGGAATATGAGAAATGTCTTCATTATTTTTCATCAGACAATTCCATGGAAAATAAAGTTCATATGGTGAAACTGGAGAGGCAGTGATGTGGTGTTCCAGGGACCATTGTACATGCAGTGCCTGTTGGACCGGTCTGTGCACCCAAGGGTGGAAATGCATCACTGGTTTCTCTGTGATTATCCATCACTGGAGGTGGCTGAGGACCTGCACGTGCTGGTTTGGAGGTGGGACTAAGGAAGGAAGGCTTGGGCATCTTATCAGAAATCACACCACTAATGTCATCAGCATTTCTTGGGAGGGCTACGTTGTAACTCAACCTTATAACTGGGAATTTGTACCTATGCCAGCCATCCTGGGGGGTGCAGGCTTTAAATGCACACACATTTCATTCTGCATGACAACACCTTGAAGACGTAGGTTAGTTAAGACAAACCGCCGTCAATTAAGTTTATTGGATGATGTCAGTGATGTAGGTGATATATATATATACATAATCATGGATTTAGAAAAAGACCCACTCGTCTCTGGATCTGCAAACAGTTTGTCAATAACAGGAGAAGATTTACAGTGACAGTCAGTGGGATTTTGCAATATGCAAAATGGACTTAATTATCAGCATGAGAAATCACTACATGAAGAGTAAGGATTTTGATTTGTGGGGTTTGTTTTTTTTTTCAACAAATGCCATCAGCCAAGGCCTGAATTCTTTTCATAGCCAGTTCCTATGGATTTACTAGAAAGAGTCACATGTATTTCCCTTCAGCTGGAGCTGGACATGGTCCCTAGCAAGGTGTACACAGAAGCAGCCGTGCCTGGTCAGAGAGACTTTTGGCTTTATTCAGGCACCAGGTATTTCGGTTTTCCCTGGTGCTGCTTTTTTTGCAGTGGTAGATGACATTTCTAACAGCTGGCACCGAATTTTCATAGCATTTTAGTTAATTGCAAGCTGTGAGCAGTGACAATGAATTGTAAAGGAATGAAGACTTCAGACACTACCCCCAAATTGTGTGTGTGCTGTAATGGGGTTTTGAATTTTTGAAGAAAATAATTAAATTGTTATCTTCAAATTCTGAAAATTATTTCTCTTAGATCTCAGAGTGTAATTCCTTCTACTCTGGACTACAAATATGCTTATGAGTTTGTCACCTCAGGTGTCTTCAGGACCAAAAGCATTCCATCAGCTCAGATTAAAGCCAAAAAGATTGCACTGCAGTTCTTGTCTTCCCCAGCCTCCCAGCAGGACCAATGAGTTTTAGGGATCAAAAATGGCCCTCAAAAGAATATGATTCAAATTCCTTTCAAGCTCATATGAGACTGAATAGATTTCAGTGTGGCCAAAATATGTATTAAATATTATAAGGGTTATATAATAATTTCAATTACTGAAATTTGTAATTGTTAGAAAATTTATTATTATTACTAGTAATTAAAATATTAAAAGCAGGAGCAATGACTCTGGTCTCAGTACAGGATTTTTCAGTGCCAGCCATTGGTTACACTGAGGGGTGTCCCATCCACTTCTGTGCTTGGAAATAAGGCATCTGGTTTGCTGACTCGGTTGGTGTGATTGGAGTGCAGGATTTTGCTCCTCAGATTTCTCCCCTTCGCTCCTCCTGTTCTTGGCAGGGTGAGGAAAGGCAACCTCAGCGTGTTGGGGATTATCTAAGAGCTCAGGCATTGTGGTGAAGTGTGTGTGCTCTCTAGGACTGATTTCATATTTGATCACTCTTTCAAGATGGGTTTCAAACCCAATATTGATGCATTTTTTTCCCAGGACCGTAAGTTGTTTGACAATTCCTAGGAGCAACTCTTGTAAAAGCTTAACCCACTGTTTGCTTATACAAAGTAAACAGTTACAATAACAACTTCAGTAATTTCCAAATCCCTACTCTTTGCTTTATTAAGTTAATACAAACTGAGCCACTGCTCTGTTTTCCTGCAGCTTGCTGGGTTTCTGTGGTGGATTTTGAAGTGGTGTCCATGTTGTTAGTAAGCCAGACCACCTACCACCTCCTCTTCAGCTTGTTACACTTGCTTTGTTGTTTGAATACTTTCTCCCTCAGCTTGACTTACTCAAGTCTGTGCTTGGACTTGGCTAGTGGTAAATTGGTCCAAATGAAAGTAAATTGGAGAAAACTCATTGTTTATGAAGAAATATCTGTGTCAATTCAGCTGGACTGATGGGTTCTCAAATTCTGGACTTTCCTTACAACCACTTCTTTCATAGTCATCCTGATTTACTTTATCAGGTCTTAAATTATCTCCTTTGCTTCTGACCCAGTGACTTTTTGAGTTTGTTTATTTTTTTCCAGTTGTTTTGCTTCTTGCCTTGGAGCCATAATTCCAGTTGTAGCCTCATTCACAGAGCAAAGATGGTTAATATTATATGTATTACACACTTCTTCCATTGGGACAGCTGTAATTTCTACTGATAATGCTTATTTTTGCACAAAGTAATTTGTATTCTTGCAGGGCTTTTTTCAACACTGATAAAGAAAGGAGCTTCAGCATCTCAGAGGTGTGTTTTGACATATGTTTTCTTACAAAGTGATCTGTGGTTCAGAAATAGGTTATCCTTGTGGGTCAAGAGCTGTTGCTTTAACTAGTGCTCATTCCTTGTATTCATGAGAGGCTGTAATTGATTCCCGTCTCTTTTATGGAATAGTCCTATTTTCTCACTGAATAGATGCTTCTGGTTCTTTTAAAGGCAGCATTCATCTCAATCAGCTCACTGTTGCTTTTCCACTACTGTCACCCAAGAAGGAGCCCCATCAACCTCCTCTTCCCCTCTTCAAATCACAGCATTCAAATACCAATTTTTCTGTCTGGTTAGATCTCCACGGTCATTGAAGAGCCTCTCCTCAACAGCAAGGGAAAATACCAAAGGTTTTGAGATACAAGATAAAATAATAAAAGGTAGTAACTGTGCTTTCGAGTGTCTTTGATATAGGTGCAATTTTGAGGGAGGAAACTGAAGATGAACCAAGCTGAGGGATTTGCAGAGGCTTTACCTAATAACATGGTCTCATCCTGCAGCCTCAGAGCTAAACATTGTAAAACTGCAGAATTAAAGGGGTAATGGAAGAAGTTAAGTAAAAATTGCTAAAATAAGAGAAGATCAATGTTGGTAACCTGCTGTGAAGGGGACATTCAGTCTCTGCTCTCCTGTTGCGTTTTGGAAATCCAGTTACCTGGGCTTCGTGCCCACAGGATCTATAGGTGAATAAAACTGTGTGGAGAATAAAAATGCCAAGTTCACATCTAGGGGTGTGGTTTCTCCCTCACTGCAGCATCACTAAGTACTGCAAAAAATAAATAGTTTGGTATTGACTATTTATTTAGACTGTTTCCTACCAAAGAAGAAATTAAATGTTTCTTTGGCCACCTGTCTCTGCAGTCACCTATTTCCCAGCACCTCCTTTGAAGCTTATAGGACAATTTTTTGTATCAAAATTTACTCAATTGGAATAGATACAGTCACAATCTAGCATTGACAAGGTGCTTTCAACATTTGAAAGAGAACAAGAATGTCTTGAGTTTTCTACTTAGTCTTATGCAACTCTGTAATAGAGAACACCAGGACCAAAAGGAATGAGAAACCAGAGCCTTGCAAAATATTTGCCAGGAAATCTGAAGTCCCATGGAAAGTGCTGCCTGTCGAAGGCAGCTTGCTGGGCTGAGGTTTGCAAACTTTTTGCACAAATCTAGGCTTGATTTCCAGTGAAACCTGGCCTGATTTATCATTTTAAATCAAAGCCAGGTGGGATTTTAATAATTGCAGGTGAGACCCATTGGCCTCCCTAGGGCTTTGCTCCCTGAGCTGAGGCAATCAAACCCTTTGCCATATAATGCTGATTTTTTTTCCATGGGCTCCTGCAAAGTGACACCTGCATGGTTGATATGAGGACAAGGTTTTGGTGTGGCTGGGAGACAAATTTCACTAAGCAATGTTGTGTGACAACCAACTGCTCTCCCATACTGTGGGGCCTCAAAGCTGGTGTGATATTCAGGGCTTGTGTTCTATCCTAGAGTGATATAATCTGTGAAAGGGCCTTAAATCTGATATAACCACAATTAATTTCTTCCATGGTGTGTATGCCATAATCCTGTCATAATTGCCAGCACTGGTTAATAGCACTGTTCATATTGAATATAAACAGCAGGAAATTAATGCTCCAATGGATTTTTCTTTTTTCCCTTCATATTGGCCTGATAGAAGAATGGGCAATTAGGAATAGTTGGAGATTTCCTTGGAATTTACTATTTAATTAAGGTACTCCTATCAAAGAGCCACAGCTCACCAGCGTGCACACCAAATCCTCGGGCTCTCACTGCCTCCCTTCCCAAGCTCCTCCATTTCTTTGGAGTTTGGCTGAAAGTTTGGACACTGGAAGCCCTGAGTTATATGTTTAAGACATTTTTCAAAGGTTCAGTGGCATTTTGTGGCACTGGCTTTAGTGCAGGGATAAACAAGTGAGTCACAGACTTCTGTGTTAAAACAAATCTGTGCCCTGTGTCAAGGTATTTACTTTATCATCGGGGTGGGAAGGATAGAGAGGTGGGAACAGGTTTGATCTGCTTAGGGAGCACAGGAGGAACAGAGGGAGGGAGGTGTTGAAGATTCAGGTGAGTTGAATTTCCAGTGAAAGTACTTACCTAAGCTGATGATGCAACTTCATCTTCTGGATAAACTAATTCATGAAGGACCAAATTCCACCTTCCTTTTACTTACAACTCTCACTGATGTCATTAAAACATACATCCTAAGGGACAGGCAGGATATATGGGCCAGGCTTTAAAAATCTATAAAGATCATTAAAGAGTGGAGTTAAAATATTCATTTGCCCGTGAATGGCACACAAAGACATTAAGCCTTTGTTAGCTTTAGGCTTCTCAACAGAGAAACAGGGATTAAAATAGATTTCATAAATAAACAAATAAATTATCTCAGTAATGTCTCCATGCTAATGTGTCCAGACCCAATTAAACTGTTCACCAATAGAAATACATATCTGGAAAGAGGCTGATGCTGCAGGAGAAGCCAAGTTGGGGTAAATGATTTTTTTAAAGTGTAAGTTTTATATAAGAAATGCAATAAAGTAGTACCAGACTATAGCACAACCACTTTACCTTTCCTGCAGTGGGACAGCTACTGTGGACTTCAAACCACCCCAGCTGCCTGTGCCAGCATGTTTGCCCATGGTTTTATGGGGTTGGCTGCCACAAACCTTCCAGACACTTCAAAAGCTCCAGCTTTACCTTGGTACTCTTTGTCCCAGAAAAGGATTACAGGCTCACCAAGCTCATGCTATTTCTGACATGCTGCTTTAGAGTTCCTCAGACACAATTCAGAGCTGGGTTATTGTTTTATGGGTTACTTAGCAAGTCCAGACATATTTGTTTAGCATGAATAAGGCGATAAGTGAGCACTGCTGAGATGGTACCAGCATTCTGTGCATATCCTTAGTTCAGTGCTTTACTACATGATCTATGATACAATAAGTAGGATTTTTGACATCACACTATGTTTAAACTCATCTCCCACATCACTCATTGAATTTCCTAAAATAATCAGTTGGTTTCAATTAATTGTTTTAATAAATATTCTTGAAATGCCAATTGATATGTAAACAGCACTAAATGATGTGACAGAAGATGTCACATCTCAGTTGAAAGATCTTGTGTGTCTGCTCTCAGTGTTTGCTTGGTAGATAATGCTGGAAAATTGGTTGTACCTTTTCTAGACTTTGATAATTCATAAATGTATTGAGCAAGGTAAGTTTCATAATTAACCTTTAATCTTTTAGAAGCAAGTTGGCTGGAATCTATTTACTTTAACTAGCTTGGTTCACTGATAATGCATGATTTTTAAATTTCCTTTTGTGCATTCCTTAGCTAAAGAAAAACACAGCTGCGTGTGAGACAAATTCTATTTATTTTCTCGTTAAGAAAAGTACAAGAAGATAGTATCACTGGAAAGCTAATAATAAAGAACTACTAAAGAACGCCCTTCATCTGTTTGCTCTGCCACTTTACGAAGGCTTTCCAAACAGTCTTTTCAGCTGTATTAGTAAGGAAAGATATCTTAAAAGTCAAAGGAAGACAAAGTTAATGCATTTATAGAAGTGCCATTTCAGATAACATTTTACCTGAGTGTTTAGATTAGTTAAATATTAGAAAGGTAGAGATAATAGCGTTGTTTGTATTCATAAATGTGGAAAGTTGCATTTTCAGGGCAGTGAAGTGTAAGGCATATCAAAGGTTTATCATCCTGGAATGTGAAGGGAGCTGTGTGTCCATCCATGCTGGGAGGCTGCAAGTTGCTCCCTTCTGTGCTCACTCCCCAACATCCAGTGAAGAACGTGAATGCTTTGGCTTATATCTGTAAATCCCTTTCTCCTCAATTTTCTATCCACAGTTAAATATTGGGAATTTGGGAAATCACTTGATACCACTTAGCTACACTCCTGGACCAGGTGAAACTCTGCAAGTACTGTGGGAGCACTTGCTTGAGGGACATTCCCTGATGCATTGGGGAAAATGAGATGGGGCAGGAGTCTGGTCATTTTTGGGGCCTTCTGCAAACCTCATTTGCAGGACAACTCCTTCTCTCCTGTAAATAAGATATAAAATGAACATTGACTAAGTCCTCATGGGCCAGCACTTGAACACCCCGCCAGGCACAGACAGTCACATGTGTCCAGGCATGACCCCGAGATGTCCCAAACACGAGGCGTGTGTGGCTGGGTGAGATGGAGACATGGGCTGCACCCACATGGGCACACAAATACAATCCAGCATCTCTGGCATGACCATCCCCTCTCTGCTCACTCAAACCTGAGGTGATCCTCAGCCTTTCAGGGCTTACCAGTGGAAACAGCCCATATCAGACTTCTTACAGAGGGGTGCAGCAATTCTGCCAGCAATTCCAGCCACTCTTTTCAGTCTCGTTACCATCCTCAGTCAAATCTTCAAATATGTGTGTAGAAATGATCTGACAATAATGGCCCTGGCTAAAATATGATGTTGTTTTGACTGAATGTGGTTTAAACTGCCATCTGCTGGCTTGTACTTTTCAGGGCCAATATTAAAAACAGTGTTCCCTGTTACAGTAACCCTCATTCATATGAAAATAAAGCAGGCTGAGTAATGCCTTCCCTCCTGCAATGCACAGCTGAAAACTGCACCGAGGAATACAAATGTTGCTGAGTGCCAAGGCAAATCCCAGTGCTTGTAGGTAGATTCCTTAGGGATGTTTTTGTTCAATTTACACCTGGAAGAGAAGTTTAGCTGCAAATGCATGTGTGCAGCTTCCTCCAGAGTAAATGAGATACGCACATAGTCATGGTGAGTTCAGACAGTTGCTTACGGGTTGCCTGTAAAAGCAGCTTCCTGGAATATTACCTGGGATTTTTGCCAGAGCAGGGACCAAAGATGGCCTTACTCATTCTATTTAAAGTTACATGATATTTTTCTTTTATTTTTTTCTTCCTTTTTCCAGACTGAGAGAGTAAAATCAACTATTTGGCTTGAAATTTGACAGTTACTTGTGGAGGAGGATTTTAATACCTATAGCTGCTTTAAATTATTTTCCCATTAGTTTTCTTTGAAGGCTGTTGAAATACCAGGGCATCCCTTGTTGCTCAGAGGCATTGGCAGGATCTCTGGAGGACATGAGTAGTGATGGGCTGATGTGCAGGACCATGACGTGAGCTCCGGCTGACTGTCCCTACCGGGAACGGAACAGGATGCTCGACTGGAGGATGGAGCAGTCAATGACAGGGGACGTTACTGCTTTGTGTCTATCTGCTCTAGAAAAAAAGATCTCTTAAGTAGAGAAAGAAAGGGAAAATTTTAGTTTTTTTTGTATTAAATGCAACAGAACTTCTGCAGGTTTATGGAATACTGTGTATCCTTGAGAGAAATAGTGAGGGGAAGGATGAGCATTGGGCTAAGAGGCAGGATGGGCCAGATCTGCAAACACCACCGAGGACCTCATTTGCAGAGTTCTCCACCAAGCTCATGAACCTTTGGAAGACTTTACCACATTTATTATAGAATCATAGAACGGTTTGAACTGGAAGGGATGTTAGAGCTCATCTCGTTCAAACCCTCTGCCGTGGTCAGGGACACTTTCCACCAGCCCAGGTTGCTCAGAACTCCATCCAGCCTGGCCATGAACACTTCCAGGGATGGGGCAGCCATGACTTCTTTGGGCCGCCTGTTCTGGTGCCTCACCACACTCACTGCAAAGGATTTTTTCCTATTCATGGTGGCAAAGCGCACTCACAGCGTGGTGGGCCAGTGCAGGTGCATCCTGCAGCCCAGCTAATGTTTGATCCTGCTCCCATCAGCACGTGCAGGGTTGTCCCACACTTCCACATGCCATCTCGTGCTACGTGGGCACCTCTGAGGAGCTCAGGCCAGGAGAAACCTGGACCAGCACTGGCTTCTTGCACTTGTTGGCTGAGACAGTCAGGACGATCCAGGAGGGGATTATAAACCACCTTTCACCTGAGACATCTCAAGGCGTTTTGCAAACACCGAGTTATTAATTCCCCCTTTGAAGCTGGCAGGTATTGGAGGAGCACAAGAGAGAGCAGTGGCAGCTGCGCAGCGGCTGTGGCAGAGGAATGCAGTGACGACATCGAGGACAGGACTAATTTATTTAGCAAACTGAGTTTAGCATGGTAATGAGGATGTATTTGCCATCATCCCATCATTCATCAGATTTATGAGGCTCTTTAGGCAATGAGCACTGCTGTGACTACGTTTAGTTTGATTTGTTTAATTAATTCCTCTAATTCATTTTGACTGAATAAAATGCCGTAAGATTGTTTGGCAGATTAGAGGAAGCCCAGTGTTAAATGTGTGTATATCTACCTATGTGCATCTATTTATCTATGGAGAGATTAATGTGGTTAGAGGCATCAATGATTATAAAGTGCATTAAGGTTTTTATTTTACTTTAAACCAGGTTATTATATATTTTTCTTCCTTTTGGCTTCCTAAATATTAGTGTACATGGCCTAATCCAGACCATTTCAAGTCAAGGTATAGCTTTTTTGGTAACATTCTTTTTGGGGGTATAATTCACCTTCCATGATGCTCAGTAAGGCAATAACAAAACACTTAGACTTTTGTTTCCCACGAGGAGCAAATGGCATCACTACTGCTGGTACCAGGAAGATTGTCTGGCAGTCATGGCATCCCTGTGCAGCTGAGGCACAAGGATTGGAGTCTGTCTGCTCTTGTTTTGAGAACACTTCTCCGAATATCTACCTGATGGGGGGCAACCTGTATCTGTCTGTGTGCCCATTGCTGGACATGTTTTGGCATTTGAAGGCTGAATGCTCACCTGTAGTTGCTTCAGATATTTAGCCAAGAAGTTGCTTTTCTGCTTTGTGTTCAGGACTGAATTTTCTTTTTTCCCCTCCCCTTCCTTTCTTTTTTGTCCATTGCCCTTATTTTTAAGCTCAGCATATCACTAAATACAAAATCTGGTGCTCAAGAGCATCACTTGAACTTACAACAAGGCTCTGGTGTTGTGGAATCCGGAACCAATGATTGGATTATGACAATCCATAAAGGTCATTTTATTTCAACTGTGACTGATATTGCTAATATTTGTCCTTTGTCTTTGGAGCTGTTGTATACTGCCTGGGAGAGAGCAGGGCTTGGCTGTACCACGTGTAAACCAGGTGTCAGCACCAGCAGCCTGGGTTTGTGCCACTGCGGGTTGCTGCTTGTGCAGTGGAAGCTTCTGCACACCCCAGGCAGAAATGAAGTTTCAGCTTGTTGGTTCTGTACAAAATCCCGTGCCCTTAGAGTTTACCATTGTTGCCATACCTCTTCTAAACTGAGCTTGAAATATTTGCATGTGGAATATTGTTGACTCCATCCTCAGCAAAGGTGTACTGTGGGAAATGAAAGCAAAGTCGCAGTGAAGAAGCATCACTTTGACTTTTCCCTGATGCTGAATATTTCAACAGAGACAAGAAAAATTTCTACTCCCAGTCTCATGTGCTGGTTTAAATCAATTATGTGCTTATGCACCTTTTGGGTTTCTCTCCTCAGCAACCAGCCTCCATCTGCAGTGTTGAAACTTTTCACCTGTTCCAAATCAGCCAGATATAATTGGAGAACTGATAGCCAAACAATGCACACCAAGAGCCCTCCACATCCCATGGATTCACCTGTGGCAGCAGTGCAGATGCACAGTGCTGCTTTTATAGGCAAATCTGTTCACATAGATTCAGGGGAACTCAAAAAGCAGATTCTGGTCGGGCCGTCCCTCAGCACGGATAGTCAGCAGCTCCTTCAACAGATTTCTGCTCTCAGCCTTTAACTGAGGAGCATATGGAGCCTGATAAAGAAATGAGTCTCCCAGCCATGCAGGATGCTCTAGCAGGCAGCCAGCAGTGAGGAGTTGGAGGTATAATTTTCACAGATGTAACCAAGAACAATGACACTATTTGCAACCAAGGGGCACAGCCAAAATATATTTGCTGGAGTGCCAATGTGCTTCCCTAGTAGGTAATTGGAAAATGAGAACAACCTGTCAAAGATTAGTCCAATTTCTAAAGCAAGCACAAGACAGTCTGATATTGTTTATGAAAAAGAGGCATCTAATTACAACTCAGATTTGGGTTTCAAAGTTAGTTATTTAGAGCTTTCAACTTGTGTGTACACATTCATTATGGGAGTGGGGTTCCAAAGCACAGCAAATTCCTGTCAAGGTGGGTTAATTCCTCAGGAGCTGAGCACAGCATCTCCCAGGCTGGTGTCTTTCTCCCCCTAACATCAACACTGGCTTTACAGAAAGCAGCTGCTAATGCTCATCCGTTTGAGGGCTTCGCTAAAAACGGTTTTCATTACCAAGTTTATTTTATGAGATACATAGTATATTCTGATGGGGGCTTCTGGTTGTAAATCTTCAGTTTTTGCCTTGGCTTGTTTCTTTCTCTGCTGTGATAAGACTTGAGGAGAAAGCATGTCCCTGGATCTCGCAGAGGGATGTGGAAGGATGAGACAGCTTTAGGATGGAGGGCAGAGCAGGGGTTGGTCCTTAGCAGCATTTGCAACCCAAATCTGCCTCCTCCTGATCCTCATCCGTAAAGCCACACTGGCAGTGGAGGTGTGTGGTTCACAGCCAAGTGAAAATTCGATCCTGCCCTGGAAATATTCCATCTCCTGCTGCCAAGTGCTGCTCATGTCTGTGAGTGACATGAGCTTTCTGTGATGGGCATCTCTTGCCATCACATTGATTTCTGTGGCTGATGGCAGTGCATCACTTCCAGTAGCAGATCAGCTGTGAAGGATGATGCTTTTATGACCTAGAGAATGAAAACGTTATTTTTGTGTTATTTGATATTCTTGTGTGCATTTAGGATGACATCTGGTGAAGGGTGAGTGTCCCTTGTGTGTCTGAAGGGGAACCCTCCCGTTTACTGATGATACACTTGTTTTTTTATTGGGTGCCTCTCAGTGTGTAGCTACACAAAAGGGTTGTACATCTGCTCAGAGATGCCTTTTTATTAAGTTGCTTTTCTGGTTTTCTCCTCAACCCCCTGATGGAATGGCCATAGGGAACAAATGGACTGATGCCATCACCAGCAGGGTGATGGCAGTAGTTCTTCCTAATGCTCTAAGTCCCTTCAAGCTCCCCCAAAGTAGTTTTTTCCTGCAGGACACTTAGGCATTGTTGACATTTTGGAACAGGGTGACTCACAAGCCCTCAGCAAAGGGAGGTGCTGAGTTTACCAAGTGGATGCTGCTTCTCATCAGCAATTGTGGAGTTATTAAATCATATCACAAGCTTAGAAACTATTGTGAACAAAAATTGGAGTGACTCTAACTTGGAGGGAGGATCTAGAAATGAGTCTCATTTCTACTGAAATGGGAGACTCCATTAAAAAATAGAGAATTAGTGGAGGTATCTGCTTTCCCTGTCTAAATCTCAGGTTCCTCTTTATCCTTACCATGGTCTGAAAACCTTGGAATGATTGTAAATGTAGGGGACTGTCCTGGGCAGTAATTTGTGAGGGAATGAAAGCCTTCCCTTGCAGGGATGGCCCTGGGAGGGCAGCACTGCTGAAATTCCTGAAAGAATTGCAGACAGGGGATGGCTATCCACACCACTGGAGCTGGCCATGGCTCTGCCTGGAGCTGGTGGTGTTGAAGTGGTTTCTGTCTGGAAAGAAGGGGAACTGTTAGAGGGAAAAGGCTGAATACAAACCTCTGACTCTCATCTTACTTACTGTTGTTATTAAAGGCACCCAAAGTGTCACATAATCCTGCCTCTCTAAGATTAGTCCAGCACTGAGAGTGTCATTCCCTTCAAACAGTGCCCTTTGAATCCCATCAAAGTCCAGCACAAAGCAATGTGAGATTCCATCTTTGCAGGACAGGCAACCTTCACAAATTTTGCACTGTGACAGCAGGAAAATGATTTTGCTCTTAACTGCATATTCTGCTTCTGCCACAGCATTTGTGCACGAGTTGTAATGCCCTCAGGTTGCCAAAGGGACTTTGCTCTGCCTCTTCCAGAGAAGCCACTGCGCCAGCTCAGCCTGTCAGGGCAGCAGAACTTCTCTGTCTGCCCATCTGTGGATGGCAGAGATTCCTCTGCCAGCATCCCTGTGCTGGGCTGAGACAGCCCTGCAGCCAGGCTGCTCCCTGCAGAGCCAAACCCATCACCTGGATGAAACATCTCCTGCCAGAGCCAGCCCCAGCCCCTGGAATCTATGTGCATGTCACCACAGCTTTCGCACATAACAATACGATGCATTGCAACCGCCTTATAAGAATCATAAAAAATCCTGGCACTCATAACACATTCACTTCATATAAATATTTCCAAAAAAATTCAGTGATTGAAGACTCAAATCATATTGTAGTGCAGTCTTGTTTATTCCATAACATTATTTTTATTGCAGGATGACTTATACATAACCTTGAATTTCAAGTTCAGTAGAGCAGACAAAGTATTTGTTTAGAGGGCAGGACGAGTAAAACCATTTTTTTCCCCTGTTTGAATTGGATAAAATTGTAATATATCCTTTACGTCACAGTAGCACCCTAGTGGTTATCATATTGCATTAGTTACATGAGTTTTCAGTGAACATTATACAGTATATACTACTTTCAGTAAATAGACCAGTCATGCTCATAGTTACATGGAAAACTCCAGGAAATTTGTGATGACATTCCCTGCAGGTTAGTAATTCTACCCATTATTTATACTGGTTTGATTTGAGCTTTAAAATAATCTGGTGAAATTAGATAAGGCTCAGCATTGTGCAAAACCTTCATTTCAGACAACTCTAAAAATACTTAAGGCTAAAAATTTGGTATTTACTAAATTCTAACACCAGGAAAGTTCTTCTTATAACTTTGATACAGCAGATTAAAAACATCCTCCAAACTCTTTGAGTAACATAACTGCTGATTTTTTCTTTTAATTTTTTTAATGTCTTTTTGCACCATAAAAAATAATATGACATTTAGAGTAAAATTTGTTTTCCAAGTGGGTTGGAAAGTGAATTTTTTCTCTGGTACCAAATCCTTGCTAATCCCTCACTGTGTGCTCTCTGCATCTCCAGCATAATGTGCAGCAACATTTGTGCTCCAGCCCATCTTTTGTGAGCAACCACCTGCCCCGAGTAACCATTACAAATGGTATTAAATAACCACTTCTCCAGCATGACCAGAGACCACCCAGCCTTTGCACAGCAACTCCTGAGCTTCAGGTTTTAGTGCCCACACGGTGTGTGCAGGCGGCTCCTGGTGCCCCTGGGGGACCCACCTGTGGCACCCACGGGTATCAGCCCAAATTGTCCCAGGTCAGAGTTTGTGCACAGGATGCAGGCACTTTCCATTATTCAGTGTATTCACCAGAGACTTTACACGAGGCAACAGTTATGGAACACTGTGCACTTAACACATGTCTGAGCATGTCCATCCTGATTTTGCAGAGCTCTTAAGTATCTGCTCAAATTGATGCATATACTTAAGCTTATCCCTGTAGAGTTAAGCATGAAAAGTATGTATTTAACCTTAAACATATGCTTAAATGCTTTGCTGAATGAAGACCATAAGGCCTAATCCAGTGATCATTTAAACCAGTATCCCATTATTTTGGTGGCTGCCATGTGTGTCCATTCCCTGTATGAGTAGTGTAGGCAGAAGGAAAAGAAGGAGCAGATATATCAGTTATATCAGATGTATTTGTTGATATAGAGCCCTTTATATGCAAAACCCTTACAATTTGAAATATTCTGCCCACCCAGTTTTAAATGAACAGCCATTGTCATTTTTTTCCTATATTGCTGATATCCCTGCTTCTATTTTCAGTTTTTCTGGTGTCTCCGCCCCTGCATGGCCTCTGCATTCCTACACACAGAATCTCAGCTCTCTTTAATGAAAAAACCTGTCTCTCTGTGGAAGAGACCATTTGTTAGCCCTGTGATGTCTCACGGTGTGTGGCTTACTGACAACTCCAGCTGGAGCAGGTGACTTTCCAACTGGAAAAAAAAGGAGAAGAAAACCCTGCTGGCCACTTCTGCCTCCGTGCAAAGATGAACTTCTCCACCTGCCTGGGGGCTGCAGTGGGCACATGTGCACATTTCAGTTTGCCAGGGCAATTCTTGAGTGGTATTTGCTGTGACCTGTGGATTTTTTTAATGGATACACACAGCTTTTCCTTACTGATGAATACCTTTGTCTCCCCTATCCCTGCTGCCCTGAGCCTGGGGAGAGATCCCACACTCCAAGTGCCCACTCTGCACATCCCTGCCAGCTTCTTGTGCAACCTTGGCATGTAGAGCCCCTTCTGCACATGGATCTCCTCATCAGCACAAAATAAAGGTATAAGAAAAGGCTTAACTTATGTCCAGATGAAAATCAATCCACCCATCCCTTCCTTATCTCAGGTAACACCAGTAGCAGATCTCAAGGAAAATGACTTAAGGATTACATGGGGTTGGATTGACCCTTTCTTTGAGATACTGTTGTGTTTTCCAGTGATCCATGACAGAGCTGACACCTTTCACTTCAGCCCTGGGTGGACTTTAGGTCCATCAGCTTGTCTAATCGTGCCTCTTTGCTGATTTCTACATTGTGCCCTCATGCACCCCAGAGCTGCAAGTCCTAATCCCGATGTATTTGCTGTGGGCAGTGCCAGGTCTGTCACGTGCCACAACACAGTAACCAGGGCAGTGGCACTTACCCCTTCTAAACCTCCTCTCATCCTCCCATGCAGAGGGCAGAGCAGCTTCAGGGAGCCTCAGCTGTCTTGTAAAATACTTACTTTTAGATCTGCCCCTTTCTCAAGTGCTTTGGCACTTACAGATGAAAGGAAGCTACTGTGTGTTATTGTTTGTTTATTGAACTGATCAGTAAATACTTGGCTACCAACACCTTGTGAGTCACAAAACTTGGCTGAAACAGGTAAGACTGGAAAAAAAAAAGCCTTTCTTGGCCTTTTTTTGTCCTCTCTGATTGTCATCAGCAGCTGAGTCCCTGACTGGGGGAGGCTGGCAAAATTTCCCTGATTCATCCAAAAGAGCCAGAGGGGGATCATATTTCTGCATGTTTGTGATTTAAATAAATAAATCATTACTCACCAATTTATAGCTTATGTGTTAAGGCTATAGGAAACAGGATGAGAAAATACAGCTCTGTATAAGTAGAAGCTCCTGTTAATTTTCAAATTTCCCGGAGTCTTTCCTTTGCTAAAGGAAGATAAACCATGTTTTGTTTAGCTTGACACAGTTATTCACTCCCAGACTGGGAAGCTCTACGCCAGCTTTTGGGCTGAAGTGGCTTTTTGTGGCCGTGCTGGAAACCCTTTAAAAGGGTTTGTAATGGAAATGCTGACAAACAGCACGAAAAGTGGCACTAAGTGAGCAATGCTGTGATATTTTCAGCTTTCTAGGAAGTTCATAGATAGTGGGTGGTGAGTTAGGCTGCCTGAAAATAGACTTTTAGCAATCCTGGTCCTTGTATACCTTTGGTGCATGTGTAGAATTTCAAGTTCAAAGGTAGGAGTAGGAGCTGTGCTCCTGTCCTGGCTCAGAGGGTGTCCCCATTCCCAGCCTCCCTTGCAGTCACTCCAAGACATGGCACTGCTCTGGCTCACTCTCCTGACCTGTAAAATCAGGTTCATGTTTCTGTGTCTCTCCCCTGGTTATTGTCACACTGAACAGGACTACCTGTTCTGGCTTTTACATCAGATCTCTTTACCTTTCTTATGATGTTTGATTTACTGTTTTCTTTCATGATTTTTCCTTCCATGGCATTTCCTTCATGCTCTTCATGTTCCTTGATTGAATACTGTCTTTAATGTTGGATATATTTTAGCATGTGACCTACCTGTTAATTGTTTTATGTATGGATTGCCAATGAGCACAGCATTTTATAAATCAAAAAACAGTCTCTCGGTGAATAATGGGGCTGATGTACATGAACACATAACTAAATATTGAGGCAGGAGGCTACCTGGCTGCATGGATGGATGTTGCTGGTTAGGATGTGCACAGTGGGATGCTTTTACTCCCACTAAAGTCAATAACAGGTCTCACAGGTTTTAGTGGGAAGAGATATGAATTTTTAAAATGCCCCATTAAGAGCCCAATCCTGCCACCCTTGCTCACATGAGAAATCCCGTTGATATCAGGGAGTCTTATTTGCCTGATTAAGGACTAATTCTGTGAATAAGGATTTGCAGGAAATGGCCTTATCTCTTCTGCATACCACAGATCCTGCTCTCTAAAAGTGTTTGCTGTAAGCGCTTATCGTTTATGTAAGTGCCCTTCAATGGACATTTATATAATGGGGTAAATATTTAAAAAGTTGTGCAGCGCTTTAGCTATGCAGGACTGAAGGACGTGAGTGCTCCTGGCTGGAGCATCAGGCACCTTATCCCCAAGTGCCAGGAGTTATAAAAGGGAAAGGTGTGACTGCCGCAAGATTTGGGAAACACAGTGCACGGCAAGAGGGCTGTAGATATTAACATTTTTTAAGTGAGATTCATTAGGGCATAAAATCCCTCTCTGCTTAAAAGCCAACTCAGAAATAACATAGTTTTTAATAATAGGTTGGTTGCAACTTGACTTTCTGGCACGCTGTCAAGTGAAACTTCAGCCATATATAAATAATGATGTTGCAAAAGGAAATGAAGGAGGCAAAATGTTTTGAGGAGATGGCAAAAGCTGAATAGCGTGTCCTTCCCTGGAATATAGATACACCATTATTTACAACCATTACTGGGAAAACACATGCAGTGGCTCGAAGGTTGGTTGGGGTTTTTCTTAATTTGAAATAAACTCTTTTGCATTATTTCTTAGTTATCAGCAGAAACTGCAGTTACCAAATTAATGAAAACCAAGTGATGCCTTTGAAGAATTTTTAAGTGAACCTTAACCGCTGCCTACGGCGACTCACTCAAAGTGAAGAAAAAAAAATAAATAAAATAAAATTAAGGTGAACTAGCCACTGTTACTAAGAGTCAATTGACAGAAGGCATGGGTCATTAATTTTGTGTCCTTTGTTTTGTCAGTTTGTTTTCGTGAGGCCTGGTAGAGAAAGTAAAACCAGTCAAGCTGAAAATTGTCTGCTCTGTAGCTTATTTCCCCTCCCAGCATGGCCTGACCCAGGGGAGCGGCTGCGAGGCCGTGGCCCTCCTGCCCCTCTGCGCCCCCCGGGACAGGCAGGGGTTTGTCGGCAGGATGGTTAATTCTGCCCCAGCCCAGCTTTAATCATGTGCAGGTTGTGTACGTCGGGAGGAATGAAATGTCTTCCCTCGTGCAGTAACTTCAGCAAAGGGAAAAAGATCCCCCAGCGCTTTTGGCCTTAAAGTAAACTCTGACCGAAGTCAGAAGGGGAAAAAAAAAAGTCTATGACCGAAGGCAAAAAGAAATATATTGCTAATTTTCAAACATCCTCACAGTATTCCTTGGCTTTTTTCTCCTCTGTTCATGCATCCTTCCCATCTGCCTCCCTGGGGTGCCCGTGTGGGGCTGGGATGCTGCAGGGGGAATACCTTGGTGTCCCAGCGCCTGGGTGGGATCACTGCTCTCACCAACACCCCGTGCACCCCCCATGAGGCTGAGCTCTTTTATATTTACATAAATCCTGAATATCTTCAGAGAATAATCACGGCTAGTCCAGTTTTATCTGGACAGGAGTGTTTTAGCGCTCTGATTGTGGTGGGCTCGGGGGTCCGATGGCTGACACAGACCTCATTCCTGTGTGCTCTGTCCACAGAGGAAAACACTCCTCTGCGAGTAGTTTCCTCCTTAAAACACAAGAACAGTTTGTGGATTCAAAGAAAGCAAATATCACACATTTGCAACGAAATCCTGTAAAATTAGCAATGAAAACACTTTTCTTTCTGTACTAGAGATATGGAGGGTGATAGGCAGTCATTGGATACACAAGGCAGATGCTCCTTGTTTTACTTTTCCACACCAAGTGCACCCACGTGAGACCCATCAGCCCTCAACGTGACCAAGTCATTTCTGTGGCTGCCCAACTGAACCCACATAATCTCTCCCTAAGATGTAAAAGATAAGTTTGAACCCTTGGTACATGATTATACCAAATTAACTTGTTCCTCTGTGCCTGTGAGGTTTAGGTGGATAATTGAATTCCTCTTCGTTTTTGGTTTGAAACAATCCTTTTCATCATTAGGCTGGTTGCCAGAAGTGGGTGTTTGTGGCTGGGTGTTATTGCAAGGGCTGAGGGCCAGTGTGCTCATAAACAGAGAAGTGACATAATGTCTTTGGTATAATGAGACAGCTTAATGCAAAGCACTGCAGGAATTAGGGGACACGCTTCAAGAATGGAAATAAAATGTAAGGAAAATGTGCATTTAGTGCTCTGTCAAAAAGACAAAAGAAAACCCCCCACCTATTTGATTAAACACTCTTGGAATGAGCTGTATTACAAAATATTATTCTTTAGCTCCATTATCTTAACATTCATTGGAAATAAATTGCAATTAATTGAGTAGCCTTTAAACCAACAGTTAAAATTGATTTTGACACATGCCAAACCCTCACAGTTTTAGCATTATCTTCTAGATGCTGGATGCTGGTGGGAATGTGCTAAAAAGGTCTTTCTTCCTGTTGAGAGATCACTAATGTTTTTTTGTTGTATAATTTAGTTATTGGTGTTGCTTAATATTTGCTTTTAAGAGACCAAAGCAGTTTGCTGAATCACTTTCATGGTTCATTAAAGCAAAAGCTGCAGCTTCTGTTCTGACTGCCCAGATAACATTTTCAGATAAACACAATTTCCTGGAGTTTGTGCTTTTTTTTGGTGGGTTTTTATTTTGTTTTGTTTTGTTTTGTTTTCTCCTAGGTCGAGCCCAGAACCATTACCTTGTGAAAGAGATTACACTCTCAAAATATTGTATGTTAAACGTGTGTTGTTGCTTGTTATCTATAAATCAGATGCAGAGTCTCAATGCCCAGGAATGTTCCGTTAACTCTAAAGAGAAACGTTCACTTTTATATAGGAAAAAAGTCTTGGCAGACGAGTTGGAAGTACCAGATGGAATAGGTTGTGCCACACGGATTATAAGATTTCCCCCCCTCCTCCCTTCTTATTGATGTCTTAAATTGAACATGTTCCATCTGTCTGCTCTCAATAATGAATAGTTACCTTTTTTTTATTGTAAAGGTAACAAATTCCATATAGAATAAATTAATTCAAGCATGTAATGAAATGTGCTACAAGTATGTGTGTTGGAATTATGTGCAGAAATCTAATACAGTTCATAAACTGCAGCAGGTAAGACTAGTGGCAGAACTGACAGCTACTCAGGGAAGGGCAGCCAAAAATTGCTGTTAAAAATGATGCCAGGAGAAGTTTGCAGCAAGCACCTCACAGGATGAGAAATTCAGTTGTGCCACAAGTGTTTATTCTATTTAGTAGTGCTTGGACACAGAGCTTTCCGTCGTGTCAGGTCCTCTTCCAGCGTGCAGGGTCTGTAAGTAGGTAGAAATGGGGTGTTTTGCCTGTATCAAGGTCCCTTCGTGCTGCTGGAAGGAAATGGAACATACTGTCAATGACGCTCCAGTTCCCTCTGCAGCTCCCTGAAAAGGATGAACATTGTGCTGCTAGACTGAAAGCATTTTTAATTTCTCTTCACTGGACAAAGTCCAAAGGATATAAACTTAAAGCAAACTCAAGTGCTTTGTACACTGAATCAAAAACAAAGTAACCTTTTAATGCAGTGATGAGCTGTTGGGTTTCAGACTGATATGTTTGGTTTGCAATAATTCCCTGCTCTTGCTCAAGAGTGCATTTTACTTTCTCTTCTTTACTCTGTAGTGGCTTCAGATAAAGGCACTGTGCCTTTTTTGCACATGTTGCTATAAATAGAGAATTAAATACAGAGCTTTAAATGCTAAAACAGGCGCACTTTGCTGTTAAAAGTTGATCTGAACACACAAATATATGTATTTTTGTTCTTGTATCAATGAATTTTAAAAGGTTGGCTCTTTAAACTTTTGGGAACAGTTGGTTTTGATTTTGGATGTAATAATCTTTTCTTTCTGTGACAAGGGTTTTTATCTGGAATTGGAAATTACTCTTTCTTTACTTACAGATAATTGATGCAGACCGAACTTGTTAAAGTCAAAACAAACAACTCAGTCCTTTATTACATGCTTATGTGCTTAGTCACCGACTTTATATTAGATTCTGCAAATGGTACAATTTATGCAGTGACATGTCAGAGACTTAATGTTGTAATTTTCCTGTTCCTAATGGAGAATTAAGAACCTGGAGAAGCTCGGAGGTTCACATGCGCAGAATCCCCACTGCTCGGGTGCAGAGGTCTCGCAAAAATTTAGTAAGTGAGAAGGAGAACAAAGATCCTTAGTTGGGGAAAAAAAATTGGATAGCCTGTGGCTGAGAAGCTGATTGGGACAGGTAGGCACAGTGGGGCGCGGGATAATGAGGCACATGGCAAATGTGATGCACAGATGTGAAGCCAACTGTAGCTTTGGATCCAGGAGCCGCGCATGCCACGGCGCTGCGCCTCGGGGCTATGTCTACACCAGAACATTTGGAGCAGTAAACGACGGGCAACATTAGGTTCAAATTAATCTATTACTCCAGAGCTGTGAAATGTTGGTTGCTTGTTGCGGAATTACATTGCCTCTGGGTGAAATGTTTTAGGGAGATTTTAATGCATGCTCATGGCTCACAGAGCAGATTAAGAGGAGAAAGGGAAATTAGAGGGGTTAGGAGGGCTGTTGAGGTGCACATTTCTGGTTAAAGTATATGAAAAGAGTATTACATATTTCACAAACAGGCCTGCTCTCCTGTTGGCCACCTGCTGGGACTGAAATATCCTATGCCATAATGAAGGCAGGTTTGCAGGAGCCTTGTAAATAGTTTAGAAAGCAGATAGAGGCAATGTTGGCCTTTCCGGAAAATTTGGGAATGTTTCTTCTATCCCAGTCCAGGATCCCTAAAACCCCAACGGAGACAAAGCCAAGCTTCAACTCTTAGCTATTTACCACTTCAGTTTTGAGCACGATGCTAAATGACAGGTAGTCTCCTAAAGTTTCACAACACGTTATTAGGATTAAGTAATCAGATCCAAGCTGTTTTCCCCTGGTACCTAAGTGGTCCTGGCAGGCCCCTTTAAACAGATCCACGGTCCAAAAGGACGTGTATTCCAAATTGTAGCATAAGATATTCTAAATCCTCGTCAATTAAATAAACTTTATTCGATCGGCACAAACTGTTTGGAGCTATCTATAAAGAATATATTTCTTTTACTATATTGTTGCTTTTCTTATAAAAAAACACTTAATTGAAATGCCTAAGAGCTGCCTGGCACAAAAGTCAATAAAAAGCCTAGAATAGAGTTTATAGGGGTTGTCTATGTACATAATTAAATCCTTCAGGCACTTTAAAACTCTGCAAAATAAATGGTTATGCAAGAATGGCCTGCTGAGAGGAGAAATGCTTGTATCAGCTTTAAGCAGCTGCTCTCTGCTCGATGTTTCTGGGCTGGAATGAGAAAGCTATTAGAAGAGGGGACGACTGCAAGCCCCATACAAATCATCTTTGTTACTGACACTTCAGGGAGTGCTTTATGGTGGCTGTCAAGCCCAATACAGAACTTGGGCTGCGCCTGCAAAAGTCAACTGGCGTTATTTAAAAAGGAGATGGTTGTGACAAACCCAACATCTATGCCCAAATAATTTTGGGGCCAGGATGGAGGGAGCTGAGGCAGGAGTTAATGTGGGCTACAGCGAGGCACTGCAGGGCGAGCTTGCGGCTGAGTCCCGGGTCTGATGGAATAACAGAGGTTAATTGCTTGCAATGGTCTATTGCTGTAATAGGAGTAAAAGGGGAGGACTGTACTTAGATTTGATTTCACTGTTCTTCAGGGAATACAGATCGAGGGGGTGGGATTGTTATTAGGGGCAAAGGAAGTGGTGCTAAAAAAAGAAGAGTTTAATGAATGTAACCAATAGAAAAATTGTAGGTTTGTTTCTCCCTCTGGCCCTCAAAGTTATGATAAATGATAGCACAAGGAAAAGATAACCTACCATGAGAGTAGGATCACCAAGGCCAAATACTAAAACTCCCAGCTGACTGCCCCATACACTGCAGCCTCTGTTCGTGTTTATTTTTTCTGCTCACTCTTGGTTTCGTCAATCAGTATGATAGACGATAACTCCTGACTAGAGCAGCCTGTGTCCTGCTCTCTCACGGTGGGTAGCATGTTGTGGTTGGCGCCGTGCAGTCGGAGGATCACCCGCATCAGAAGCATCAGGGGATGAGGTAGGGAGCAGTCTTCCAGCAGCCCCGCTCCTGGGAGAATAGCAGGCAGCGGTGTTATCAGCATGCAGCCACGCTGCCAAGAAAATGACCACACATTAGTAGCTTTGTTTGGGTAGAGTCTAGGGGGGATGTCGCTCGCAAAAATTGAGACGCTCTCTTTCTGTTAAATCGTCCCGGTTGTGAGTGTTAAAAGATAGCTTGTTCAAAAAGAAACCATACGCGGCTTGCCCGAGGCGAGGCCATGACAAGGCTGTGAGCAGCTCAGGGTTTGTAATGCTGTATGTCCCGGGGGGCACACACACCCCTGGCTGTCTCCACAAAGCGACAGGTTAGACCCTTGCTCCTGCACTGAACCATCTTCTGCTGTGCCCGAGGGCAGCCTTGCCTTTCTCCCCTGCCTAGCCCTTCCCAGTGCCTCACCTTGCTTTTCCTTTGCCCCTGCCTTGCCTTTCCTACTGCCTGTCCAGGGAACCAGTAAAAGAAAATAGCCCTTGCAGGCCGCTGACATGTGAAGAGCTGCTTGTTAAGCCAAGAGCTCATCAGATGGCTGGAATTTCCTGTGCCCAATCTGCGGATCGCTGGCGTTGTTCATCTCCTCTCTCAACACCAATATTTGCCATGTGCGTGGTCGTTGAAGGTTTTGCTCCTATTTCGCTAATTCAGGAAAAGAGAAAGTGTGTGTTTACTATTGCTGAAACCTCAGCTCTTTTGGGGAGTTTTGGTAGGACTTCTGGGGCCATTTTATTTTCGAGCCGAGCACCCCCTGCCTCCCCCCAGCGAAGGAAGTAGCCAATGTGAAATTCTTTTGATATCTTGTGATGTAGCAGTGGTCAAACATTTCCTGTTCAACATTTTTTCCAGTGTATTTGTGGTTCTTTTCCCAGGAACAAATGTTTCAGGATTTTCGTGGACTGGGCTTTACCCTGCACTTTGGGCAAGGCTGGCAAACCCATCCACCTTGGAGCAGGGCAGCTGATGTGACCATAGTTGCTTGGAGCATCCACATGGGCTCTTTAGGAAATAGTCCCCTTGTGTGCTTTCCCACTCAGTGTAAATTTCTTAAATGAAACACATCTTTGCTCATTCTCACTGGTCTCCCCCTAATAACTGCTGGTCTGTGTTGAGGTGAAATTTAACACTAGAATATTAGTTTTATTCCAGCTAATTATGTTACTGCTCATGAACCCTTGGATTTAGGGTTGGTCTGTTTCTAGTTATCCTGCCAAGTTTTTTACTTGACGGAGGGGGTCTGTTTCATACTACTTGGCCTCCCAACCTTTGTAACCCCTGGTTTCCTTTCTTTTCTGAATCACAAGTTTATGTTCTCCCCTTCTGTGAAAAGATTGAAAGCTTGTTCAAGCACAAACTAACCGAAAAGCGGTAGTAATTTTTAGTAGATCTTTTCTTAGCAAAACATTTTCACTGAAAAATAAGGTAAATGCAGTTATGACTGCTGATAGAAAGGAACCCAACTATTAATAAAAAGCAGAGAGAGGTTTTGAAACAGGGTGTCCACTGTTACAATGAAGACATTTTCTCTTTATTTAGTGCAACACCTGTGGCTGCTCACATTGGTTGTGGCTGAAATAGTCCAGGTCTATGTAGAAAAAAATACTGCACTTTCATTAAGTTATTTGTACTTTATGTCAGTGTTGTAGCAGGGGCTGGGCTTGAAGGGACCAGGTTTGTGGAGTGGAGGGAGTAAGGAGCAGAACCAGCGTGTGGTAGATGTGACCCAACAAACAGGTCCTGTGAGAGGTTGTGTGGAGGATGCATGGATGACCTCAAACCCCACATGCCATGAGTGAGTGATCCCTCGTGTGACCTGCCAGCCGTGAGTGTGTGCCCACTCTGGGTGTCCATGTTTGTCCCATGCTGTGGGTGCTTCCCTGCACACCCATGCCCAGGATCTCGCTGCCTCCTGACACAGCTCTGCTTACAGCTGGGGCTCTAATCAGAGGGAAAAGTAGAGTTAAAAGCACAGCAGATGATAGAAGAGAAACCTGTTAACTATCTGTGCACTCATTTTGTCCCAGGAAATATCCTTGAGTGATTAAACTTCCCCGGTTGAATCATTTTGTGCTCCTGCCTGCTATAAAAGAGATGCTCATTGTTTTCCAAGTCAGATATTGCTGCCTAAATTGAATCAAGAACATGTTATCGTAGTTTTGGCTTCTCCTTGTGTGCCCAGACCTCTGGCCCACTCCTGCCACCCCTCATGCCCCAGGAAATCATCAGCCTTCCTCTGCTGATAGACGTGCAATTGGTGTCCCACTCGCTCCTAAGGATAGTCACGTTACCTTCGTGGGTTGTGACCAAATGGATGTGTTTGTGAACTTTCATAGTTACTTAGTGCCAATCAACACTCCCATTAGGTTTTGGTCACTGACTTCCCAATATTTATCAAACTGTGTGTTTGTGTGCTTTGTCTAAAACCTATAATTGCCTTCCACATGAAATCCTCCTACAGAGGATCTGAACAGAGCATCTTCGTAGTCAGGCTGTGAGAGGTGTGTGGGAATGTTTATGCAACACAAACTAATTCAAGAGCAATTCAGATGTGTATCATGGCTGTTGGATTCTAATTGCTCTGAGCATAGGAGGACCAGCCGGTGGTGGTTTATTTGGTTTTGGATGAAAGTGGATTTTGAGCATATTCAGGAAGTTTTAAAAAGGCAAACAGGATTCAGGTGCTTACAGTCTTTAAATGGGCCTCCTTGGACTCTCCTCTTGGTTTCCATAAAAGTTAACTCCTGAGATTTATCTTGGAAATAGAATGATGTGTCTAACAAAATAATCTATTTTCTGCTTGATAAATATATAGACAGTAAAACACCTCTAAACTGGCTATTGAAATTAAAGGCAGGAAACAGGGTTTCCAGTCTTTTGACACTACAGTGAAAGAGCTTCTGAATCTAAAGCGTGGGAAAAAGCTGCTTTGGTTCTTTATAACTCTTTTTCTGTAGGCAAGATGATTTTTAACAAACAGGTTTAATCACAGGAACACAGCAACTTACTTGAGCTAAAAGAAAGCATATTAAAAATTATATATATCCATTCTGAACTCAATTAATTGTCTTGACCAACATAAGTCAATGATATGTGCTTCTTCTAGCTCATATTTCAATATGAGTTTTATTAGCTTTTTACAGCCCTGCTCAATTCAAACCAGAACGTGCTGGGGCTTTCCCAGCCGTGGCTCCACTGGGTCCAATTCTGTTTTTCTCCTTCAAGATCTGATTCTGCTCCCATTGTGTTCAGCAACAAACCCCCAGTAATGTCAGGAAACCAAGAGCCTTTATTCCCACTGAGGCCGGTGGGAAGCAGAGCTGGGTAAGAATTGTCAGGTTCTTCTGTTTTCTTAAACTAAACAATCCAGGCTCCTTTGGTTCCCTCTCATAGCTGGTCTGTCTGAGTAGCCCTATTGTAAACCTGTTCCAGTCTGGCTTGTGTTCAGCGTGGGTGACTCAGTGGCACAGGCTGTCCCTGAGAACCCAGCACTGTGTTGTGTAAGAGAGTGAACAATCTCTTGGCTTAATCTGTAGAGATACACTTTGGCCCTTACCAAGATGTGCCTCCTTGATACCACTCAGTCATCCCTGATCACCCCTCCATGAGCCTTCCTTGTCCTGAAGGGTGAAGGATGAGTTTTGGTTTTCTGAGAGATCACTTGCTATTTCTATTATTAAATTTCAAACAATTTCTACCCTTTTTGTTTACACACTCCTACTTTCTGTGATAAAATCACTAATGAAAGCATTTAACACAGAGGGATGATTGCCTTATAGAAAATTCCATTAATAATCTTCCTTCAACCCATACCACTTGCCTTTTCCTTCCAACAACAACTTCTTGACATTTTCATACAGGCTGGAGGATAACTGAAAATCATGTAATAGAAGTCCTGGAATAAGTGCAAGTGCTGCCTAGTCTTCTGCATGAATTTGCAGAGCCAAGTGTCAGTAAGGTTATACTGCAAGCTTTTACAACTGAGAAGAGACCCACCAGATGTGACAGTCTTCCTGAAGAAACAACAAAGCTTAGAGGTTACCCTAATGAGACTGATGAAGAAGAGCCTGCATTGCTGGAAATGCCTTTTTATTTTGCAAAGTGATTTTCTTAAAGTCACACAAAAACCTGCTCACTTACAAGTGAGGAGCCCTTCCTTTGTGCAACAGACCTTTGTTCCACATGACATACAGAATTTCACCTGAAACTTTGAAATCTCTTACTATAACTGAAGGAACACAAAGTTTTGACCGTCCTCTCTGTCCGATGGCTTTCTCTGCATAGTCTTTCTTCCCATGAATTTAAAATAGTTTGCTTCCAAAATGTAAAATCACAATGAATTCAAGTAAAGTGACAGCCTGCACTGGTTCATTACATTATGTGTCAGAGCAAATCAGTGCTTCCCCAGGTCCTTTTTGTTGGACATCTCCTCTGCAATGGCTTGGCAGATTGGCACTGCTTCTGTCTGTCTCCCATGTCACCTTGCTTCCTACTCATGTACAATTACACTCTACATATGAGCTGCTTTTGCCACTTGCTCGGGTTTAGGTCCCTGCAATACCAAAGAGAGGCTGCTTTGCTTTCAAATCATCAGCAACTGAAGAGTCCTTGAATCTTTTCTGGAGCTTTCTTCCAATTTCTCTCTTCTCTCCTACCAGGAAGAGTAGAAGAAAACATGTAGTTTGGTTTGCTCTGGATTAGCAGTGTTACGAGTTGTGCCTACATTATCTGTGTTATACATTGAGGACTGATGAATAGAATCAGGAATTTGTGATGAAACAAATGACCAGACCATTAAAGTGTCATCACACTTTTAAGTTACTTATATATGAAGACATACATGCTGGAAGTTTCTCTGAAGACCTTGTCCTTATGTAAAGCTGACTCTTAAATTTCACCTTTACCAGGGCTTTATATAGGAAATTAATTTATTTTGCAAGGAGTTGTTACCTTCATTCAGCTGCAATCTTTGCCACTGTTTCTGCCATCCCTTGTGCACACCCTGCAATGGGTTCAGTAAAGACAGACCTGTTCACAGCTGAGAACACCATCTCACCCAGCTGACTTCACATGAGTTTCCTTATCACACGCTGCATTGAAGCCTGAATGTTGCCTTGCATTTGAAGCCTTTAGGATTAGCATTGACAAGAAGGGGAAAAAGGGCTTGGGGAGGTTGGTTTGATTCCTCCCATGGTGAGGATCCAACACCTACAATAGGCTTCTACTCATTTTGGTGACTTTGTTTGATAAGGACTTTGTCCTCCCAGGACTTTGGAGGTCATGGCATTTTGCATGTGTTAGTGGATGAGGATCTGCTGAGCTGTGTTTTTATCCCCAGCAGTGCTGGAGGCTGCGGGATCCCACATCACTTCCCACTGCCACAACACACCGGCCCTGATGTACGGCCATGGCAGAGTCCAATGTGCCTGACACCGATGAGATGCCAGTCCTGGCTGGAACAAAGGGCCATGTCCAGGGGGTGAAGTGGATTCCAGGGCTGTGCTCCTGCTCCTCAGCCCCTTGGGCTTCATTCAGCAGCAGCGTCTCACGGCGACTTTGTTTATTTGTTCCGCGATTACGTGTATGAGCTTCCAGAATTTATGAGATCAGAGGTCAAGTGAAAGGTCACAGGTCACAGGTCAAGTGAGAGGCTAAAATTTGTGAAACCAAGGAAATGACAGGACAGTGCCAAGTCAAAGGTCAAAAGTCAAGTGAAAGGTTCAGTGTGGATGAAAGCGAGCAGCCCGAGCGCCGGCCGGACCACACACCCAAGCCATGTCCTCAGCATCAAAATGCAGCTGAAATTTCATTCCCTGGCATAACCTGGGACAGGAGATGAGCTGAGCAGGCATCACTTGGATCAGGCTCCAGTACTGGCTCTGGTGGTGCCATTTGAGGGTAATTGAGGTTGATTCCATCTTGGGCTCAGGCAGGTATTGACAGCAATGAATTCTGAACTTTCCTCACAAAATTTCCATCAGGGTGGGACAAGTCAGAGTCAGATTTTCATTCTTGCAAAGTAGTTCTAGTTTTATTTCTCTAGTATGAGTTAATGTTGGTTCATCTTGCCCATCTCTTCCTCTCTATGTGCAAAATCAGTCTTGTATGCATGTAAACCAGATCAATCAAATGACTGTTTCACATTTGAACAGTGTTGCATCAGAGAACAGTAATTTCCATTTAATTCTCACTTCAGTGGTCTTTCCTAAGAGCAGGTTGAACCAACAGGGCACATGCTCACTTCACACTCCTGGTTTATCCCGTGGAAATCTGTAATTGTATGTGCAAAGGTGTCCTATCCATTTTTTTTTTCTTAAATAGAAAACAGAAAAAGTTCAATGCTGGTCAAGACATCCATTTACCTAAAATAGCTACTTTTGGCCTTGATGCTGTTTTGAGATGACTTTTGTCCTGTTTGAGTTTAAATGACTCAAGAAATTTGCAGAAGCCTAAAGAGAGAAAAAGTACAGGGAAAAATGATGTCACCCTTCCTTTCCTCCAGTCATCTTGTTCTTCAGAAAGACTTCAAACTAAACAATTAAGTCTGTTTTTTAAGGCAGGGCATTTACCAATTGCAGAACACAGTTAGTATTGGCATACCTTGCAATGGTATGAAGGACCATTACAGTAATTAAAAAAAATGAGAGGCCTTTTTTCACTTCCTGAATTGCTTCCTTGCTGTCATGATAAACCACCATCCCCAGGGACATGATACCTGGAACTTGTCTTCAGATTTTCTTCTGTTAAATTGGGCCTCTGTAAAAGGGACTCATCTCCTGGTCAGCAAAAGAGAGGAAAACAACTGTTAATTGTTGGGACAGTAGGGGAATTAAAATCAGTGCTTTAGTTCCTCAAACTGATAGTCCTCAAAATGCTTTATCTTGCCTACACCACTTGCATCTTTTCCAGATTAAATTTCAGCCTCCCAGTGTTTGTCCAGCTTTCCAACCCCCTTCAGAAAAAGTGGGACATGGAGTGAAACATTTCATGCTTGATAAGAGAGATGCAGATCCCAATGCCAGTGCATTGTGGCTTCCTAGAAAATGGACTTTTATGCTGACTAACAGCAGTTGCACTGGGGTTGGACTAGATGACCTTTGAAAGTCTCTTCCAACCCAAACCATGCTATGATTCTATGAAAAAAAGGTTAAAAATTGCAAAAGGGCACCAGTTGGTCTGTGATTTAAATCCAGCTCCACAGAAGGATTTAGGTGCTGCACCACTGAGGTCTTCAGCATCTAATCATTAGGCATCTGGCTCCAGCAATGGCTTTCCAGTAGTTATGTAGAAGTAACCTACTCCTTTGAGCAAAGTGTTGCATCTCCTCCAGACCCTCCTTGGTTCCCACAGCATGTTGCAAAGCCAACATGCTATTCCCATTTACATTCACCATCAGGGGCCACAATCATGTCTGTGACATCTTAAATCCCTCTCCTCTGCCTCCCAGTACAAACTTACAGCATTAAATTGCTTTAAAACACTTTGATTATATTAATTTCATGTTTCTGCCATGGGGAACACAGTCATCTGCTGGCTGATATTCTTCCACTCCAAATTACATGGAGTGTTATTTACTCTTAAGTAGTTTTCTTGTTGGGAATGGCAGTGAATGACATCACTGTTCTCATTTGCTGCACATTTTTTATCTGCCTTGCAGAGTTCCCAGCAGTGTGGGGACAGTTTGTTGAGTGGCATGTTAATACCATTTATTTTTGTAAGCCTAACTAGGGGTATAAAATTCCTAGTCAAAATTCTGTCACGTTCTCTGAGCGCTGGTAAATGAGTATCTCCTTACAACTGTTTTCTTTCTAGCAGAGAAGCCTAAGTTGGTGTATACACGTAGGAGTGTTCAGTGTTCTCTGGGAAATGGGACTGGCAAAGAAACCTCTGAAGTCATCTAAGGCCAAATTCTTTCCACAGAAATCTGTATGTATGGGACCCACTGAACTTGCACATGTATATCTGAGGGCAGATTTTGACCCTAGGTAAGCAAACAGCTACGACCAATGAGTTGTTTACTTTTCCTAAGGTTTTGCCTTTCCTGGTTATTAATATTACTCTCATAAATTTTGTTGAGTTACACTTTCAAAAGTTAAAACTCCAGGCCCCAAAGGATGAAATACAGCAGCCCAATTACACACAACCAGAGTCAGTCTCTAAAAGTCAGGAGTTTTTGAAAGACATGAACAATATTTAGAGAGCTGGTTAATATTAATTCCTTTGGGAACTGTAAGTCTGGCCATTAATAGATTTAGAGTGATAAAAATGGCAATCTGGTGTGTATGTATAGATGATATTGTCAAAAAGAAGCAATTAGGAGCACAGAAAGCTCATGCACATATGGTGAGCAGGTTGAAATGAGAAATACTGCCAGCAATGTGATAACAGAGTTAATGGCAAAAGAAGAACGAAACAGTAGCACAGTTTGCTCCTCACCTAAACAGAGCAAAGATTTTTTCATCCAAGCAGATTTTCTTTCTCATTCTCTCTGGCTGTCGTTAAGGTCCTGAGTCAAGACATCAGACAAATGCTTCTTGTCTGCCTTCCTACACGTATTTGACTGAGACTAGAGAATGTGATTATTTGCCAGAGGATCTCTCAGAAATTGGGGTTGAAAGCCACGATCTGAGTCTCTCTGGAGTCAGTAGAAATACTGGAAATGACATCCCAATCTGAAGATTCCCCCCCTTCAGGTCTAGCTTGTCAAGTGTTTTAAATTGGCCAAATATTATGTTCCCTACCAACTCTTCTAATCTTGGCAGAGGAGTATTTGAGCCCAGACTCACAGACTGATGGGCTCTAAGATAATGATTTCAGTGTGTTTCCAGCAGGTACCGAAGGGCTGCACGTGGAGCCCCTTCTGATGTTACTGATAATCACTCGACTTATCTCCCAAGTGCATCCAATGCCTCATACACCTTCATCTTTATCTCATTATGCTCTTCTAGGGTTAAAAATGAGGATTTTATAGGGCAGCTAAAACGCTCTCTGTATCCTTGAGTGGGGGACAGTTATCATAAACACAGCCCCACCAGCCTTTGAGCTGAGTGAGAGCTTTTGGGGTTTCCTCTGGAAAGGTACACACCTGTCACTCTAAAATGGAGCAGATGGGTTATAATCTTATCTGCTCGCCCTAGATTTGTTGTCAGAAGGAAGTGAGGTAAGAGCAAGTGGTAAATGCAGAGGTTTATCTGTGATTCAGGCTGCACTTTCCCCTCAATGCAATGACTAAAGAAATTGGTGAATGGGGACATTTTGACTTCCCCTGAACAACTGTATTCTCAATTCTTATCTTTTGTTGTTGAATAAATAATTGATATTATAGGAAAAAAAGACCCTGAAAACCAACTGGCTTCTCTTACTGTTTCTTGTAATTTGAAATGCTATTTTGATTACTTTTCTTACTCTCACTAGTATGCTTTGGCCTGTTCCCTCCCCTTACTGCTACTGAAAACCCCAGAATTTGTGAAATATTTTGGCAAGACTAATTCCTAAGATAGTGCTATTCTCTTTCTTTGCACATACCTCATGAGAAAAACCCCTGCACCTTGTGTAGTTGCTGGCAAATAGAGAGTTTTTATTACTGTGAACTACTGCTCTCTCCTATTGCATCACTCTTGCATTACTTTCTTTCTTTTCCTCCTACCTATTATTTAGAGGTTATTGCACAGATAACAGCATTTGAATGGTATAAAGAAAACTCTCTAGCAGATATTTACCCTCGCTGCTCTGCCCCTGGAATTGTCTGATCATGCATATGGTGTGTGAGAACTAATCACACTTTCCTTCAGATTTTGTCTTCTAAAAATTGCACATAACTTTAGAGCTCCAGGTCTGATTATAGGGTCAGCAAAGGAAAGGGTAATCACTCAAGCTTCAGTGGGCCTAATCATTCCCTGTGGAGTGATAATTATTGTCCTTCACCACACTTAAGAGTGCAGGCAGTGTCTGCTCTGTCACATAGCTTTACTTGCTTCCTGCCCCTTATTAGAATATTAAATCCTCCAACTGGCAAAGCATTTTGACTCTCTAGGATAAAATAAAATTGAAAAAGATGCTGTCCATTGGAGCAGAGCACTAAGATATTCACACAATAAAATGTGACACCTTATATATCACACACTGAGAGAAGCATCAGGAAAGTTTCCAGCATGAAAACTACTGAAAGCTATGTCAAATATGGGCATTTATCATTTGTATTTAGAAAACAGGAAATTATTTGGCCCATCTCATCACAGATGGAATGTGGAAGACAAATCCGAGACAGTGGAGAGTAATTTTTTACAACTCAGCATATGAAAACCTGCACAGCACTACTGAGAGCAGGCCAGGAAATAGCTAAAATATCAAAATGATCTGAAAAGGAACAGAAGGTGCCAAAAGGTTGAGAGCTTGTTAAAAACTGACCTGCACTCAAGGGCTTCATAGAAAATCAAGAAAGGATTGGAATCAGTTTGGGGGAGTTAGAGGAAAATAAAAAACTATTTTCTGTCTTGGAAATTGGAAAAGACTGGAGTAAGCTGGAATTTGTATTTTTTTTTTGTCTACTTGAGATATTAACTATTCCATTAGTATGTTCATTTTCTAATTTCAGTAGTACAAGACTGGCAGTCTTGTCCCACAAGCTGGGAATGCCTGAACAATGGAGGTGATGCTGCTCATAACCCAAGAATTTGCCTTCTCTTCGTTTTGGGGGCTGGTCTAAGGGCCACTGGAGTCAACAGGAATCTTTCAGAGGCATTTGGATCCAAGTCTTGAGTTCTATGTTTACATAATTATAAAACTCTTATGTCTGGTGCAGTTCAGTAATGGGAGAGCACAAGCCAAGGTTTTCATAAATTCTTTCTATTGCCCATGTACAGAAGATATTTCCCCCTCCAGTCCCAGCTCCAGTTCTGGCATTTTGCTCCATCCTGCAATGTTTGGGTTGTCTGATGTGTCCAGGTCCTGCAGAATCAGCCTCCCAGCTGTTCAGTCTGGCTCCCAAGAAAACTCTGGTTGTGGTTTGCTCATAACATGCTTTGGAAAGAGCAAATAGCAAAGTTGAGCTGGTGTATTACAAAAATGTCAATTTATACTTTCCAAACATCTCACATCTGTGAAGCAGTCTTGACATGGCACAAGGCAAAAGGTGCCACCTTGCTAGGATGCAGATAAGGTTGCTGATGTGAGCAGATCCTGGAGTAACCCTGGAGATTTCCATGCTTGAGCCAGGAACTGAAAATTTATGAAAAGGTTCAGGGTGGAATTTGCTTTTGGGAAAAAAAGACAATGAGAACTGTTAGGAAATGCACCAAAAGTTTTTTAAATGGGTGCCTAAAGTAATGCTCCTGTGCCTGTATTTAGAGTTTTGAATAAGTTTGGTCTGATTTAAAAAAAATGCTGGCACTGGAGATCCACACACCCAGTTAAGAACCCTTCCCACTATATTATAATGAAAAAGTAAAACTTAAAAACTAGATGATGTTTCACAAAGAGGCATCTGTAAAAGAAAGACTTACTCAGCAATGCAACTGCGAGAGCTGCAAAATGACCTTAGGAATCCACATACTGCAAGTAAATATTTATTGCCATTAAATGGTTGGCCCCAAAAGCAAATGTTCACATTCTGGCTAAACCATGTGGAAACTGAGTTCATGCACATGTTGTCAGCCCTGGGCCCTGCACCACATCATCAATCTGTGAGAAGTATTTGGGAGGAAGAGCCGGGGTGTGTGGAGCCTGCGCGCTCTGTCCCACGGTGTGAAGGGGAAGATCATGTAATAACAGAAAAACAGAGTGGGTGTCGTGAAAACCAAGCCACCTACTTCCAGCAGCAGTGACATCTGTAGTAAAGTTTCTCTTCTTTTTCTACTTGAAATGAAAGAAATGCTGCAATAAAGATAAATACTCTTTTTTTTTTTGTACAAATACCTGCTTTCATGGCACTCATTATAACACTTCAAGGAGCACATCCCCCCCCCCCCCGAAGGGCCAGAGCAACATCTAAAACTTAAGCTATTCCCTCACCACCTTTTCCCCCGTTATTCACACACTTACGAGATATTCTCTTGGTTCTGTCATTAATTGATAAGCTTCACATATGTATTATCGTAGATGTCTTTAAAAGTGTAATTGAGTTTTTGATGTAATTTTATCCGACTGTGAGACTGTTGATTACCCCCTTTTCATGAGCAGCTGGAAGAACCAATATCATTGGCAAAATCAATCAGTGCAGATGTAAAAAACTTTCAAAAAGGGCAGAAAGAATTGTACTAAAATCACCTTGAACTTTTTGGAGTTTCTTCATAATTTTTAGGAATTTGACTCAAAATTAATTGAACCACAGGTTGCAGTTTTGCTACAACCAAAAATGCACCCCTGAAATACTAAATTACCTTTGTTCTGAGTTAAAGCAACTTATTATGTCATCCAGAAAAAAAAATTGGCCACTTTGGGAGAAGACTATGTAGAACATGCATTTGAGATTTTAAAGATGGTGGCTTTGGGCTTGCAGTCTGAGGAAATAGAAGAAGACAGTCTTGTATTTGCCTGTAAGTAACAACACTAACAAATTCAGGAATTGTAACTTACATTTTATGGAAGTGTTAGGGCTGAACCCAAGTCAACCAGTACAGTCAGAATCAAGAGCTGTGCACATTAAGCAGCTCTCTCTGTATCCTGTCCAAAGCCCTTTGTGTTTATAGTAGACTCAACTGAGTGAATGAGGGATGCAATATTAAATTAAAAGTTGAGTTTTCTTGCACAACTACTACTTTTTCTTTTCTGGTTGGTGTTGTGACCATGTACTAATTTCTGTGGGTATCTGTTCTCTGTCATTAGTAAGTCTTTCTGGCATTTTAATACCCGTTTCCCATGAATTCCTTGTCAAAATGAATATTTTAAAAACTGTACTTTTTGGGCCAAAAATCGTTATTATTTGCTCATACAAAACCTATAAAGGATCCCTTACATGACAGACCACTGCTGGGAGAAGAAAGGGTTTTTTTTCCTGAGCTACCACAGCAGAAGTATTTGCACAATTGTTACTAATCTGTTGGTGTGTAATCTGCCATTTGCTGCGGCTCTTTCCTCCATCAGCCTGAATTATTAATACTGCCTGTTGGCCAAGGCAAACACTATTCCAAACATCTCTGGAGGCCTAATTCAGGCTTTTCTAGCTTGTCTATTATGGAGTTGAGAATTCTAAATAGTTTAATCAAACACAAAGTAAAAGGAGTGAAAGGCTTGCCCTCATTTCAGTGAGAACTGAGGCTGGCCGTAACCCCACACAATGATTATTTCCTAGTTTTTCCTAGCAAGAGCCTTGCAGGTTGCCCCCCATGATCAATATTTGCTACAAAGAAGGAGTTCAGGGCTGGGAAGTTGCAATCTGAGACGATGTATTCGTTGCCATTGTGATTGGTAAGGGATAAAAGCTGGTGGAATACAAAACCCTTCTGAGTCTTAACTACAGTGCTGAACGCTATAATTATTTTAAAAAAATACATATCCTGACTCTGCTTAGAAGCCTGTTTGCTATAATTCACCCCTGTGTTAATAGCCTCCTAACATATATGAATGTATGCTAAAATGGGTTTTAAACTACTAGATTTATGTCTTGGCAGACTGGTAAATGCACAATTATAGTTCATAATAGGTAGGTATCTGCTGTCCATTGATTTTTCTCTTGTTCTATTTCCTTCCAGAGTGATGTCATTAGACATTACGGGCATGACTAATAGTCCCAAGGAATGACATTCACGTGCCAGAATGCCACATATTGGTGTTCCCGAACATCCTCCATAGGATGGCAAAAACACCCCCAGAACTGCTGCAGCAGCAAAGCCTCAGCCTTGCCAAATCTGGGGTGGGTTGGCAGCACAGAGGCAGTTCAGCTAGAGGAAAAAAAAAAGAGATGAAACCACAAAAGCTATTTGGGAGCTCTGGATATCTTTCTAATCAGATTGCTGGGAGTGCGTTTGGACTTGTATCTATTCATTCTGCGGTGACGGAAGTGAAGGAACTATCCAGTGAGCTATCTGGTTTTCCCAGAATTGTTTGTACTGCTGACCTTTGTATCTACTCATTTATCCTAATTGTTTTTAGCTGTTTGAGGAAGAATCTCAGATGAGAAAAGCAACTCAGTATGTATCAGAGATCGTATCTGCTGCAACTTTTGTTTTAATTTAAAGCAGACCCAGCATCATTTTGTGCGCTGGTTGCGTAGGACCAAAAGCAGGAATTTGTTGTGGGATTTTTTAATAAACTTGTAGGCCCAAGACAGAGGTCCCTGGACACAGGGAGTGTGAGCTGGGGGGTGGGGTTGCTTAGACACCTCTTGCCCAAACGCATTTCCTGATGTTCCCTGGCTGGGACAGCTTTTGATGTGGTACTTTGTTGTGGGAGAGTGGGGAGCACCATTTTAGGGAGGTGGCCAAGCTGGCTCTGTCAGCTTTGCCTGAGTCCAAGATAGGGGAAATGCACTGCCAGAGTGTTATAGTGGGAAATCTGGCTCTTGACATCCATAAAACTCCCTCTCCAAGTGGAATTTCCCAGATTAAATGAGGATATTGAGTTTTCTCAGTATGCCGTGTATGAAATTGAAGTTGGGCAGACTTTACCTCTTCCGGGGGATGTATTAAATCCATAATAACCATGTTTTTCTTCCTCCTTCCATCAAATCCCCATCTCTTGGAAGGGAGTGGGAGGCTTGTGACATATACAAAGTGTTTGCTGATGGTTACTAGAAAAGAATCTGGGTTATCCAATAAACATGCCCCAAACTTTCAACTCGTAGGGAGCTTGGGTTCAAACAGTAGCTCCAACTACTGCCCAGTGGTTATGGAGTGAAATAGCAAAGTGAAATGCAAAAGCTCACACCAAGTATATCACTTTGCTTCAGAATTCCTGCATTTACTGCTAATGCAAGGAGTAGCCTTTGAACTCTAATCTGGTGTCTCCGGAGCAGTTCATAACCGAAGGCACTTCTTTCATCGTAACAGGGTGACAGTGATCCAGACTTGCAGAGCATTTGGTACAGTCCCAAAGCAAGATAATAAACAAGATAATACCGTAGGCTTTGCATTTCTGAGCGTACCAGCCCTTTGCAGAGACATTGCAGGGATCCTGCCTCACGACTTCCTCCTGACACAAAGCACTATTGGTGTCATTGTCTTGCATGAAGAAATATCAATATCATTGTCTTACAAACAAGGAAAAAGGAAACATGGCATTTTTGTGAATTTCCCTCAGTTTTTGCACTAAACCACCAGCATAACTATTTCTTCAGCTTTTTGGAAGGCAAAGCAAGACCAGAGAGTAAAGTGCCTGTTTCTACACTGCTGCAAAGCCATCACCTGCAAGGATTATTGTACCTATTTAAAATATCAGGTAGTTGTTGTCACATGGGGTGACCATTAAATAAGATATTTGTCTTAACCACCTAGTATCTAGGCAAGCTGTACAATTCTAATACTTAGATAAATTTGCATTGAAGAAACATAAAATGACACAACCTGCTTTTTTCTTTCCGTAACGAACAGATTTAGCAAATAAATTTCCATCTTCACAGAATCACAGAGAATGCTGAGTTATCTTCAATTGTAAACCATTTGTTTGTCTTGGTTCACATAGCAGAGATCTCATCTTCCTCTTGGCAAGGGCTAGGCTGCCCACAGGAGCCCTTGGCTCGTGGTGTCCGGGCTCTGCAGAACTCCTGAGAAGCTGCTCAGCTGCACCCTGGTGTGACCCTGTGCTGTAACAATCAACCTGGGAAAATTACTGACATTTTAAAGAGTTCTACAAGAGGCCTCAGTTTAGTTTTATACACCACCAGCAATGTTTTCCTCATCCTTTTAAAGGGGTACATCCTTTCTGCTTGCATTAAAAAAATATTGCGGTCTCACTGTATAGTTGGGTAAGACAAAATTCCTCCATAATAATGTTAATTTTTTATTCAGGTTTAGCGTCCTCAACTTGATTATGAAGACAATAATTTAATTTGACAAACATTCCTTTTTTTCCAGCTTCAGCAGTGCTACTAAACGTGAGTGTAGATAAATGACCACATGAAAACTTCACAAAATTACTGTTTACACATAATCTGGCAATGAGCTATAATTTGATTGGTAAAAAAATCATTTTGTGTACCTCTGCCCCTATTCTGCTGGATAATGAAAATTTATATCTATGTTTCAGACATCTGGGGAGGATGTGACAGCTTTGGGGCTGAATGAAAGATTATGCCACAGTGACCCCTGTCAGCATTTCCTCACGGACTGGTTACCCGAAACCCAGCAGCAGTTAGGCTACTTCTTTCTTCTTTTACTCTTCCTTTTCTCTTCTCTTTTTCCCTTTTCTTTTTTAATTTTCTCTTTAAATCTTTCTTTTCCCCTTCTCTTTTTCTTTTTTTTTTCTTTTTCTCATTCTCTTTCCTTTCTTCTTTTTATTTATTTACTTACTTTTTCTTTTGTTCCCCACCATAGCAATCTCTTATTTTATTTTGGAAAGTTAATGACACTGTAAATCTAATAGGCCATTTTAGTGCCATCATGTGGGTATTAAAAGTCATGTGACTGGTCAGGATCCCATATGGAGTGTTTTGGGGTTGTCTCACATAGGAATGGCAAGGCTCTTATGTGGCTGAAAGAGCTGGGTATGTTTTCAATTACTTTCTAGGACAGATCTGCTTTGAAATTAATTTAAAATCTTTGCCTATGGTTGTATTTGTCACCTCTCTGAGATTTTCCTTAGAAAACGCTCATGTATCAAATTCACCTTTGATTCTCTCTAGAGATAATCTGTGCCATTTAATTTATTTATGCTTCAGGACTATGAACAAACATTTCTTTGTGCTTGAGGTGCAGAAATGGGTCAGAAAAGGAGGATTTTCCAAGAGTAGGTGTATTCCCCTGTCTGTCTCAGCACAGAGGTTTGCCAGGCATCTTGTGCTGTTTTCTGCCCCCAGATCATGTACATGCCATGTATTCTGTGGGAACACACCTTGATGACCTCAGTGCTTCCCAATTGAACTGTTAGAGGCATTGAAGGTCTTCTGGGTTGTTCATGGGCTCTGAAGGAAATCACACAGAGAGGTGGGTAGGTGGGAAACTGAAAAATGGCAGCTAGAGGGTACTGGGAGCACCCAGTGGAGAGAGAGGAGGTCAGAGCATCTCGTAGAGAGAGGAGAGATCTGAAGACCTTGTTGGGATCTGCTGTGAGTCCTCATTTGGTGCAGATAAATGTAGACCCAGGTTTGCTCTCATGTTCATGGTTCAGTTGCATAAAATACATCCAGATGTTTGCAAGAACTGAAGATTTTAATAAGGGATTTGGATGCCAAGACTCACCTTCAAAACTTGTGTTTCCCTCCTGCCAGTCACAAAATATTGAGACCATAGACATTTTAGATGTGTTGTATTCATTTGATTCATACAAAACTGTTCCAGAGTAGAGACTTTTCTTCATGAATGTCAAAATTTTTAAATCACTTTGTCTGCCACTAAAGATTTCCACTAAGCCCCACCAAAATTTGTTTACTTTGGGAGGACATTCTCCTAAAGCGTAAGGATGATACAGAGTTCAAAAATGTGAATGATGTGGTAAAAGAGAGAACTCCCTCATGCCTTGTATGTTTGGATATTTCAAAGAACAGTGACTGTATCACTTCCCATGGATGTAGCTCCAGGAAATGAATAATGCTCAGGAATGGTCAGAGATGAGCCTGCAGAGGTTCACCCATCTCCTTCCCTTCTTTGCTTCTCCTCCTCCACCTTGCATTTGTTATTGTGAAATATGATTTTCTGTGAAAAAAAATAATTGAAGAGTTTGGAGCATGGGGAGTGGATTGGTTTCCAAGGCCCTCTGAGCATTCTCTGTTACCTCACTCTCCATTATTTCCTGTTTAAGTGTGTGGGTGTTCAACTGATGCCCTGCAGGTCCAAAGGAGGGTTGAGTCCAGATTTCAAACCACCCCTGACCTGGGGGCTTCTGCACCACCTTTCCTCAATAGATGTGCCAGTCTGGGAGGTTATTCAGCAAACACAGTGCTTGGAAGAGGCAATTTGTTTGTAACATGCCAAACCTTCTCTTGGTCACTTCCAACCTCCTGCAAGCCCAAAGGGAGGCAAGCCCAGGTTTGTTCAGCAGTGCTGGGGCTGCTGGAGAGTTCACCCATCAGGGAAGTCAGAATAAATGTCTTGCTGCTCACACAGCTCAGGGTGCCTCCTGTAAAAGGCTGGCTTTGCTGTCAGCCAGCATCAATGAATGGCAAAGGTCCTCATCCCATGCTTATCAGGTCTCCAGCGGAGTGTCCATGGCTCCCAGGGGACCAGGCAGACGGATTTCCTTTCCAGAAAAAACAAAGAGCGGAGACATGGGATATGTCCTGTGTCTCCCTGATATACTGCAGGATCACCCACATTAGACACAGCCAAAAAGCTCCTCAGCAAGACACACACTCCAAAATAAGAGGCCTGGTGGTCCCTTGGTTGTTGTGGAAGAAGGGACAATTCTCCCTTCTCTGGCAACCTCTGGGGTGACTGTAGTTCATTAAACGATGACAATTCCATCTCTTTATCTCTTCTGTCTGCTGTCCTAACTGCTCCTGAGCAGCTCTTGGCATCTTCTTTTCATGCATCGCCTGTCTGGAGGCTGACACCTCTACCTCCAGAAGGTCCAAGAATTACAGTGTATGTGCTGGAAATGAACATCCCAGGGAAAGGTCCAGGTCATGGTGCTCTTTTGCCTTGAACCTGCCTTGGTCCAGCCCATAACTGGTCCTGAAGAGACACATATTGTATTGCTGTGGTGGGTCTGCAGTGCAAACACTGCAAATGCTCCAGTCTTTTTTTATGGTGTGTAATGTTTAAACCTTGATCTGACATTTTTTCTATGAAGGAAATGATATCTGTACTTCTCCAGCAGTGAGAGCAGCGGTATCTCTTCACTTAGGCTTCCTGAAATCTTTTTAGTGGATAGAAGTTCTCAGAGAAAGGACAAGTGTCAGCAGCAATTGCTGCCTCCCCACACACCATATCTGTGACCTGAAAAATCAGAAATATCTGTCATAAAACAGGTGTATTTGAATGCTTATTTGTCGTTTTCTTTTTAAACTTTTATTTCTGCAACCTCTGTTGGAATGAATATCCCTCCCTTTCACATTCACAGCCTGTGGTACCAAATTTCATCTTAGCATGATTTAAAATATTCACGCTATCAGGTCCATAAGCATTACATCCACATTTTTGGGGGGGAAAAATATCCAAGTTATAAACCATAGAAAAATAGGGCTTGTAATGAAAATGCTGACAGCACATTAACTGTCACTGGGCACTGCTATAAACAAGTGTTATGTTCATGTGCAGGCAAGAAAATCCATGCAGTGCTGGGCTTTACCAACTTTGGGGAGCAGCAGTGTACACTTATACAATATATTTATTTGTTTTTCATGAAAAGACACTGGATTGCAGCACTGCATGGTAGTGTGTTGCTAATTACCCAGTGCTCTGCTGATAATGCTGACTGTCTCTCTCAATGCCTAAATTTCTGAAAGCCATCTGAAAAGGAGAGAAAAGAGAGAGAGAGAATTTAGTTGCTCTCTTAAACTGCAGGACTATTAATTGTTCTTAACTGTAATCAGTGATCTATTTCTTATTTTAATTTTTAAATCAGCTCTGGTGATGTGTTTTGAACCAGAAACCTTCCATAATTAGGCACTGCTCAATGTTTTAACTATGCCTGTAAATTTGAATCTGTCATTTTAAACTTTTCCCATTGCTAATTTTATGATCAGGAAGGGAATTTCTGCTCCTTTGCTAAGTGCTTGAGCCTAAGAAATCCTGGGGCGCTCTGAAGGCTCTTGAAGTCATCCCTTGCCAAGGTCAGGTCCACTAAGCCCATAAATATCCATCAGATTTTGGGGAAATCTCCTCAGGACACAGGCACTTCTGTGGTGGCCAGCAGGAGGTGGGGTTGATGCCATGCCAAGAGCAGGTGTGAGGTCCCCCCATCCTGCAGCTGGTTCCACAGCTGGGGCTCTTTGGGATGTTTCCAGTGCAGTCAGGACCATCTCCTGGTGCTGTATTTTGGGGCAAACATCTCCTGCTGGGAAAGGTGGTGGTTGGTTGTGTTTGTGTGTGAGCCTGGCCCGAGGAGTAAAACCATTTACAAACAGGTCATTGCCATTTTGGATTGCCAGAGCTGGCAGGAGCAGGAGGAATTTTAGGAAATCAAACAGCCACTCAGAGGAAAAGCTCGTATTAAACAACACAAGGTGCACGGGGGCAGTTGAGTAATTCTCCATTTACATGAACGTTGCAGCAAATGCCCCATAATAACAACTTCTTTTTTTTTTTTTTTTAAGCTCTTTAGGTTTTGTGTTATGAGAAAGTATGAAACATAAATCACACGGAACTACTCCTGGCCTTAAGCCTTCAGGATGCATTTGTTTGAAATCAAGAGCCAAATTCCCTGGATCGGAGTAAACTGTTAGGTGCCAACTGGGGCGAAATGCCAGCCTTTGAACTCCTGCACATTATGGCTGATGTGATCCATATGCAGGACTTGTGTTGTGCTCCAAAGTGGTTTCTTTTAATTGATTTAGCAAATTAACAATATTAGGCCTTCTGTAGGATAGAAAGTACATTACTCATTGTGCCCTTATATTACCCTGAAAGGAAATCTATTGTTCTTTTGTAATGAAATGGTTCACAAGCAAAAAAAAAAAGGTAGCAGTAGCAGGTAAAAGGAATCACATTCAGCTGTCAAGCATGTTTAATGAGGAATTTTAATTATGAGGCTGGAAATCAATGAGCATAACTTTAGCAATGAAGTCTTAAAGGGAAACTAAATTGCTTTCTATCTTGCAAAGTTTACTGAAGCAGTTTGAGCGGCTGCCAACCATCATTGTTCTGAGAAAAGGAACTTGAGGAAATTGCAAGTCACACTGTAGCATTTATTGTAGGCATATTCAACAACAAAAAAAGGAGGATTTCCATGGATTCATGTTTAATGGGTTCTTCCTAACTGATTCATCTCTGCCTTGTGATTCGTAAGAACCCTTGATTTCACATACTGTGTAAAACCTCTCCTTAGGAGAGCATTGAGGAAAGGCATTTGGTTGCACTGAAAGCTGATAGTTTATGATTAATAGGGAATAAATGTCATCTTATTTGTTCTTTATTCCTTGAAAACCTGCGCTGTGAGGAGCAGCATAACATGTGTTCCATGCAGTGAGAACCTAAACCTCCAAAATCAGAGCTAATATAAACAAATGGTATTGAGATCTCCGTATTGTTTCCTACCCATGAGCTTTAGTGGTGTCTCCAGGAGGCTCCTATAAAGTCCTGTTTCCAGTGTCATTGAAACTTCTGTAGTTTTGGAACTGCACCATATTGTTTTGTTTAAGCTGTAGCACAATGTGCAAGGCCAAATCCATTGGCTTCTGGAAAATGGTCCCCAACATACGTCTTGACAGCACCTGAGAGTCTGGGCTCGACCTCACAGGAGGAGAACAAGCTCAGCCTCGAGCAGAATTGAGGGAAAACGTTTGCAGTACCTACAGATGTGCCCATCACAAGAGAGAGTTTTAGAAAGCCACATTTACATCTCCATTTAAGGCATACCTTGGTTTCTCACTAAGTTCTGAGAGCTGCGATTTCTCAGTATTAAGTGAGACTTTGCTCCCTTGGCTGGTTGTTGCTGCTGCTGTTTGAGGGTGCTGTTTGAGGGTGCTGTGTTGCTCCCCTCTGTTGTTTCAATCAAGGCACATTTCTGACTTTCCTGCTGTCCCTCAGAGCCTTCCACCAGGCGGGCACCCCTGTGTCAGTGCCTGTGCTTGGGGATCAACGTTCTGAGTCGGCATTGGGGATATTGCGGCAAAGGGTGTTCAACAAACCCTTAATGCAGGCGGGGGAGAGGTAGTTTTGAAACCAATCTAGTTGCCGTTCCATAGGTATTCCAAGTCATAGATCACAGTAATTGGTATTTTAAAAGTGGCAGTGCCTGTTAAAGGCTGGCTATTCCCTGGAATATAGAGGTATTTGGGGCTGCAGTGGCAACACGCTGGCAGCAGAGTGGAGGCTCTGAGCTCACCTGCCAGTGCTCTGCCTGGCTTAACTGATATCAGTCGCTCACTTTCATGAGTCTGAAATTCATGTAGCCCCAAAAGAAAGATAAATAAGAGCAAGTCACTTTTCACCCTCCAGACACAGGCCAAGGAAATTATTTCAAATAAAATATATCATCTCAAGCAGGGACAGATGAAATAGTTTTCTACTGAAGTTGTTCTCCTACTTGAAAGAACAAATTACTGAATCTCCTTCAGTGGATATATTGAGTATCTTTTCTAAAATCACAATTACATTCAACACTTAGGCAAAGATACCAAAATCTGTGTTTCCTGTAAGGTGTTCTGCGATGGCTAAAAATCTTCATGGTGAAAGATAAAGTAGTTTGTGACTCAGCTACTATTAAATACTGTGACTCAGATCATCACCAGATCCAGGAGGATCCAAATCTGCATGGCCTTGGCATGGGGACCATGGGATCTGCTGAAGACAAGGTCTGCAGGATAGCCACATGCCTGTGGGAGCTGCCAGATAGGTGAGTCTGGCACAGTTCCACTTCTCTGAGCTCTCTGAGACACTGATTTCAGAGGGGCATTTTGATCTGTGCCCTGAGGAATTGGCAGGGTTTCTCCCCTCTTACCATTACCAAAAGCATCCCTTCCAGTAGTCCTGTGGAGTGGGCACAGATGAATCATAGAATCAGTTGGGTTGGAAGAGACCTTGGAGATCATCAAGCTGATTTCTCAAATGAATTGGTTAGTTTAGACTAGATGTCCACAGAAGGGACTAATTTTATTAAGGTCCATGGCATAACATGCAATCCAGACAGAATGATTCTTGGGAATTTCAAAGCTTCCTGTTGTACCCCTTTTACTTTAAGGCAGTTCAGGGTTGTGTGTTTATGGTGCACATATTTGGCTTTCTCTGTCTCTTGTGGGAACCACTCACCTTGACTGCCAGTATATTTTTGATAAAATTGAGGGAGAGATGCAGCAGACTATATTCTACAAGAAATCCCACCCACCATAACTATAAATCGTCTCTCTCATCTCCTGTGTGTTGAATGAGCCTTCAGGTGTCTGGTGCTATTTCTCTTATGGTGCTCCAAGAGGCCACATGAGATTGAGTGGGGGCTGCAAAGCCCAGGAAATTTTATGGTGGTCAAAAATAAAGAAAATCCTGCTCACCTCTCCTGTACCTTCACCCTTCAAAGGCAAGTGTGTTTTCTCATCAATGATGCATTTTATACTCCTGTATTTATAGTGAACACAGAAGTTCATGTGGCTTCAAAGAAAAGATCTTTTCTTTGAAAAGGCTGAGATAAGTTATTTCCAAGTGTATGTGGGCTTTTTTGGTTATATTGGGCAGGCAAACCATTGCTGTGCATAACATACAGCCAGGCAAGACCTGAACATCTACATGTGGAGGAGCTGGGGATCAAGTGAGGAAAGGCAAAGTGAACTCCTTATGGACATGTAAGAGTAGAAGTGTATTTTAAACATATTTTTAATTGCTGAAGTGGTATTTGTTGCTGAATATTCACATGCCAAGTGATGTGTAAATCTGTAAGAAGCTCATTTAATGTCAACTGTGAGGTCTGTTACTACATTCTGGCTGGATTCTTCCCTCCTTCTGTGCACTCAGCATCTGGGGACTGCTGTGGAAATACCATGGTCAGTACAGTGCATGTTCGCAGCCAAATACCAAGTCCCTGGGTTAAGGACTGGTTATCCTAAGGATTTAGTAACTTTGTTATCTTTTCACAGTATTTCTCAACCTCTCTGTTGCTTGTACTCCCAGGGAAACATATATTTTGTATGTATAGACTTTCATTTCCCAGTTCACGAGTCTGTTCTGTGTCTATTCTGCCCTTCTTGGCAATTTTGCAGAAATCCACAAAATCCATTCCAGCCCATGCCATTGACCGAAATCCTCATCAATTTTTCAACGAATTTCTAATGCTATCAGAGGGTTAATATATGAGATGATCCCAGTGTTGTGTCAGAGGCAAACCTTTTGAGCAGGGGATGGATGTACAGTACGGTGTGGCATATAAATCATTTTCAAATTAGTATTCTGTACATCTGGAGAAGAGTACATTTGTGTGCCTGCATAAATTGCCTGTGAACACATTTCAAAACCCTACGCTTAATCTTAGCAGTGAACATTTCAGAAAGTAAATTAATATCTTCAAGGAGAAGAAATACAGTATATTAAGCAGAAGCCCACTGGAAACTGCATAGTTAAGAATCTGTCAGCCTTTCCATTATAAGCCCTGTTTTTTTGAGGGGTTTATAAGTCAGTTATAAAATTTCACACTAGGCTAAAGGTTGGCACGTATCGTCTCAGTTTGGCAGGGTGACATTTTATTAGCTCTGAAGGAGTTTTGGATCCCATGTCAATGGGATATTATTTTAAACCACAGAAATGAAGTTTAAATAACTTGGGGTATGACTTACCCATAGGAAGGTGAGACGAGCAGGATTGAAGCCTGGAGTGATGCTGTTGACTCGCAGAGAGGTGACACCAGAGGTGCCAGGGGCTGAGGTTGGAATCACACATCAGCCCCAGCACCAATTTTTTTTTCTTTTGCCATTCCCCTTAATGTGCCTTTAATTCACATGTTTATGGTTAAGTGTATATTGTGCTGAGGTTATGGGTCTGGCTGGTGGTATATAAATTAGGTTAATTAACATTGCAATAGTACTTTGTGAGTGTGGGAGTATGTTTGTGGGTGGATGTGTGTGTGTGCACACAAGAGCGCTCCTTGGAAGCAGAAACAGGATTAAAGTGTCTGTGGGAATTGTAAATTTATTGTGTAAATAGCTTTATGATTTGTTGTGTGTTTGGATTAATGCAATATATATCCATTTTAAACATTGATCTTTAAGCAAGTAACATAATAAATCTGAATATTCCTTCAAATTACTGTTTACACTGGCCATGCTATAGATTAAAAGAGACAGTTGCCTTTATAAATTTAGTTGTAGGGTACACGGGTGTGTATAAATACTTCTGTTTCCAATTATACCAAACAGTGATGATAAACTGTTGTGAGTTGTCTGGACAATTGTACACAGCCTGAGTCATAAGGAGGGATGATGCTGGGCAGTGACTGATGTGCAGATGGTACAGGGGGATGGGGGGGGCTATTGTTTAGGCCAGGAAATGTGTAAATAGGCACCTAGAACAAAAATTCTATAAAGGTATTGAAATGGAGATATAGTTCCTTCCCAGCTGTAACACTTCTGACAGGGGGAACTGTGTGAACTCATCGAAACACGGAAATGTAGTTGTTTGGTATTTATGTACAGCAATTTTAATGGTTTGTGGAAAGTGTTTATGAAAATGCATTGGTAGGTACTCCTTGGTGTTGGGTTGCTTTGGATTTTCCAAATCCCTTCCAAGGCTGCTGATGGTGCTGGTTTTCATGCCCTGTATTGTTGAACAGACTCCATTTACTGGTTGGGAAGCACCTCAGATGGGGTACTGGTTACCATTGTGGCCCTTTAAAAATGCATTTGCACCAAACATTGTGGATTTAAACACAAGGTCAAGACAAGATGGAGTTCATAGGTATGGAAATGCATTTAAGGAGATAAATACATGGGCTTAGTTTTAGTTTTGGTCTTCAAAGAAAAATTTGGTGGCCACCAGAAGCCCTCTGAAGAGACAACTGGCTATGGGAGGGAGAGCCAGTGATCAGGGTTGTCTGTGCTCAAGGAGCAAGTCTCTTCCCAGGAAGGCTGCTTGTCATTCCCCAGTTCACCGGGCAGCCATCCCACAGGTGGGGGATGTGGCTGACTGGCCTTTCCTGATTTGGGGCAATATGTTTAGAGTGGCACAACTGAGGGTACCACTTGGCCTCGCTGCAGATGTCCTATGGTGACATCTTAGTGCACAAAGTCAGCGCCCAGACAATGCACCAAAACACCCAATCTCTGAAAAAATGCTCCTTCTTCAGACACAGCAGGGAACAGTTTTGTGCCCTTTATACACAAAATAAAAATTGATTTCTGAACTGTTTATATTTTTCTACAGTTCAGGGAAAGCACGATTGGGTTTTCTTATACCAAATCCATCCCCTGTACAAAAGCTGGAGAGGAGCTGACCCTCTGGCAGCATGTGGGGAGGGAATGCCCTTGTTGTACTGATGGGTGACACTGAGGAGAGCTGGTCAGACCTTAAATTAGTCAAATCATGCAGTTTTAAAACTCAGGAAGGAGAGATCACAATTTGGCTCTCCTACTTCTTTCTTCCTCTTTGTTATCCCTTCTCTTTCACGTTATTATTTCTAAGAGCAAGGGGAAAAAAATGTGATCATGATAAATTATAGGAAGCTGGCAGCAGCAGTAATTAACAGGTAATTATCAATAAACAACTTAACCACAAAACCTTGGATCCCACCTACCCCTTGTCAACAAAAAAGCCATAGAGGCTCCACAGGCCACTGGACAAACAGTCCACAGGGAGCGTGGCCAGTGCTGTTAGTGCAAATAAACAACCTTGTGCTGGGAGGCAAAACAAAAACCGACACGGAGTGACCAGGGGGAAGCAGGAAAGAAAAAGCTCCCTCGGCAGAAAAACCAGCACAAACCCCAACAGCAGCTATAGTTTGAAGAGCCAACCTCAAACCACTCACAGTTTCTTGCAGCCCCAAATAAGTATCCCATAAACAGTCCCATAAGCAGTCAAAGCCCAGTGTTTGGTGTCTTAAAAAAAAATCTCTTTGAAAGTGGGAAAAGAAAAGGCATTTTGGGAGGGGTAAGAGCTGGAGGGAGAGAAAATAACCATTATGGCAACTGGTTGACTACAACAGATGCCTAATGGTGCCATGTCCAACTTGAATCTTTGTTTTCATAATATTGAAGCAAAAGGAGATGTTTAGGGTATCAATGTGTATTCCAAAAGGGTCCCTAAGAGGTCCATGCAGATGTGCTTGACCAAATGTCCTCCCATCCTCTTCCTTGGGAACCAGGAGAAGTTTTCGAGGTGATTTCCAATGGGGCAAATCCAACCCCTTCTTACATGTGCAAGTGGGGTTACTTTTCTTTCTGTTTTTTGCTTAAGTATGACCACAAAGACCTTGGAGGAATGACAGCCCTTGTTCACACCACTGTACTTCCTAATGATCTTCATCTTGCATTTTATAATAAGGATTAAGGCCAATTTTCTGAAGGGAGTCAGATAAGGACAACAGAATGAATGAAGAATATATTGAACACAGAGTAAGTTTTTCGTGAGTGAATATAACATTGCAAACTAATGTAATGAAATTTAAGCACTTGGATTTGAATTGATATCTTTGGTAGAAATTAGTTACTTATGTGTTAAATTTTATGTTAAGCAGTCGACATGAATCAATCTTTCGATTTGCACTTAATAAGCCATATGGTGGCATCCTCCTGGAATGTATGTATTTAGGGAGTGATGATAGCCTCATTTGAAGCCTTTGTTGTCTGCCACTCAAAGGAAGCCCCCAGTCTGTTTGTTGTGACTATCACATCTCATCTGTGCTGACAAGCTTCCAATCAGCCCCAGCAAACCTTCCCCCCAGACCTGCTTCCCAGCCATTTCTGAGCCTGCCTTAGATGCTGCAATGTGTCTGCCTGTTTTTCCTTTAGATTGCTCATAGCCTGCTGTTTTTTCCTGAGGTTCTTCAGTCACTGCTTCATTTTCTGAGATTTTCTTAGATTTTATTTTCTTAATTCTGATTTTTTTTGGAGAATCCTAGATCTTCTAACAAACCCTCATGCTGTGTCCCCCAGTAACTTGAAAGTAATTAAGCAAAAAGTAACGATTTTCGACATCTATCATTTAATTTGAAATTACATATGGATTTAATGGAGGGGGAGGAAATAGTGCTTTGAGAGATTAGTTCTTAAATTTTGATTTAAGAACTGAGTTATTAGCTGAAATAATATGAAGCGGGGCTGCTTTTTTGACCTTTCTAAAGTCTAGCCTAGTCAATTATTACAGCAGAGCAGGGAACCAGAGAACAGCTTTGAATCAGTCAGACCCAAACTGATTTAAGTTTGCATGGGGTCGAATAAGACATTAGTTAAAAATAACTAATGTATTCTTTGACCTCCATAATGAGAAAGGACATTTACAGGTTTTTCACTATACATCTGATCCTGTTTATTTCATTTTGTGATTTAAAGATGGATTGCACAGTCTTACAGAGATGTAGATAACATAATTTTTTTTTAAGTTCCTGCTCTAAGTATTCTTTCAGTTGTGTATTTGGTCCATGAGTTTATATCATGGCTGTATTTTGAGACAAGATTGAATAAGAAACACAGCCATGGATCCCAGTGCTGGAAGGAGCAGGATCATAAGGGCTCCCACCTCCCTGCAACCTGCTTTAAGAGCAAAAGCCAGGTTAGTGTTGATAAACTTGCTTTATTATTGTTTTCCAGGTGGAATTACGCAGGCAGTATGGCTGGAAGACTCTTTCCCTCTGAGACCTTCATTATCTTGCCCTTCTCCTCTCCCTGAGCACCTCTGTATTGAGCAGGGCAAACTTAACCCACAACGCTGGGAGCTGGGGCAGATTAGTTCCTTATCTAGTGGGGAGAGAAATTTTTGCAAAAATATTGATTAAAAAGGGAAAAAAATAAAGCAGAAAAAAGCTTAAGTGGTAGAGACAACTGTGTGGGGAAAGGAGAAGGAAACAAGAAGGAAATAAGGGGAAAGGAGCATTGATGTCAAAACAAACCCAACCCAGAATAGAATGTTTTATGCTAGTTAAAAAGGTCCCACTGAAAGGCTATTTTTTCAGGCTGCAGATGTTCTTGAGGACAAGGCAATAAAACAGCAGTTGTTTCAATTTTTTTTATATAGATACCTCATTTCTGGACTCAAATAATTCTCATTTTGCTGCTTCTCTGGTTTGGTCCTTTGATATGCAAAGCCTTGGTAGGCCTGATTTGTGCATCTGCCTTTTTCTGCTGTATAACCTGAGAAGATGCCTTTATATTCAGTGCTGTACAGGAAGCATTAGTATGTCAAGTTTGCAGAGCCTTTAAAGAGGCCAGCTGGCTGCTCGGAGTGCACAGCTTGAAATGGTCACTTCCATTTTCGGCTGAGCAGCGCTGCCGTCAGGAGGAGCATTGATTGAATTGACCACAGGCCAAGGCTGGTACACAACATAACACAAAGAGACTTCTCCCCAGAGCAAGCCGAAGGTTTGTGATGTACACAGGGATAGAGTATGATCTCTCTTACCCCGCTGTACTGCAGTGTTTACTTTCAAATACCTTTTTTTATAACAAAGGAAGCCTAAGCTTTTACCATCAAATTTGCTCAACAATTTTGGTTATGTTTCATTGCTTGTACTCAACTTGACACATAAATATGTAGCAATATAGATAGCCCATGATCTCCTAAGCTTTCAGTAATACAGTTTTCAGGAATTAAGGCTGAGTAAGGTTTTGTAAGTTTAATAAATACAGAATTACAGAAGGGTTTGGGTTGGAGGGATCAGCTCAGTTGGTTAAAACTTGGTTGTAATAATGCCAAGGTCATGGGTTCAATCCCCTGTGTGGGCCATTGACTTAAGAGTTGGACTCGATGATCCTTGTGGGTCCTTCCAACTCAGAATAGTCTGTGATTCTGTGACTTTAAAGTTTATCTTGTTCACCCCATGGGCAGGGGCACCTTCCACTAGAACCAGGTTGCTCAGAGCCCCATCCAGCCTGGCCCTTAACACTTCCAGGTTTTGTTTCGCTAAAGAAAAGGTTACCACACTTATTTAATCAAGTAGCTTGTTTAACAATATCTTCTCTCATATCCAGTGAATCCTTTGACAGGGATGTATCCCAGTCAATGGGAATAAATGAATAAGGAATTTAGTTGGATGGTCTGTTGCTCCCATTGACTCTGTGCAGCATGTAGAACAGCAAGACCCCAATCCAGCAAGGTATTAGAGCCCTAAAGCCCCACTGAAAACCCTTGAGGAATATAAGATTTTCACCACATTAAAAAACCCATCACCCACTCATCAGAAGGATGTTACAAAGAAAGAAACATTACCAGAGTAACAATACCCAAGGAAGGAGGGGACTCTGTGGGATAAATGCCCTTTTGTGCACTTCAGGAGCATTCCCTGAATGCAGGACACCCATCAAAAGCAGGAGCTCCCTGAGAATACTTTCTCTTGGTGGTAAAATTATGGTCCCAGGGCTTCCTCCAGCCCCTCAGCAGAACAAAACTGCTTAGTGGGAAGAGACAGTGGCATCCCCGGCTAGTGAGTTTGTCTTCATGCTTTCCCTCTGCTTTGCACCTGAAATACTATCCATTGCTTCTACTTGTCCCTAAAACCCAACTAAAACATTGTGTTTCTTCCTGGTCCCTCTTTATATGTTTTTATGGGTTTTTTAGTTTTGTTTGCAAGACTTTCTCACAGACCAAAATCAAGGGAGTGCTTTGGCAGCACAACACCTTAGCACTTATTGTGGATGTAACAGTCATCTTTTATAATCAGAAATAGGTTTAATTGTGACTCTCTGGCAAAGGAGCTTTACTGTCAAAGGATTAAGCCACATCCTGATCAATGTAAGTGACTTCCTAGAAAACAGGCAGGGAAAGATTTCCTGTAGTTAGCAGCAGTGAGGGAGAGGAACTTTAAAAACAACTCTCTATTTGATAACTACAGAAATCTAGCTAAGTCTTAGGGATTTAGCCAGGGAACATATTGGTTCCAGCAGACTATGGTAAAGTTAATTAAGGATGATTAATGGAGCATTTTCCTTCCAATGATATCTGTGACAGAACAAAGCTGTCTGAGGCTTGTCAAGCAGAATTTGAGTTGAATGAGTATTTATGTGATCAAATCTGAAGGGCTGCCTCTTGACAGAGCAAGGATTCATCAATCAATTGCGCTGGCTTGCAGTGGTGGGAAATTGGTCTATCAGCATAGCTCTGCTCCCATCCCCCATTTTTTCATTCAATCATCCCTCAGGCTACAATGCATCTTTAGCTTTTACCTCTGACCACCTTAAGGGCTATCAGAGAAAAGTAAAAGCAAGAGCTAAAACATCTATTATAGTGGTTATTTCTCAGCTGTACTCATACAATTGATTTCTTTTAAGCAGAGGCCCAGGCACTGTAAAGTGATACAAGCCTGTTCAATGAATTAATTGGTTTTAATAGAAGTTTAGCTTTGAGCCTGAAGAATATATAGTGCTCTCTTGCTAGAAAGTCTCCTATTAGGGGAACCACCTGCACAAAAGGCCCTGGTCCTCTCTTAATCCCACTGCCCTCATCATAATCACTTCATTTAAAAAGGCAAGATTCTTAATTTAAAAGGAAGGGACACCACGTGTGCTCCACTTTCTGTGCATTTCATCGTGCGTCAGTTCCTGGGAGGGGAATACTGACTGCCTGCACTTGGCTGTGGGTTACCCTTGCAGCCCTTTGGTCCCTGGGATGTAAGTCATGCCAGGATTTGGGCAGAGGAATGATGCCATTGTGAATATACCAGTATCTTTTTTTAATGAAGGCCTCAGTTGCTTTCACTGCTGTAGGGATTCAGCTAACCACGAAGGATGTAAAATGATGAGTGTCTCATGGAAAACTCAGGAAAAGACAAATCTTAGTCCTACTTTGAATAAAATCAGGGCAGGTATCCTTTTTATGTGAGGAGGCATGGGTTTAGCTCCATTTTCTGACACAGTTTATAAATGGTTTTTGGTTGAACTGCTGAGTGCTCAAGCTTTGTTCTTCTGGGCACTCACCAAGCAAAACACACAAGTGGTATTTAGAACTGAACCACCCAGATTGTCATGAGACATCTCCATCATTAGCCACATAAAATGCCATCATTAGACATCTAACCTACATTAATCATCTACTGTTCAGTAATTTAAATTGATCATTGGTTCAAAAAGAGCAGCATCTCTTGGGGGCAATTCAACCATTTTCTATGAACATCTAGGTGAAGATGATGAGAGCTGCATTCAAGAAGTCTAAACTTTCTCTAAGGGGAACTTGGACTGGACCCCTACCTTTGAAATGTGTAAAGCTTCCAGTAAAAATAAAATCCATGTGAGTGGATTACTTTCTTTGGTGCAGTTGTAAGCTCAGTTTCGTGTCCCCCTCGTCGGATTTGCACACCAACCTTCCTTCTTAAGTTACTGGTAGAAATCAGGTTTCTAGGACTTTTATGAATTGGAAAATTGAAGTTCTGCCTGGTAATAATTTTGAGGTTTGGTACCTGCCTCTGCTAGGCCAGCTATAAATTAGGGAGGTTAAAGACAAGACTTCACTTTTTCCCCAGATTTGTGCACTTTACACAAAGAAGCACAGAGTGCTCCAGTGTGCCCTGACCTAAGGAAAAATGGCTCAGTCATGGGTTGGCTTTACTTTTTATACAGGTTTCCATCCAGGACTATTCCCCTGAGACCAAATATCTTCCCTGTGTACACAAATTTTATATAAATCCAAAGAGATCTGTAAATGTGAATAAGTCCTGTAGACCTTATTAGTTGGCCCAATATGATTATTGTTGAGAGCATTTCTTTCCATCAGTAGAGAATACTATTTCATATGTGCAAGCAAGCTTGGAAACCAAATGTCTAAATATTTAACCAATGTTATTTCAAAGAATTTCGTTATTTATCTTCTTTATGATTTATATTATCACATTCTCTGTCTGTAGTTGTGGTTTATCATAAGCAACCCATCTGCTGTAACAGCCAAATTGGAACATTCATATAAGATGCGTTCCGATATCATAAACATGACAAAAGATAGATTACATTTAGTCTTTCTCCATGTTTAACCAGTTTAATTTGTTTCCTATGCAGAAGAGGCTCTAAATTTACTTAATATATGTTAGCACTTAGGAACACAGTTAGGAACATGACTAGGGTCTTAACCTATTCGTAAATAAATGGGAAGCTTCCTGTCTGAGTAAAAGAAAGAGAGAGAATTTATGTCAAACAATCAGGAATTTAATACATAGTGCTCTATTAGGATGTCCAGTTTGTGTACATACTCTTAAGGCATGATTACGAATAACTTCACTTCTTATAAACAATGTGACTGAAGAAATTACTCACAGATACAACAAAAAGGGAAAGAAAGGTAGGAAGTTTTAGCTGCAGCCAATAAAGGAATTACTTTCCCTGAAAAGGTTAAAAACTCACGCATTTATTTTTGTTGCCATAATATTTGTCTTTGCAGGTTTAGCTTTCTTAAGAATCCCAAAGAAGATGCTGCGTCGGGAAGGATTTTAGTGACCTGGGTTCAAAGTCATATCATAGATCCAACATTTTGTCCGACAGCTTTGGTTTTGAAGTAACCCTAATGCTGGACTAAATCTGTGAAGTGACTGTCCGTATTTATATCACTCTAGAGAGAGCTTTTAGTGATTACAGACTTGATCCAGCAAATTGTTGAATGGCTGCAATGTCTCTTGGCTCCGATGGCAGCCGAGGGTGCTCAGCACCCTCAGGACCAAGCCCCATGTGGTTCTTCACATTGAAAGGTCAAGTAGAGGGCTTTTCATTTCAAGCTATAGAGTCATTCATTTCTCTCTCTTAAGGTAAAAAATCACATGGTTAGAGAGTGTGTGATTAACTGTTAAGGAAACAATGTCCATAATGATATATAAAGGTGTTGCTTTCAAAAGTTGTGGTTGGATTTCTTCAGAGGTGTCAAATATACGGTGGTCCGACACCATGCAATTCATGAATGCTAAAAATAAATGTAAGCTTATTTCTGTGATGGTGATTTACTACAGAGCAATTTTGAGCAAATATATTCACATTATAGGATATGAATACAAATCAAACATAACTGAGCTGGTCTTTATGAGAATGAAGTGTCAGTGCATTTGAAAATATGTGTAATGCCAAACTTTAATCATTTTACCAGCACATTAATATTCCAATTGATTATTCTGTGTTCCTGAATGTTTAAGGTTTTGCTACTGATTTGTCTGGTGCAAGCACTGCACACCTTCCAGGGCTATCTGGCACTCGGACATTCCCAGGTTGGGATATTACTGGTCAGATTTGGTTTGATAAAAGAGCTTAACCTGTTGCAAAGTCCTTGCCTTCAAAGAACATTAACACAACAGAGCACAGAGAAAGGGAAAAATAATGGTGGGACTAACAAGTTACATATGTGCCTTCAGCAGCATCAGATTGTCTTTCATTGCACCTCTTCTCTGCTCATGTGATTTTCCTGGAATGCAGTTCCCAAGGTGGAGACTCCATGTTCATGTCTGTGCATGAAGTATTTTCTACACTGTCGGCACCAGGAAAAGTTATGGGTAACATTCTGGGGTTCTTACTGCAGTGGCACTGCTGTTGCTCAGGCAGGAAGGTGGCACTGGGCCCGCTCATATTAATTCATTACCCTCCTATGTGTGCAGAAGGTTAATGAAGGATTTTTTTCAGTCTTCAAAACTTTTTTTGGGCCTCACTGCTAGGACAGCAGAAGGCAGGAGGCCCAAGTGGGGAATAAAGGGCACAGAGATGGTTCTTGCTTTGCTTTAGGACCTTTCAGTCAAAGAGAACATTAATGGATGCAAATAAGGGAGGAGGAAACCAAGACTTGTCATCTTGACAGCAGCTGTATCATACCAGGAGATTAATCCTTATGAATTCAAAGAGGAATTTGAAGGAGAGTTGGGAGGAGCCCGGTGAAATATCTTTGTGGGTTTTTGCAGAGAAAGCCTCCTCCGTCTGGAAGGCAGGGATGGAGAAAAAGCATTTCAAGGATTGTCTCTGTGCTCTGTTATTGGAAGAGGAGTTGACACACTATCCCAGCACAGGCGTGGCACTCACCAAGTGCCCTGAAAGGGAAGAGATGGCAGTTTCTGCATGGGAGGATGCACAGAAGAGAGAGGTGATGGAGGGTTCACAGATGTTACAGGGCAAAGCGGTGGAATAAGGAAAGAAAAACAATATTTGTCTGTGATCTTGGTAGTTCAGCTCACAGTCTGGCCACAACTACTGGGGCTTTTTTAAAATACTGTATAGCCAAAAAACAGTGTACTGGTAATTAACAATATGCTAGTGGCCAAAATATCTACATCCTATAGGACCTTTTAAAAGACAGACATATTGCAATGGAGCAGAAAGAAAGGAGGAACTATCTGGAAAAGCAGGAGTAAATCGTGACCACAAACCACTGGCTGTCTAGTGCTGTTTATCCCAGCCTTGCTCTGCTTCCCTCGCTGATAACACAGTTCAACATACACCCGGGCATTGTTCTGACACTGAAAGATGAAGCTGCTTTTTACGAGCCGTAGCCCTCTGCCACGCTTTCCCTCGCAACACCTACTGCCTCGCTCCGGTCCCTTGATCCCATTTTCCTTCCCCTAAAACCAGTGGGTTTATTGGGACCAGTGCAATGGAAATTCCACTCACTGTTTATGTCTTAAGTTTCTCTTCCCTTCCTATATTTCCCTGGGAGTTGGGGCAGTATGGATTCTTGGTCCACACCCATGGCTTTGTCTTTGCCTTTTTTTCTGACTATTTTTCCCCAACTGCATTTCGATGGAGCAGCTGTTTGTGTTTAAAAACCACCTGCACAAGTAGTTCTGTTTTCAGTGGAAGAAAATGTTGCTTGTAAAAGGAAAAAGCCCTAAGGTGTTGGAGTTTGCTGGGAGTTTTAATTCGATGCGTATTTTTTCCTACTGATTGATGAATGTTCGAAGTGCAACTTTAGCCCTTGATAACTTATGAAACTGGGTGGTACTAACAGTCACCGTCTGGCAGGGTGATGTGTAGTTAAACTGAGCCCCTGTGAGGAAGGACATTGGGTTTTGACCCAGCAGGAAAATCCTGGATCCCCGATTTTAGCAGAGGAGAGAGTGAGAGATGGAGAAAAAGAAGAAGTGTCTCCATAGTCAATGAAAATACTGGGCAAAAGGCTGAGCTCTTGCATGGTTGAGTAATGACTAAGAAGACGTGATACTTGCAGAACATAAGATCTCCTAGGAATGGAGGGATGGGGACCAGGGGAAAATCTCAGCCTCATTTAAAGCTTGTGGGAATTTTGGGGACTTTTCCTGAAGGGCTCCTGAAGTATAATGGGGAGCGATAACATTATTTCCCAGGCATAGCTAATCTCGAGGAGCCGCGGTTTGTATTACAGTCATGCATTGTATGGGGTGTTTGTGAACCCATTGAGTGCAGCCAGGAGTGGCCCCCAGCCCCGGGAAAGCCCTGTTTGCTCTCTCCAAGGGCCCTCCTGGGCTTTTCTGCTGCTGCTCTGACGTACTCCCACCTCTTACTCCTCTTCAGTTCTCCCTGCTGTGGCATTATTTTAGCTTAAGTTCTTTCCAAGTGATATTGCTCCTTTAATTTCCAAATAGTGAGCTGGACTGAGTACTCAAATCCTCTCCAGTTTCCCAAAAAGTTCCTGTGTGCTTGGTGCTGCCTCTGCTTGGCAGCGTGGGATGCCCACAAGAAAAGAAACCAGATCAGGCCAACAGTAAATGGCAGCAAATTCTGGCTTTCAGCCCCTGTTGAGGCCATTAGATGATGATTTCTTGCTGCAAAGCTGGCATCAAACCTCCCTTGACCAGGGCTACAGTAGAAGGTCATTTATATGTCCCATCCCAGATGATGGGACCAGTAGCAGTGAGGGTTGTAGCAAACTAAGAAAAGAATTGTACCAAAGTTTGAAGACATTTACATCATTATTTATAGAAATAGATAATTTTATATTTTTTTCAGATATCTTTAGAACTTAATGAGTATAGTTGTTCATTCTGCCATCAATCCAATCCAGACTAAAGGAATTGTCAGAAGCCAGGCTAGCCAGGAAGACAACTTCTGGATCATAACAAACTGATTCCTACTTCCACTACTTCCCAGTCTTTCCTTCTCTCTACCTGCAGCTTTGCTGTCCATAGGTAGCAGTGACTGTGTCCTCCAGCTGGGATTTGGGTGGGATGGTTGAGCTCCTGCCTTCTTCATGCCAGCCAGACTCCTTCACAGTAAATTGGAGAAATCGGAGAGGTCTCGGCTTACCACGGCTTGTAAAGGCCTTGTAAATGGCTTGTACAAAAAAATTTCCAAATGGAAACAGCACTGTGCTTTAACTTTAAAGTAGCTTTGATAGGAAAGAGAGGTAAATAGAAGCCTTTCCACCTCTGTGGGTATATTGTAAATGCCAGACAGTGGAAAACCAGTAAAGAAAAAAGCATCTGAAAGCAAAGACAGCACTTGGGAAGTTATACTCGTTTGCTTTTTGGCTTGTATATGAGCTGAACCCAGAAGGCATTTCAGACACAACTGGTTTTAGCATAAAGGCCAGTTCTGGGTGTTGTTTGGGAAACCACTTGACTCTGTGCACTGGTGAAAGTTGTTCTCACTGTACAAAACCCATGGGAATCACCAGGGACTGACAGCCACTGTTGGCATTTTAGGAGGGCTGTCTAAGTGTAAAAGCAAAACATTGTCTTCCAACTTAGTGCACCTTCTGAGGCCTTAGAAACTGGGAAAGAATTTGATGGAAAGCGTCGTGCTGGGTCCTGTTCATAGTAACAGGCTGGAAAACTCCACAGGCTATTTAGACATGAGTGTGGCAGGCACAACTGGGATGTGTGACAGGGAAGGGAAAGTGGGGCAGAAGATGAGCTGCTCTTTCAGTGGAGGTTTGATCCAATTTGGGAGCAGTGCCAGGACCACTGGGAGACTTGGCCTTTTCTATCCCTCACCTGCAAAGGCAGTTTGCACCAGGCCAGGTGAGATTTGGAACCATGGGGACCCAAACTGCTGTGAGCAGGCTTAGAAAGGTGTCTGGAGCTGGGCAAGGAGGTGGCAGGCCAGGCAGCTGTGCAGTAGGGCCAAAAGAGATGGTAGTGTGGATAGGTCCATAAGGGAAGGGGCTGTGTGTTCCCCTCCTGCTTCTGAGGGCACTTACCCCATCATGCAAGAAGTCGAGTCAGGCAGAGAAACTTTGAAAAACCAAACTATGATAAAAGTCTATAGTTTCCTGCTAATTGAGCTTCCTGAGCTGGCCTCACAGGGTTTGAGATAAGTACTGAGCTGGCCTCATGGAGAAACCAGGAGGGCTCATCTTGTTTCTCTTGCTCCAATGGAGCAGAACCCCAAGGACCTCTCCAAGGACCTGAGGAAGTCTCAGGTCATCCCCAAAGGGTGGTGAGTCTGCAGGTAAGGAGGGAATGTGCTGCAAACAGGGGAAGCCTCTCTCATCTGCGAGGATAAGAGTACAGTATCCCAGAACAAAACTCTGCAAAAAATAAAAGTCCTAATCCTGAGACCAGGTGGCAAAGCAAGAAAGGGATTCCCAGGAGAGGGAAGTCCAACTGTGATCACTGTCCTCAGGGGAGGTGGCATCAGCCTCCAGTACTGACAGGGACACTTGTATTTATATTAAAACAAAGAGATCTAAAACCAGAGCCCAATGTTTGCAGGGTAAAGAAGTGACTTCACTGGGAAGGGTTCCTTAACAGAGCTGAATGAAAAGTGGGCAAATCCATCACTGCTCCTTAGTCAGCCTTCCTGTAGGTTATCTTCCTATCAGTATTCTGCTAATCTTGGAGTATCAGAGCTTTGTTTATGTAGATGCTGGTGCTTAAATAGGTCTGAATACAATTTCATTATATTCATTTATAAATGTCACTGTTCGCAATCACGTAGCAAAGAGAAGCAAAACCTGCACAACTGAAAGTTGCAAGAAACCTCAGCAGTGTGTGTTGTTTGCTAAAGGAATGTTATTTGCTGAAGAAATCACTGTAATATTTAATAACAACAGCTAAGAGTGTGGTTACATGCATTTCATGAAAGAGGGGAGAAAGTGCTGTAGAGAACCTTTTCATTGCCATTTGGGAGCCTGAATTCAGTTTGTGAGTGCTTGCAAAGTATCTGTTGTCATCTGCTCATGCAGAACTTCTCCCCGACACCTCCGCAGGCAGGTGCTCTAAGTGTATATATAAATTCATCTTCGTAGCAGCCACTGGTGCCACAACAAATGTCATTCCAAACAAACTCTCTGCTACAGGCTGTGTTGGAAATCATCATTTAACACGTCATTTAGAGTACATCAGAGTGAATCTCACTCAACCTGACCATAATAATTCCTTTCTGAAATTAGCTATTTTTTTAACGTTTTGACATTAAGAATAGAGGCAAAGTCCTTTAAACACGTGGCTGCTTCAGTTTGGTGCTGACCGTTTGGAAATGAGGGTTTATAGTGCAATGGCTAATTATTATTTGTCACATGAATTTCACTAAGTAAATCACAGTGTATCTACAAAAATTACACAGACAACCCCGTACGTTTGCTCATTTATTAAAATTTGGCTTGCTGGGCCTAAGAAGCTGCCCAGAAATAATCCTCTCTGCTCTTCCAGTCTGTGAAGGAGAAACCGAGAAGACAGGATCCCAAACCATTTCCCCCTGTGGACAGTGAGGATGCATAACTTTCTTTTATTAACACAATTAAATTCAATGAGTCCTTTCAGCTGATTTAATTCATGCATTGAAAGTAGCCATGCAGTCCCATGTAGCTGGTCAGGCATTGCAAGCAGAGCTGCTGCTCCCTGGTTTATTTTTGGAAGGGCTCCATGCCTTACCAGGCAAGTAGAGAGATGCTTCTGAGAGACCCTCCTACCCTTCATCTTGATTTATAGTGCACATTATAATTTTAAACAGTATTTTCAATCAGGATGAGCTGTGGCTGTCCTTTGTTTCCAGTCCATGCTTTCAAGCTGGCTGTTTTCTATCTTGTCCTGGGCTCTCGCCCACCCCACACAGCTCTCCAAGGTGTAAAATGACAGAGCAATAACTCTTTGTAGCGCCCACTATCCATCTAACCTACGTTCTCACTCTCACTTTGAAGTCAGTGCTGCTTTAGATATAAATCAGTGCTCTGAGTTCAGTGTGTTCCTGTTCCAGCACTTCTGAAAGGGTGTGAACAGTTACATATTTATTCAGACTTGTGCCTTATAAAGTACATGGCTGCGGTGACAAACTCTTCTGGGTTGTTTGCTTTACGGTGCTATTAAATAGGGTGACTGTGGCTAATGCCACCTGATGAGTCCAACTGTAAAATTATGGTAGCATTAGTGAAGAAACAGCAGAAGAAATTCAGGATATTGAGCCAGGAGAGTAGAACTGCCACCATCCTCCAGCCTGTGCTATTCTGTGGCATTTTTACAATTTTATAAATGTATTTTCTAACCCCATCTTTCCCTGTGATTTTCCCATTGTATGCAATGGGAGTTCTGTGCAAATACATGTTTTACAACATGTTTATAACAAAGCAGTTTGGGCTGTACTCCAGGTAATGTTCCTTCTCTGACTGCTAAAAAACCACTTGGATTGTCCTCTGGGTCTAAGGGCAACAGAGATTATTCTATTGCCCTGAATGGAGTCAGGATTTCACTATGGGGATATTTTATTTCTCTGCTCTGCACTTTGGGCATTCGTTTCTGGTGACTTTACAGTGGATCTTTCCATCTGTATGATCCTGGTCGTCATTTCTGGTCATACTCTGACATCTTCAGTGATGCCTGTCCTCAGCTGTGCAAGCACAGCCCTTCCTACAGTGCTCTTGGGGGTCCCTCTGGCTGAAGGTCCAAGTTTCCCTCCAAGCTACGTCAGGTCACAGCCATCAGGTTCTCTCGCAGTACTTTGGGCAGGCGACCAAGGCAATGCCAGTATCAGGCAATGCCAGTATCAGACCAGCTCTGCAGCCTCCTGGGGACTGCCCAGAAACAGCTAAATATATTTTTCCTAGTACATGACTTCACCTCAGCAGCAGCGAGATACCATCTTGCCCTTTGTGTTCGAGCTGGATGACATTTTCTCCTTTCCCAAGCGGCCCCGTCCCGGCTGGCAGGGAGGAGCAGCACAGCCCTCAGATCTCCCTGATAAGCAGCAGTGAGCTGGGAAACACCAGGCTGGTTTTCTCTTTCAGTGCTCAAGCTGGTGTAGGTGCCATGTTCTGGGTTTGAGCTTGAAGGGAAGTATTTTTTTTACTACCAAGTGTACTGTTTATGGCATAGCACTTGGCTCTGCTTTTCTTCCCTGGGAGCGTTGGGTAACAGGCATTCCTGTCAGTACTCATTTTTGTTTGTTTTACTCATTATTAAATGTGAGCAAACATTCAGGTCCGTGGATGTGCGTGGATATATCCATGTGCTGTGCTTACCCCCACACATGCACAGCCTGCTGCAGTTAGGTGTGTACTGGGGAGCTGGGAGTGCTTGGGAAGAGTGACAGGAGGAAGGGTGAGCAGCTGGGTGCTGACATGACCTTCCCAGCCCTGCGCTTGGAAAGGGTCTGAGGTCACTCACATCCTTCTGAATACACCTCGTATCACCAGCTGATTTGCAAAGGGGCTGATTTGAAAAGGATCCCACTTTGGGTATTTGTAAGGTTTTCATTTTAGTCTTCATCCCAGCTGAATCCAAGGTCTGTAGGAAGGTCAAGTCTAACAGCTGGATTTGCACCTGCATAGGCTGGGTCTTCTCAACAGCAGGTTGGGCCTGCCATGTGCAACCTGGGCATGAAGTTCCTCTCATCTAAAGGCTCCATTGGTTAAATATTCCATTTTCACAGCAAATGTCACAGAATTCAGTATATGAATGGAGCTGATGTCTTACAACCCATAAATTTTGCAAGGTCAAACACTTTTTGATTGTAACTCCAAGATCCCCAAAGATCTGACATACCTGGCACAATATTTTTGTAGGTGCTGATAATTAATGAAATTAAACAAATCAGATACTATCTGAAGCAGTGATGTACCCCAGAAAATAAGGGGTACAAAACACCTCAAAGCACAAATTATTGTTAATTCTTACCAAATGTATGTGACAGGGTAGGGCTGGCATGAGTACAGAGGCACCGTTCAAACCAAAGGGCATCATTTTAGGGTTGGACCAAGTTGTTTATTTGGGGAGAAGCCTTAAGCAGAATCTGCCCATTTGTGGGGTTTAAAGAGTTTGGTTCACTTATTTACTTTGGATTTTTGTGTTCACTTTCATCCCCTTTTGTTCATTGTTGGACAAAATCCAAACAGGCAGAGTAACTACAGAAAAGCTGTTCTCACCATAGGGAAATAATGTATTATGCTAATTCCAATTAAAGGAAATATCTTAAACTGCAAATATAGCCTTCAAGAGAGAAATGAAAAGTGTGGAAATTAACATTCTTGCCAGATTTCTAGCTCAATTCTGCATACTCAGGGGGTTTGGGTCAGGCTCAGATAAGCATCCAAAATTTAGGGATGTTTATCCAGACCTTATTTCTGAACCTTCTAAGTTCACTCCTGACTAATCATAATGGAGTTAGTGGTAGCAGGATATGAATGTACAACATTTAGCTTAGAAATTGGCAGCTCCTCATCATTTCACAGTTTGGAGCCTTTGACCAAATATCAGCTCTGCTAACCAAAACAAAATAAAATAATGCCTTGACTTGGTCTCCAGCCATACCACCTTGTGCTCCAGCCGTGGAAGACCTTCCAAGCAGGGCTGGGACAAGGCAGGCTGTGGCTGGGGGATCTCCCAGGATAATATAGATGTTACTGGAAGCATCTCTTGTGATTCAGGAGGCGACACCTTCCCTGGGTTGGTGGTGAACCCACATAACAGTTACATGTATGGAGTTGTTCTTTCAGATTTTGGAAATTTCAGAGGGCAGATGGGTCATTAAAGATCTTTCCCGACAGGCTCAGATGTTAACTCCACATTCACCTGAAATGCTAATGCAATAACCAACTCCCATTACACAACCAATGAGTTCCTGATTCTCCTCACCCCCCTGGTTCCCTCCCCAGGGTTAGGGTTAGGGTTGGTTTGCCTGTTCAGTCATGAGGGATGTGAGCTCCCTGTAGAGTTTAATGTTGAAAGTGTTTGAGAATATTTTTTTCAATTAAATGATTGGAAGATGACTGAGGGTCTTGAATTAGCTCTTGAAGAAGCTTTTGCCATCACACCCTTCACTTTAAACGTAGGAGAGGGGAGCTGCATCTTGCTGCCCTGCTATGGGCACCTCTCAACTTAGTGCACCCTTTGCCATAGTGTAGGAAGCCATAATAAGCTAAGAAGACTCCATATATCTATCCTGCATGGATATTACTCTTCAAAACACCACCAGGCCACCCCTCAGCCACTCACCCATTGTTTTTCCCCAGACATTTGATTTTAGTCAAAGGGTGTCACTCTAAGTAGCTGTATTTGAATTTTATTCTGGCATTAACATCCATGCCAGGGATAAATCCATCCGAGTGCAAAACCTTCCCAAATAAAAAAGCACTGAAATGTTCAGTGAAGTTATAGCAGGAATGAATTTGACCACATGAACTTGGATTGCAGGTATATAGTGTAGCACCTAAAATCCCTTCTAATTTGCTTAGACTTACCTCTGAATTAGATAATAAATCTGCAGGGTTGCAATAGAAGACATCCCGTTGAAAGTTCCAGTTTAAAGAAAAAAATTGTGTCATTCAGTGTAACAACAGGCATCACAAAAATGTGTTAAGAATTGTTCAAAATACATTTGAATATAATCCTGATGGCTATAGGATTTTTTAAAAGTTCAATAATATATTGCAAAATACATTTTGTAAAATGTTGTTGGTATTACCATTTCTCCTACATCTTCCTCCTGAAATCAGCAGAAAGAATTTCTTACTTTCTACCAGCCCCTCTTAATAACTAGTAGCACAGATGTACTACTGGGGAAGATTTTGACAGTTTAAACTAAGCACCTGTTTCCATCCAATGTAGGTTTGGCAGGATGCTAACTTTGGTGGAGCTCATGCCACTCAGATGTCAATTTTTTCTTCATTAGGCCAATATATTAGTGAACTACACCATGCTCTAAAACTCACATCAATCTCACATCACATTTACTCTTTTTTTTCTTTTGTGGTTGCCTTCTCCTTCCAAAGGAAATGAGCAACTCTTCATACGTTGCTTTTTTGCTTCCCAACATGAATTGGTGCACAGCTCCTGTTTGAGTTTGAAGTGGGTATTTGGGTTAGAAAGTGGATTTTGTGTGTGTGTGCTCTAGCACTGGTGCCCACAGCAGCTGCATCATGAGTGTTTTGGCATCCTGCAGGATGGAAGTTTGTGGGGGGGGTCTCTGCCCAATAAATTCAGTAATTATCACTACTGATGTCATCAAGAGGTCTGTAATGATGTGACCAAGGATATTTAGAAGGAACAGAGAGAAAACCTGAATAATCTGACTTGACTGATGCTTGTAGAAATAGTTTTTAGGAGTCATCGCTGGAGCTGGTTTTGGTTTTAGAAAAAGCAGAAACAGCAGGGAAACTGTTCCAAATGGTTGTGAAGACGTGATGGGCTTCTGTAATTTCAGGGAGAAAAATCGGAAAATCATGTAACATATGACTGTTGATAGCTGCAAGAGGAACAAATGCTTTCCATCCCCAAACACGTCGTACCATCAGTGTTTCAACAGCTCTTATTTAGGCATTAAAAAGAAGACATTTTTTATTATGATTTCTGCCCTGGGCTCTGATCAGCAACGTAGGAAAAAGCAAGCAGCAGCATATGGGTGCTTATCCTTCCTTCTTGTTTCCTTTTACTCTTAAGTTCTTGAGAGGTCATAAAGTAGAGAAACAAAAAAGCCACTCAAGTGTAGTTTTTGTTAACTTTATCTTCTGAACATTAAACATTGCTTCAAATTTCTTACGGTACATAAAATGTTTTGCCTTGCTGTATCATGTGTACAGAACTTCAAAAAGTGAACACGACAGCTCAGAGAACGTAATGGATGTGTAATAACAGCTCTTTAGATCTCCTGCTTTCAGCATAGCATCTTTGTGTTCCCAAAGGTGCTTTTAACATGATATCTAAAGCTATTTATGAAGTCATTTATTTTTGCATGGTGATAGGTCTTATAATTAGCCCGTGCTTTCTGTCTTGCTGTAGTGTGTGAGCCCCCCCGAAATGTTTAGTCTTCATCAACCCTTTTTGTTTTCCTTCCAAAGGCATTCAGCCTAATAACTCCCATTTCACGGATGCAGTACACCCCAGCTCCCTTTGGCACCTTCTGTGAAAACATTTGGAAATTGTTGCATTGGAGCACAAGCTCAGCTCTTTTTCTTGGGCATTCTCAACATAAAGTTTTCCTGTTTGCCTTAAATCCATTCATTACATGAATTTCAGCTGATGGTTTTTAACCACTCTTGCCCCACATCCTGTCCCTGTGGGCCACCACAATGCTGTGTGAGGGCTGCCAGTGACAGGCACACTGGTGGAGACCAGGCCTGTCCCATCAAACTGGAGCTTTGGGCAGAACTGAGCTGCTGAATCATGACTTAGTTCTACTTGGGGCATCTCTTGTGTGTCCAGGCTTAATTTGTTGTGATGCAAACTGGTGTGAGCACAGCAGGATCAGCAGCTCCACTAAAGCTCGTTAATCTGCTGTCATTTGCATATATGCAGTGCAGTGGGTTAACAGGATTTCCCTGACATCCTGCCAGCAGTAGCAATGGTGTTGGTTTCCTCCAGTATGGCAAGCAGGTCACTGTTAATCAGTGCCATCAGGATTTCTGTGCCAGCTCCTCTGCTCAATCTGCTGCTGTGTCCATGGGAGCACCTGCAGCACGGAAGGGCTTCAGGTGCCAGCACAGCCCCAAAAAGGTCCAGGGGTAAAAAGAATAACACTTAATATTCAGTGCAAAATACTGTCCCCTCCATGTCTTCATAAGCCAGCAGAGAGGGAAGTTTGAAGGCTCAGCCACTGGGTGAGAAACACAACTGTGCTGTCTGCCTCCACGGAAAGGTGGGAAATGACTCCAGATCCAGCAGGGATAGTGGAATCACATTAGCAAAAAAGGTTTATGAACTTTATTCTCATGTATTAACAACCCTGTGGTGGTTCTTTGCATACAAAATTCCTTGGGGTGTGACCAAGTGTGTGCCCACTGGCACTGGGTGCAAAAAGGGTGCTTCTGATGGGATCCTGCTCGAGTGGCCTGGAAGCGTCAGGAAGCTTGGAAGCAAAGTTACAGAGAAGAGCTTGATAAATAAGATGATGTGAAACTGAATCACTGCACAGAGATGAATCAAAATTATAAAATCAATAGGTATCGATCTGTATATATCACACAAATAACTGTGCCTGAAGAGCTGCCCAGATTTAACATGCTGACTATACAGCAGTCAGTGGAAATAACTTGAGATCTGAAGGGCTATTACATTTTAGTTGTTCAGTGCTGCAGCTGAAGCTGATAATATCTCAGTTGAAGTCTCTTTTACATTTTTCCTGCTTGAAGTTCTTGGTAACAAGTATATTTAATCAACAAACCAGAACTGAAGAACAGATTTTTGGCTTACCAAATACTCTTGAGCCATCTAAAGCTGGAGTCCAAACACTACAAATTCTTCTAAAAATATACATCTTTCAGTTTAACTTTTACTACTGGCCTCACTCGCGCAAGCCAAGGTCACTGCACTTCAGATGTGGCCTCTGCCCATTTGGCTACTGACAGGAGTTGCAAAGAATCACCTGGAACAACATCATCCATGGTCATCAAACGCTTCACGTGGCTGGTTGGAAATCAGGTCAGCAAGGTCTTTATTATATCCTGTTCATATAAACCCCATTTATGTCTTACTCTTTTTGTACCCCTTACACTGGTGGAGCTGCACTGTACAGGATTTGCTGGAGTTTGGGGGTTTCTGGTCAGTCTTTGCATCTGGAGTTGACCTTTCTCCTTCCCATCAGATGTGTTAGGGAAGGAAGGATGTGCTTAACTCAGTGTGATGAATAGCTGTCATTATTATTGCTTTCTTCAAGGTTCTCGTGGTGTCCTTTGTCCCCACAATTTCCTCCTAAACTCAGAGCAAATACAACTCTTAACAGATTTGTAAAAAGGTTTCATACCAGTTGCTTGTCATACAGGGCCAAGCACAGTCTGAAACTGCTGCAGAATTACTTCCCACCTTTATTCATGGATTGATAATGTTCATTTTCCTTTGCTGGATTAGATTCACTGTGTAGATTTCTGGGCATATAAGTGATATTTCAGAATGAAACCCTCACATTTTATAAATCTTTCAAGCCAATTCAGTTTCTTCTTTTTATAGAAATATTTCCTGGTCCACAACAACCTGGATCTAAAAGTATTGTTTTCTGTTTGAGACAAAATGCATGGATTAACTTAAAGAATGAAATAAGAATTAAGTAATTCTTAAGTGCTAATGAACACTCATAACTCCTACTTTAATCTTTTATAGCATTGTTAAATGCTCCACAAGCACTAGGGAAAGTTGTGGTCATTCATATCGTGACAGATATTTGTATTTTATCACCCAAGCTGACAGATGTTCTTCATGCAACACACAACTGGTTTGAGCTTCTGTTCATAGTGCCTGGCAGGACACCTTCTGGCTCCAGTTTATTTCTGGAGGTGTCACAAATATAACACAAAAATGGCAGCATGCACAAATATCTGGCATATCCAGCCATCCCTGCAGATTCCCAGAGGCCCCATGCTCTGGTTGGTACAGACCTTGTCCAGGTGGCAGCATGCCAAGTGCCAGCCCCCTGGTCCTGGAGCTGAAGGCAGTGGAGGGATCTAGGACTGACTCATCTGGAGCTGGAGAAGCTCCTCCATCTACAGCTCTGAGGCAGCCCAGGTCTGGTATGAGCATCACAGAATCAACTGGGTTGGAAGAGACCTCTGAGATCATCAAGTCCAATCCTTGATCCGACACCACAGTGATTACTGGATTGTGGCACTGAGTGCCACATCCAGTCTCAGCCTGTCCAATCCCAGGACTACACAGTAATTTTGGCTGGAAACGCCACTCTGTCTGGGCACAATCAATACTTCTGGCCACCAGTTCAGCTCCAAGGTAGCCAACTGTCTTATGTCAGTGCTGTCTTCAGGACTTGGAGCTGCTGATGCTTCCCTAGGGAATCTGTGACCACCTTCCCAGGCTCTGATCTCACCATAATTCCTTGAAAAGCCCACAGAGATGACCACTCTCCTCAGTTGAGGCTTGGGCATCCCATGACAGCTCTTTAACCTCAGTGGATCTCCTGCTTTGCCCCATCTGAGGATTTCAGCACAGGGAAGACTAGGGAAAGAAATTAGTGCCATATATACCATATTGGATTCTCAGCAATACGGATCATACAGTGTCTGAAATCCTTCCTGGTGGAAAGATACCTGTTGTTAACACATTGCCTCATTCTGCTTCTGTGGATGCAAAAAATCGCAGCCCATCCTGAGCACACTCCCATTCCCTGCTGCTCTTTGCAGTCACTCAGTGAGGTTTAGCAGCAGATGATGGGGTGGTCGGGGCACTCTCTCCCCCCTCTGTCTGGTGGGGATCGTGATCCATCTTATGTTCAGCACTTGCATGATTGCTGGGGGACTCCTAGCAACAAGACTTGACATCATGAACTCCGTTTCACATTTCTGCCACAAAAGTCAAAGGCAGAGTTTGACGTATCCTCCCCAAAACTGATTCTATAGGAGGAGCTTTCATTTATGGCACCAATCAGCACAATGTGCTTATGTTTAAAGATCTGTTCCGAGGCATCAGCTGCTCGTTTACAAAGCTGAAATATTTTCTTAGCTAAAAAAGGGAGATAAAGTAGAATTTCTGCTACAGATGAGCCATATTAAAGCATGCAGAGCTGTTTTAACTGGCAGAGACCAAGCAGACTCCCACTATTTATCCATGGGAAGCCATGAGCACCAGCGGGCAGTAGGAGCTTCTGTTCATTGCAGTTAAAGGAAAGGAGTAAAAAGCAACATCTCAGTGAATTAAAGCTACGGGAAAATATTGCATGAGGTTCTGCCACTGGTTTTCTCCATGAGCAGAACTCCCTATTCCATCTGTGAAAATAAAGTTGTAATCTTCCCATCTGGCACACTTTTAATCCCATCCATGCCAACAGTGAACTTTTCAGGGCAGAGTCTCGTATTTATCGTTTTTCTACCCACAAAGGGTCCCAGTTTCCACTGGGGCCTCTAGGTGCTGCTGTAATGCTAATAATACTAAAACTCATAATTCTGCTAGTGGCAAATTTAGCCCAACATCTTAGGCTTAAATAAGTTATATGGAAAAATGGTTACAAAACAGCCTCCATCCTCCTTCACATTCTGCAGGTCATTTTGCATCTGCAAAACTGAGTTTGTGGATTGATAATGCATCTTATATGTTGTATCTTGGGAAAGTTTTCTCTATGAATCTCACACAAAATCTGCAGCATGACTCGTGGATAAAAAAGCCACAGAAAAGAATGCCTGAAGCTGTACCACTCACCTCCCTCCTCCTTCACATGCACACATGCCCAACTGCTTTTTTTTTCCTTTCCCGCTTTGTTTTATCAGTATGGTCCTAAATTACCAAGTTTGAAATTTCTTCGGCAAATAAGGGATGCATGCCAGAACACAAGTGCCTCGAGGGATCTGAGTCTTAGGGGAAAAAGCCCTTAATCTCCAAGTTTATGGGTAGCAGCACTTTCCTGAAATTGGAAAATGTTCAACTCATTTATGAAAGAAATCTGCCACAAGGATACGCTGATGTTCACAGCTATTTCATTAATAACCCGTTGTGATCCATGGGTTATAGGACAGGTTTATTTGGACACCTGCATCAAATATATTCTGCCCCCTCCCCTACCCCAAATTTTCCTGATGAGCAAAATCTCTTTAGTGCAAACCAGGTAGCTCTGGGAGTAAGGTTTCTCAAAATGAACCAGGCACCTTTAGCCATGTGTGACTAATTTATGTGGAGCAGCACCTCACATGCACGCCCAGGTGGGCTGCCGGGCACGCACGGGGCTAGTTAAGCATTTACTGCCCAGGACCCTGCTTTGCACACCCAGGGTGGGGGCACACGAGGAGCTCTGCCCGCCTGTGGTGGGGAATCTGACCCACTCACATGGCACCCACGGCCCGAATAATTTAGAGCTTAATCCCAGGGAGATTGCCCGAGTACAGGATAAGGATCAACTTTGCATTTTCCTCCACCGGCTGAATAAATTAACATTCCTGAATTTCAGTCCTCGGATTTATCTACCAAGCATGACTTGAACCGTTGATGGGAATTTTAATGTACTTATAGTTTCATAACAAGCCTGTAACAAGGAATTCTCTCTCTCTCCTGCTCACATGTAAATAATATCTAACAGTACTGTCAGGGTTTGGCAGGACAGCAGTGGTTTGGAGGTAATGTGGATCCTCAGCCTGCCTTTAGCAGGGCATCTCTCTACTTGTAGGCAAGTGCTGTGCAATAGGAGGAGGATTAATCATCGCTGTTAGAGCCCTCGCTTCCCTCTGCAACCTTCTCTTCCCAGGGATGATGAGTTAATTCAGCTGGAACAATGTTAGTTCATCAAGTTTTGTGGTTTATTTGAAAATCGAATGGCAGTAATTTCATACGGCAACTGACTTAATGCCCATTTAGTTTGGGTTTTAGACAACTCTGGTCGATGATCACAATGAGTTTAATACAAAATGCAGGAGGGATGAAACTGTAACACTGATGCTTTCAGGTAGGTTTTCTTCCCTGCTGTAGAGCTGGTTATGTTGGTTTTCTGCACGTGTGTTTCTGCATGTAGGATGTATATCCTTCTCTCTGAACCTCCCCTAGAACCATCCACACGTGTAATGTTTAAAATAGCAAATGCAAACCTGAAAATTTTAAAATGAGTGTTTGACATTTTATTGGGTGATAAATTGCTTCTTACTCTTATAAAGTCCACAGGTGTTTATGCCCACTCTTGTACGCCTAGTTAAAAACCTTGGCTACAATAGGAATGCTTTGAAAATAGCCAGTCACTCCTAAAACTGATTATTAAAATAGAATTACCTGTTACACATCACATTAATTCTAGTTGTATAAAGTTCTGGTTTAACCCTTTTAATCTCTTTTGGCTTGACATTTTCCTTGATTCCCTATTTTCTTTTCCATCCTTTTGGTTTGCAAACTCTGTTGTCAGCTTCTGGATAGTGCCTAGACCCAAATGATTCCCCAGGACTTGCTGTCACACACCCTCCTTGCATGGCTCTTCCCATGCCATGAGAGCTGTGGGTCTGGAAAAAGTCTTCCAAAGCAGGCTCAGATTATTTGTCAAATGAGAAGGCTTGAAAATTAAAATTTTAGAAGAAATGGAGAGTTAATGGAACCTTCTTGAATTCTTACGCACATACTACATAGGAAATCTGCAAAATCTTTGTGCTGTGCTTCCTGTCTCCTGGTTATGGTGCCTTCTTAGGGAGTGTTTTTTAGGGATCTTCCATTTTTAGAGTAGCCTATGCAAAATGTTGTGGTTTCAAGTAGAGAAACAGTGGCTACATCAGGTGGAAGCCTCTGGCCACCCCATGTGGAGCCTCTCTGTGCTCCATGGGTCTCACTGCTCCACCTCTGGATGAGCAAATTGTGGGAAGAGCAATGGGTACAAACTTATGAAATTTATTTAGTTGTATTTCAGGAAGGATGAATGAGAATGTAACAAACCCGCCCCCCAAAACACAAACAACAAACCAGGGGGTTTTAGGTCCTGTTGGTAGGATTTAGAGGGCCATCCTCAAGGTCTTTGGGTGGTTGAGAAAGAAAAGAGCCTTCCAGGCTTCCCAGCACATGGTGAAAATGCAGAATAGGGGCATTGCCTATAGAGTTTCCCAGATTCTCCAGGATTTTGGCTTCCTTTCAGAACATGAGAAAGGTGAAGCACAGGAAAACACAGCTTCTGGGTGGACAGAAGGCCAACACCCACATCAGTCAGGGGCAGCCTTACAGTGCCCTGTGTCTAGTAGGTGTTAAGACAAGCTGGCTAATGCAGGTTCCTTCCCTACCTTTTATTGTAGCCAAACTCATGCCAGACTTGCCCAGCAGGGACTGTCTCACCCTGCAGGTACAGTAACCCTGAGCGTGAGAGGGGCCCAGGCTGGATTTGGAGGCTTCCAGACTCTTCTGTAATGGAAGTAATGAACACCATGAAGGAAAACAGCAACAGGCTTCAGCATCTGGTGCCAGAAGATGCACCTTGGCAGGGAAACCTAAGGGAAGGTGTGGAGGAGGAACAAGGAGATTTTTTGCCATTGCAAGGAGCATGTTCACAGCAGGGGGTGGATAAGCACCACTGCATCCGTCAGCATCAAATTTTGGGGTGTGCTGTGAGGGCCATGGTTTGTTTGCAGCAAGGCAAACATCTTGCCACAGGAATAAGCAGTTTCTGCTGGGTTTCCTCTTCAAGATGAGCAAAATCACCCAGGCAGCTGGATACTAGTCACTGAATCATTTTTACATCTTCCTTATTGATTGAGAGGGTAAATCTGCTGTGATTTCCATTCTCCTAATGTGCAATAACACCCGAGATCCCAAAAGACTCAGGCTTGAACCCCAGCAGTCCAGCTCAGTATCTGCCAGCAAACTCCTTCCCAGGCAGCCCCTGCTCAGGAAGTTTCCCCTCATCCATCAGCCATGACACATACCCACAGGGAGACCCAACCCTTGGGATGTGATGGAGCTGCTGGCACATGTGGGTGCAGGACACAAGGGGGGCAGCAGGTCTGCTGGGCTCAGTCCCACCGGGATGATGGGAGATGAGGAGGTGGGGTTGTGTTGCCAAGCTGAGATCGGGGAAGATGCTATTTTAAAGCCTAGATTTTAATAGGAGAGAGAAAGTGGAGCCTTTCTGCTGAGTATTTTGGTAGTTGTTTGGCTTCTGCCAGTAGCAGCATTTTGCTGTTAGAAACCATGAGAGGGGGTGCAGGTGGGCAGCAGTGGGAGTGCAGGGATGGCTTCTCCCACACCTGGGCCCCGGCAGTGTCTGGGCACACTTGCTTGTGCCTGCCCCGTGTGGGCACCACACATGCCCTGGGGATTGTGTTGTACCAGGGGGGATTCATGCAGCAGACAGAGAGGGGACCTGAGCACCTCTGTGCAGGGCTGGGGGCTGCGTGTGCCCCACAGCTCCCCGAGCACTGCCCTGGCCCCACAGGAATCACAGAGGTCCTTTGACTTTTTTATCACCTACACATGCACCACTCTAAGTTCTTTTGCAAGGATGTGGGGTTTATTTTTTTCTTCCCTGAAAGCAGTCAGTATTTTCAGCAGGGAGTGTGTGTTTTCCTGCACAGTCCTCATTTCACACTGGTGAATGTCCCTTGCTACCTGGCTATGGGCAGGGGCGACAGTTGTGGGGGTTCCTGACTCAGCTGGAGGTTCTGGGCTTGGCTGCCAAAAGGGGACCCCCTCTGCTGGCAGGGTGAGCCTCAGGGATCCCCAGAGCCCTGCACTGCCCTGGGGAAGGGGGTTCTGGGTGCAGGAAAGTGCTGATCCCCCTGCGTGTCACAGCCGGGCTGGGGGGAGGAAACCCACCCTCCAGCAGTGCCGGCAAAACCAGCCTGACCCGAGCAAATGAAAATAATCAAAAGTAATTAGAAGCGTGCTGGACTGCTCCTCAGAGATCTGTGTGAGAGAATAAACATGCCGGAGCCCTCCAAGCCACTGCAAAGGCCCATGTCTGAGCTGTTAGGTGCCCTGACCTTGTCCACATAAAGACGTGATTTATGAAGTGCAGGGCACAGCAGCAGGGCTTCTGTCTTCTCCAGGAGAACCAAATTACTGAGGTGGAGATTAACATGCTTTCAGCTGGGCCCATTTCCAGACCAAGGGAAATTTTTTATTTACATTTTTTTACCTTTAATTTTCCCCTCCTCTCCCTGGCGTGAAAACCACCTTTTGGCTGGAAGGGATGAGCCTGGCAGTGTGTGAGGGCAGAAGGGGCAGCAGGGATGGGGTATCAATGTGGGGGGGCACCACGATGCCCACCCCACTCCTTCATCAGGGACTGGAAATGATACTGAGCCTTCTCCTGAAATTGGCAGCGACACTTGTGTTTTCATTTTATTTTTTTTTCCTAAGTTGATATCCACAACACAGGCTGGGAGGAATTGCCATGCAGAAACTGTGCAGCCTTTCCTGCTTGTCGTCTTTTCCCGGGTCTGTCCTGGAGCGTTTGGATATGTCAGAAAGCTGTTGTTTTCTGTGCTTGTTTCGCTTTGCTTTTCCTTTCCCTTTCTCTCTGTTTGATGCACTCACACGGTATTTCAAACACTCCCTGCAGTGTTAGTCAGGATGCTCAATGTTGTGTTTAGTCACCTTGAGAAATATATAACATTAAACCCCACTTAAAAAGACTGTTGTGAAGTGGCTTGTCTATAAACGTAAGGATAATATTAAGCCTAATACGAACATTTATGGTATTTAAAAAATCACCAGCGGCTTGTCTGATTTTTCCCCATTGTCCTCGGCAGCGTTTGGCCCCAGGAAGCCCATTAAACGTGGACAGTGCCGTTATTTCATCTGGCTGTGGCCGAGCTGCTTTGCTTTGCTTTAATGATGTGCTGGAATGCACGATGCCCATAGGGTCTCCATTAGGAGAACTTTTACTTCTGGGACGACCATGAAGTTAAAGGCTTAAAAGAGGCATCAGTTTACAGCCTGGTGGGGATTACTAGCAGACTGGAGTACTAACTCCTGACTGCCCCACTAATAGAGCGACTTGTTTTAAATAAACAGTTGCCAAAGGGACCCTGTGGAAATATTTGGGCCTCTTGAAGCGCCCACCGAACCTGAGAAGGGAAAGGCGACAAAGATGTTTAAAACATTTTCTCTTGAAAAAAAAAAGAAATACATCGAGGCGTGTTGATGTGTGTATCCACATCCCCGCACCGGGATGTTGGAGGTCCCAACAGGCGGCAGTGGCAGGCTGACCCCCCAGCCGCGAACCCCTCCGGGGGGCTTGTGCCTTCCTCCTCTTCCTCCTCCTCCTCCTCCTCCTCGGGCCGCACTCCCCTCCGCCGGGCCGGGCTACAGCCGAGCCGCCGGGAGCGCTGCGAGAAGGGGAATTACTAAAAAGGGGGATTGCTGAAAAAGGGGGGTTTTCCCCCCAAAAGGGGAGCGGCGGCGCTGCCGTGTCCCGGCGGCGAGCGCCATCCAGCGGCGGCGGGCGGGGAGCCCCGAGCGGGGCCGCCGGTACCGGAGCGCCTTTTGTTTATCCACCGGCGCTTCCTCCCTTTGTGGCACAGCGGAGAGTGCGGAGGGAGGGGGGAAAAGGGGGGCTCCGGCTCCTATCGGGGGCTCCGATCAGGCCGATGGGCTCGAGCAATCAGTTTCCCAGATTACTTGTATTTAATACACAATGCATCATAAAGCAAATCCCTCATCCTGACAGGGAGAAAATAGAACAGCTCATAGCGCGAGCCGGGCCAATTTATGGCTAAATTAAAAAAGAAAAAAAGGAAAAAAGAGAGAGAGAGGGAGAAAAAAATAAGAAGGGAAAAATCCCCAACAATGGTGAGCAGAGGGAGGGCAGGAACCCACGGCCCCGCACACCGGGCAGGCTCCGGTTCCCAGGCCCGGGCGCTCTGGGAATCTCCCACTGGGTTTTTTGAGGTTATTGACAAAGGATTTTTTTTATTTTTTTTTTCCTGTCCTACCTACTACCACTGCGTGAGGGGTTTTTTTCCATCTCTCTCCCCTCGGACAATAGCCATTATCTGAGCTAACAGGTCAATGTCATAGATAACGGGCCGCTGAGACAAATCCATCAGAATCTCCTGTCACCCGGCTTCTCGCCCTCCCCCGTGTTCCTTCTCCAGTCCTTTTCGGCCCCCCGGGGAAGAAAAATCCACTTTCAGTCTGAAATATATATGTATCTGTACACTTAAAAAAAAAAGTGGGTGGCACTTCTGGATTGTGCAATAAAAGATGCAACTCAGCCCTCTTTTTTTTTTCCTCTTTCCAAAGCACAGAGATATACGTGGATCTCGCCGTAGTGAGCCCGGGCTGTTTCAAACTTTGCGATGTTCGCGGTTTTGCGCCGCGATGCGATTTCAGGTCCGTTTGCCGAGCCCCGAGAGCCCCGACCCGTGGGCTGCGCTCCCCAGCGGGTGGGAACAGGAGCGGGCCCGGCCCCACCGCCCCCGCTCGCAGGTAGAGCCCGGCCTCCCGCCGCTCCATTCATGGGATTCGTTACCAAAGAAATAAAGGGAGGAAAATCGTTTAGGAAGCGCCGGCAAACGGGGAGGTGGTTCCGCGGCACCAAACGGGGGTAGTCGGGAAAACTGGCCGGTTAAAAAAAAAGTTGCATTTCATTAAAAATTGTTATTAATAACCAGAGTGACGCGATGAGGAGAACAACTCGGGTTAACGCGCCGGCTCCCGGAGCGCCGGGAGAAGCCGTCGGGGCGAGCGCGCCGCGGCTCCCGTTTGCCGCAGCCCTGCAGCGGGGCGGCCACGACGGCGCTCCGGGCTGCGGGGACCGGGGGCGAGCGGCGAACAAATAGACGCGAGGGGCGAGGGCCCGAGGCACCGCGCATCACCGGCCCCGGCGGGGGATGCGGCCGGGAGGGGGACGCGGGGGCCGCCCCCGCCGGCTGCCCGTGCGCCCCCGCGGAGGGGCCGCTCCGCCGCGACCTGGCGGTGACCCCCGGCCGCGGGGCCGCTGTCGCTTTAAGCGCGCCGGGAGCGCCGCCGCTGCCCGGGCCGGGGGGGGCCGCGCAGGACGGGGGGAGAGGCGGCCAGAGCGGCCGGGGCTGCCCCGCTTTAAAGAGACAGTGCCTGGAGGGGGAGCGGCGGGTGGGCACGGCCCGACGGGGTGGGCGGGGAGGGGGGGGCGGGCAGGGCCGCGCCGGGCCGGGCCGGGCCGGGCGCTGCCCGGGGGTGCGGCGGGGAAGCAGCGCCGCGGGCAGGCTGCGGGGGTGGGGAGGGGGAGAGCCGCCCGCCCGCCCTCCCACGCGCACTCACTTTTCTCCCATCCCCGGCGGAGAAGTGAAAGAAGTTTGTTTTGTTGAGCGGTGCGCGGTGGGGTTTGTTGTTGTTTTTCTTTTTTTTTTTTTTCCCTTTTTCCCCCCTGAAGAGGCTTGTGTGTGGGTTTTGGGTGTTTTCTATTTTTTTTTCTCCTTCCTCCCCCTTCCTTGATAACTTTCTTCGCGAACAACCCCCCAAAGCCAACCGATAAGACCAGGAGGGGCCGAAAGGGGACGGTGATGGCGAGCCGGCAGGAACCCGCCGAGCCCCGCCGCCGCTGAGCCCTCCGGGGCCGGCAGCCCCCGCCCCGGCCCCGCCGCCCCCCGCACATGGTGGAGCGCCCCGCGCCGCGCCCGCCGCTGACCCGGACCCCGACGGCCGCGGCCTCTACCCACGTTTAACGCCGAGATGTTGCTTCCAGCTGCCTGAAGGATTTTTGTCTCTCTCCCCCTGCCTGCCCCCGCGGGCTCCCGGCGACACAAGGTAAGAGCGGCGAGCGCGGCAGCGGCGCTGCCACGGCCCCGCGGGACGGGGCCGCGTTGCCTTGTCAGTGGACGCCGGCCCCGGGCCAGACCCTTCTTCTCCGGTTCGAGGAGCGAGGGGTGAGCCCCTCTCCCCTCCTAAGGAGTTGGTGTGAAAGGGAAAATTAAATGTCCCTCCTTCCAGAAACGAACCGGAGGTGGGGGCGGCGGGGCAGTGTGCGCGCCCGCGGGGACCGAGCTCTCCTGGCGCCGCCGCGGGGTTTGGGGGTCTTTGGGGTTAAGGTTTCCCCCCTTCTGGGAAGCAGAAAAGGAGACACCCGGGTGCGGCGGGGCGATGCTCGGCAGCCCCAGCGGGCTGCACGCACCCACCGCACCCCCACCGCACGGACGGGCCCGATCCCGAGCATCCCGATTCTCCCGATCCCGGTCCCTGGGGGGCGGCGGGGGCCGTGACCTGGGCAGCACCCGCTGTACCTGCGCTGCCCCAGGCCGTCCCCGCGGGCACAGCGCGTTCATCGCCCGCCGTGAGCCGGGGGAGGAACTTCCGTGGGCTCCCGGTGACCGAGCACCGGCGATGACCGAGCACCGGGAGCGCCCGCTCCGGCCGCGGGTCCAGGCGCTTCCCGGGAGGCACAGCCTCCCTCTCCCTTCGCTTTTCGTTTGAGGCGTTCAACCTTGTTTCTTTCCTTTATTTTCCTAACAAAACGGAGTTGCTGCTTCCCTTGCCAAGCCGGAGAAGTTACAACGTAGCAGTGAGAGCTCCCTTGGATGCTCTGGGAAGTTTGGGATAGGCCGGTGGTAAAACCTGCAAATAATGATATTCAGTCCGCTGTAACGATTAGTAATTTGTCTTAATATTAGAACAGAAGATCCTCTTTAGCTTGTCCACGAGCAGTCTCGTTATATTTGTTTATTGTCTGCATAATTGGAACCATTTATTGGTGCGTATTGAATTCTGCCATGGTTTGAACGAGTGTTTACATTGTTTTTCATTTATTCTCTTTATTTTGACATAAGTAGTTTTGCTATTTGCTTCAATTAGGGGGAGGGATTTAAGTGTTGCACAGGACTGTTTGGGAAGTGTAATATTAAAGCAAGATAAATAACTCTACCTACCAAATAAAGTTTGGTTCAGAGCAACAAATAGGAAAGTTCTAAATGGGAGCTGCAAACAACATAAATCCAGAAACAAAACAGAAACCTCAAATGAAACCAAACCCATCGATCTTAATATTTTTTGTTGTATTCCTGGCAGAATCATATTTAATTAAAATCATAATTTCAAATATAGTTATTGATGAGTGAATTAAATCAGATTCCTCTTAAATTAATACAGTGTTTCCTAGCAGTAATTAGACTTCTTGATTACATGTAAATGTTTGTCAAGATATTTTTCAGAACGTTTTTTGTCCTTTTATTATTATGTGTGTATTCTGACCATTCCTAAAAAAACTCTCACCAGGGAATCATATTTCTGAATAAACACACCTATACTATTATTGTACTACTGTCCATTTGTTTATCTGGAAACCTGTGATTTATCTTTTGATTAGTATACTCAGCCAGTGACAGAAAGATTTACTCTTTCATATTCTTCTTTTTAGATCTTGGATGAGTTTTGCAATGTGAAGTTCTGCATAGATGCCAGTCAACCAGATGTAGGAAACTGGCTCAAATATATCAAGTTTGCTGGATGCTACAATCAGCACAACCTTGTTGCATGTCAAATAAGTGATCAGGTATGTGGTGTTCACTGTGTGGACTTACGTTTTTAAGGAACTTTAAAATGTGAATGAAAAAAAAACCAACTGCAATTCACAACAGCTTTTGACCTGTTAGCTGTGATGGCAAAAGATAAGGTATAGATGGGAAAGCCAGAATGAAATAATTTTGATTATGGGTGATAGAAAATCCAAATTTTCTATTTTTCACATTGTTGTTCAATTCATAAATGATTTTTTTTTGCCTTATAACTGACAAAAATTGTGACTTAGGCATTTTGTGGCTTTCTTAGGAATATAAAGCCAACATTTACTGATTTTCAGTCCACTTGGATTCCTGTGTTAAACCATTGAGTTGATCAGAAGCTGTAACATAAATGTAATGGCAGGAGTGGAAGGGAAGGCACAGAAGTCATAATGTTACAAATGTAGTTGCATATGTGGAGCTTTGGATTTGAATGCACACGTGCAGGGATATTATTGTGCCTTCCCATACACTTTGCTGGAACTCGTAATACTTAATATGCTGAATCAGTGTCTTTGGTGGTTTTCTTTTTCTTTTCATTTATTGCACTGAAATCCACGTTTTGTTGAACTGAAACATTATTTATCCTTGTGTGTTGGAAAAGGCTGATATAGGCAGAGGAAGGACACAGTAAAGCGTTTTGTTTTCAATTATGCTGATGAGTTATTAGGTGTTTCTTAAATCAGAGTTTGCTTTGGTCTGCGGATAGTACATACCATTATGAATTATTTTAATAGGCACGGTTAGGTTAGGGAAGCTTTGCTTCTTTAAAGTAAAATATCCAAAATAGCAAAGCAACTGATTGTGAATTCTTGTTTCCAATTTAAACTTTGCTACCTGCAGCATAGGATTTGATTCATTTAATCGGTGTTTCATTTTTCACCCCTTAATTAACTGCATCAGGTGAATGTTAAAGATTATCTTTAGTTGATTTAATTGCCCTGACAGTATTGAAAGAAGAATCACAACCAGACACAAAGCTTCAATTAGAAATCATTCTTTCTAATCAAATTCCTTACGTATAGGAAATGAATGTGACACAGCCTGCTATTTCCAGCCCAGCGTTACATATTTCACTCATCCAAGGTTGATTAAAATAGGTCTAAACAACTTTCTCAGAAACCATGAGAGAAGATCCTTTTAATTTTCAACTTTTCCAGTTCAGCCCTGAGCACACATAGCACAGAGCGACCTAATTTCTTTTTTATACAGCAGCTGGTTTAACTAAAGAAACCATAAACGTTATTAGTAAATGCAAGATATATTTTCCAAGCTGAAATACACTTTATACTGAAAACCGATAAATTCTGTCAGTGCAGAGCATTTATGAAACAGTGGTAGGAAAAGGAAACTTGTATAGATTAATGGAAACAACAAATTCAAATCTTTTACATTTACAAGGAGCTGGTGTAGATAGCAAAGATCATAAGTGGGATCACATGCCTTGGTCAAAGCAACTCTGTCTTTGGGTTGGTGTTGGGGATCTGCAACTGAAAATGCACATGAGGCTGAACCATCAGCATCTACCTCTGCAAAGCAGACACACACCCGCGCTTTGACGTTTTTGGAAGGAAAGTCATGGCGCTTTTAACTTTCTCTTTTTTTACTGTTTACATTTCTGACATTTGGTAATGGTGGTTGTACTGCTGCCAATAATTTCTTTCATTCACTGGAGACTTGTTATTTATTTTGCACGGTATCGTGCTGTTCATAATTCCATATTTTTATAGCTTTTTGTTGCTGAGATTTGCAAATTAAGATTTGATTGTCTTTCAAGTAGCATGTTGTGAGCTGGGCACTGTCAGCAAGAGGTTGTTGTCCATTTGGCCCTCTGGAAACGCTGCACATTTACCCACAAAATCGTCCGTGTACTCCAGCGTTTTATGACCAGAGCCTAAAAAGTTAATGCTAAAAATGTGCTCTCGAATCTTAAAGTGAAAACCCCTTCCTAGCAGCTCCTCCTTCTGCTCTCTTCTGGCACAAGCTCACCCGAGGTAATATAAAATATAATAGGAAGGCAGACTGGGAAATGGACGTTACATGGCCAAACGTGTGTGTGTATGAGGAGTGACAAATGCAAGGCAGGACTGAGCGCGCATATATAGACTGTGCTGGGCTGCCAGGGGGTCACTCGGCCTTGGTGGCTCCTGGAAAGAAAGAGGGGGAAAAAAGAAGGAGATGGGGGGAAAAAAAGGGAAAATTAAAATAAGGTGACGCTGAAGATGTGTAACGGTGGTTGTAGCTACAGCTGGAGGGCACAGGTGTTGCAGCCCAGTTGGGACAGGAGACCCCAGCTCAGCTGGAGCCACAGCCAGGGCTGGGTGCAGGGGTGGGGGGACACCCAGGTGGGGAGACATGACAGTTCTGCCTGCTTGTCCCTGGAATACAGAGCACCTCAGCAGCCCTGGTTGCACGGAGAGCATCTGCGCTGCGGAGACGCTGCTCACTCCCGAGACACAGACACTCGATCAGCACTAATTGTTCACCTCTAATTGCTTCAACTCATCTGTAAAATTCACAAGCAAACATTGGGCTGTACCTGAGAAGGTAAAAGATCCTGCTAGCGCTCCCAGCCTCATGCTGCCCACAAGTTTATACTACTAAATTCAAGCTTGAGTGACAGACAGGTATGATTCCCAGACTGCTTGAGGCAGGATTTAGATGAACTCAGGGCAATGTGTAATGTAGTCTCTCTGCTCTGTTCTACCTGCTGTATTTAAAAAAAAAAGAGTGAAAGAAAAACATTTTTTGTCATTTTCTCTATTAGAGTTTTTTCAGAGACATACCACCCCACCCCCTGACTCACGGCTGAGGTTGGGTTTCATCACTTAGGATCAACTTTACAAAAGGCCTGGGCTTTTTCTTATGCCTGTATAAATGAGCTTTGCTGAGATGAACAGCTCGATAATGGTGGGATGCAGTCAAAACATGCACGCTGGATGCAACTCATGTTTCATTTGATTGCAGCTGGAGTTGGGTTTAAAAGCTGCTTTTTGTTGTTGTTGGTTTGGATTTTTTTAATTTCAAATGAGATTGATCTAGGATTTCTTTTTGCTGTCTTCCCTATTATCTCCTGTCATACCCAATCTAACCTAAATATATGTAATTCAAGATGGATATGGATAATGAAATTCCACAACCAGAACACTCTTGTTTTTCCTTTTCCCAAAGAGACTACAGCGTGTGCAGAGCTGCAGAGAGTCTTTTCCTTGTTCTTGCCCTGGAATGCATTTTTTCAGCTCAAAGTCAGTTAGGATTCAAGAGCAGTTTCTGGATGACTCCCCTCTGTTATCATTAAATATCTATTAGTTCAACTTTTTAATGACGTTGGAATGATTAGCCCTGTTAGGCTTTCTGGCAGCGCTGTCAGCCCAGCAAAAGCATTATTTTTAAAGGTGCACATTAATGAAAGTGCAGTTGCAAATCTAGCGGTGACTATGGCACTGGCATGGCAGGGGCTGCCACACATTCCAGGCTGGGATCACGGTCACCTTCAAGCTATAAAATATAATTTATTTTTTTATTCTAAGAAATGTTGTTTGTAGCTGTTGAAGTTAAAACACCTGAATATTGTTTTTATCTTGTGCATATTGCTGACAGAGTTCTGACAGGGATACAGCCACGTACTGCTGGGAAACTGCCCTGAGCTTCCAGGTCTCTTCCCCCCTAACAAAACAGCTCCTGAGGAGTCCCTTTGGTTTATCCATGGAAAACTCAAAGTGGCTCAGATCACTTTACTGAGGTTTTATCTTGCTGTGCATGCTGAAGTAGGTTTTTGGTGTAGGTTTTTTGCATCTGTGCTTGGTTTTCTTTCCTTATACTCAAGTACGTGCCGCTGCAAAGGAAGAAAAACCAGTAGTATCACACCCTTAACAACGTGCCCAATGTCAGCGATATAAACTTACAGGAGTGAACCTACTGCTGTAGGTTCCACCAAATCTGATCCCATCTTACACGTTTTACAAACTTTTTTAATCTGCAGGCACAGCTTCATGTTTCAGGTTTTACGGCCGCAGCCCCCCCTCTGTGGCGGGCAGAGGCTCCTTGCACAGCCACCTGCAAAAGTTGTGTATTTAAGGAATAGTTTTGAGGCTTTGTTGTCAGAGAGTGAAATTAAGGTTTTGGTTGTTGGCGGGTCAGGAGGGCACACACACGCTGAGCTCATACGGGGCCCTGTTCTGCCATGATTCTTCCTATGAGTTATTAGTTATTAAGCAAAGAAAGCTTAATCCAGCTCCCACAGAAAATCTCTCTGCAGTGGAGCGGGGATGTGTTAGCTTGGGGTGGTGGAACGAGGAGCTGCTCAGTGGTGTTTTTCCACTTGCTGCAGTTAAAGCTGAGGCTGTGGGTGAAATTCCTGCCTGGGCTCTACGGCTGCCTGTGTTATCTGGAATTTGATGCACTGGTGGTGTTACCACTCTTGGTGTTGGACTGTCCTGGCATGACCTAAAACACACTGTTCAGAACCAAATCCAGCAACTAGTTGTTCCCATTTCTACCAAATGATAAGGTTTTTATTGATAATTCATGTTTAATAAAAAGGATAAGACATGCTGTCTCTAAAAAAAAAAGCCTTTTTTGTGATGAGAGATGTCAAATCCTACTCATCTCCTTGCCACAGCATAGAGGATTATGGACAGCCACAGAGCCAGTTTTCAAGGCTGCACTTCACTTGACATTTGCATAGTTCGATAATGAAGGTTCATAAGTGTCAGAGGACAACTGAGTTGTGAGGGCAGCTCAGGGGAACAGGTGGGCACACAGAAGTTGGGGTCTGGTCTCAGTGGTTGGTGTCCCCCAGGGAGGACGTTCGGTAGGACCAGAGCAGGTCGGCTGGATGTGGCAGCCTCTCACATGGAACCAAGACTTGCACAAAAGCTAAAGTTCACCTGTGAAGGAAGAAGACATGAGTGGCACTGAGGAGGGGGCCTGCAGCCCCCAAGATGCTGAACAGAGTGTCCTGTGGAGAGGCATCCTGCAGTTCCCCTCCTCACTTTGAGGGAGCAGGAGGCACCTTTTACCTTGGAAAGTGGGAAAACGGAGATTCCTGGAGCATCTTCCTTCAGTTCTTCCTCTTTGGCAATTTTGGGGCATTTTGAAAATGCAGGAAGGGATTCTAAGTCCTGGTGCTGGGGCACTGTGGTGCTCTCCCACCATCTCGGCAGGGTGAAGGGGAGGGTCCTCTCTCCCCACCAGGCTCCCACTCGTGCCCCTGCAGCCACTTGCACACAGACACTTGCTGAGTTTCATCTGTGGATTTTTGCTGAAGTTTTCTTTGGGCCCAATACAGCTTTCAGGCAGGACTCCTATGTTAGCCCTTGAAAAAACTCCAGTTTGTTTCAATTTATCATTTGCCTGACTATGGCAAGAAGAACCTGGCTCGGGTTTCACCACGCAGCTCTCCAGCTGCACAAGTTGTTCATCACAGGAGCTAAAGTTGAAGCTTCACCATTTGGACCTTTTTCATTCTTGTTTTTTTCCCTTCAAACTCTTAATTAGAGCTTGTTATGAAGTCACGTATCTCTTCTTCCTTCTCCTTTTTCTGGCGGGTTTAATTCCTGGTTGTGATGGAGCTTCTTGAACATAATGCTTGTTATTAGTTTTGGATATTTAATTTGTTTTGCTTTTCAGGCAAGTTCCACTCTTGCTGTGAAGCAGCGCAGAGGCAAATGCCAGTTGGCAGTGGGCATGCTGCCTCTACAGGCACTCACTTTCCTGTCCCAGTTCAGGGTCTGCTCCCCTCTGGAGCTCCAGAACCTCCAAGGACAGCTGGGAGATGAGGTTTATGTCTTGCTTGGGGTAGATACCCATGGCATGGGGTCCAGCTGGTGCATGAGCAGCAGTGCAGAGCTTTGTGGGTGCTGGTGTAGTCCACTAGGGAGCAATACAGCTTTGAGTTCTTCTGTTCCATCCCACCATCCCATGCAGAGTGGGTCCTCCACTCGGTCCTCCTGCTTGCAGCAGTGTGGGGCAGAGCAGGATCACTGGGTGCCTTCCCCTGTGGTGGGAGCTGTGAGTTCAATACAGACTCAGAGTAGCATCTCTCACCTGCCCTAAGCTCTGAATTTCCCAGGCAGTAGTACAGCACCTGTGATGTTCTCCAGAGCTCTCCTATGCACAGGGTTTCATTGGGTGCAGTGGAACACAGCTCCTCTTTGGGGCAGGTTGAGTGTGTGCTGGCAGCTGGTGCCTTTGGTCCTGCTCAGCGGCTGAAGTGTCACTTTTCCCCCCAAAGTGTAACTTCAGTTAACCCCCCCTGGATCCGGGGGTGCTGGAGGGGAGCAGGGGGGTGCAGGCAGGGTGGTGTAGGACTGGCCAGGGCAGGGGGATGGCTGGGGTGTTCTGAGCACGGCCCCCGCTGAGCTCACAGGGAGGCGTTTTCGCTATTATTGCAATTATTACAACTTCCTGAATAGGTCGAAGGTCGTTCATAATTCACGCTTCTGTCATCTTTACACATGCCAAATGCAGTCTATTAAGCATAAATAAAATTTCAAGTGCCTGACCAGGAAAAGTAAACTGGGATTCATAACAATGAGGCCTTATTCATCCATTTAAAAGTAAATTGTGTGTGTTCCTTTTCCCCCCCCCCCCCCCCCACTCCTCCCCTTTCCCTTTATGGCTTTGCAGTTTGGGAGCTTTTATTTCTGTTCGGTAGCACAGATCTCTGACCTGCAGTGTGGGCAGGCACAGAGGGCTGATGAGCCAGGCCTCCCCCAGCTTCTCCCCACCTTGGACCCGCTGAACTTTGAAAAGTGTTTCCAGATCTGGATCCGATTTTGCTCTTCCTATATAAACTGCAGTCACACACCGCTGATCCCAGGGCATGTGAAATGTGCATCTGGACTTTGCTTTTATTTTCTTTTCCCCCCTCCTCCCATTGTTCCTCTCCTGTGCAGTAGCTCTTCCTATACTCTCCAGGCAGACTGGTGCACACTCAAACAGGTTAACCCAAAAGAGTTGGGTAATGGAACAGGCTCAGTGGGCTGCAGAAGTGCTATCCAGAAAATTAAAATCTTCCGTATATTACAGTCCAGTGAGGACTGTGCTAAGAAATCTTCAAACTTTGCAATCGAAACATCCATTTATTCTCTGTGAGCATTTTCTAATACAAAAAAATACTGCCCACAGTAGCGGTGCTGTTGTTGCAAAGCTTGGGCAGCCTGAAGGAGACCTTTAGGGATGGGGGGAATTGATGAGCTTTCTTATCTGAGGGTTGCAGGACCCCCCCATTACCAGCCCTCAGTAGGCTGTTGCTACCTCAAAATTTGGGTAACACAGTTCATTGCAACAGTTGGCTTCTCACTTTTTCTCAGACTGGATAATTCCAGGAGGTTTTAGGTAGGAAGAGTTAGAAAAAAGCTTTTCATGTAAAACAGTATCTTAAAATCAGATTAAATTTGTGTGCATGACCATTTTGGTTTAAATTTCAATATGTTTTGTTTTAGATTCTCACTGCAGCACAAATTGATGTAAAAACTGTTAGTGCAGGTGGTTTTCTTTTGGACATACAGACATTAAAAAAGCTATTTTTAATAATAATTAAAGTTAGTATTACAATAACGTGAAAATACTGGAGCTGGAAATCTGCCACTTGGCTCTTGTTTTGGAGAGCATTAGGTCTGAGATTTAAAATAAAGATACATCACTCAGCCTTAAACATGGAGTTTTTTGGAACACTCAGTCCCATCTCCCTGCTGAGGTTTGAGGGGTCTGTCCAAGGAGTTTCTGATGGGTAGTTTGATCATCTCTCCTATTTTTAAACACCAACACAGACAAGACAACTGGCTTTAGAGTTTACTCCCTCTTTAGGGATTTGCCCACAGCTGCAGGAAAGATGCAGCATCGTACCAGCACTTCCCAGGGAGAAGGGATGCTCGGCAGTGCAGCATTTGGTGAACAAGGCCCTCTTTATGCCCCTGTACAGTCCATGTGTCCTCACTTTGCAGTGAGAGGTGAAAAGGTCTATGAAAACACCTTTGATGGGACAGGAAAAATACCAGAGAAGGCTTCGCTGTGGTTTTTGTTCACGCCTTCGTGTGGAGGAACCACTGACCTTGGAAGAACAGCTGCATTTACCTGACTGTGGCACAAAACCTTGGAGCAGAAACAAGTCCTGGGCAGAGCAGAAGCTTTGGCACAGCCCCTCTGAGATGGTGGAAGTCCCCCCTGGCCGTGCAGTGGTCCTGATCCTGCTTCCACCCCAGCAGGGAGGTCTGCAGAAGTCTCTCTGGTCAGTGGGAATGTATTATCCCACATTTTATTTCCACCTAAAGCCAGCCAGCAACCAAGTTTATCTTCCACAGATCCGACTGCAGCTTCCTTTTCAGATATGTGGAGTCCGTTATATTTCTGGAAGAAAAAAAACCAGTTTTCAATACAATTTATCTCAATAAATGGAAAAACAAGCATCTCTTACAGAAAATGTTCACTGGATGTGGCGCTGTCATCAGGTTTATTTGCAGGAGGTAGAAGTTGGCTTCACTCGAATGTGGTTTGGTTTTTGATAAAATGAGCCATTTTCTCAGCACCATCCCCATGTGCTTCAGCACCAAGGGTGACCTGGTCTCCAGAGGGGATTGTGGTACCAGACCTTCGTTCAGACAAGAGATACACATACATGAGGAGATACACACAAGACCCTGTTATGGTTCTCTTGGCCTTCAAAATACTCAGTGGAGGGTGAAATACCCTCGACAAGAAATAGAAATGGGAAGCCCAAGCAACCCTAGCTGGTGTTTTGATGAAGGTGGTGTGGAAGAGGAGATAATTCTGTGCATAAACTACTTCTCCTGTTTTTTATAGGGAAAATTGGTCATAAGCAGGGGATTGTGGCACAGGTACCTTGTGCCTGTTGTGTTTTGTCAGCACTCCTGTCACTTGGCGAGGGGGTGAGCACTGGAGTGGTGGGATGAGATGCCCCAGGTGTCTCCCCTGCTGCTCCCTGCACCCTTCTCCAGACTGGCTTTTGGGATGAGGTGAAGAAAAAAAAAAAGAAATCCGAGGAAATGCAACTTAATTTGTTATTTTTAGGCATTTAGCCTGTATCTGTGGGCATAGCTTGTGCAGAAAGAAACCATTAGGCTATACGGCCACCTCCTGGAGGACACCGGTATTTGCTGGCTGCCGGTGATGTCGGTCCATGTGCAAGTGGGCAAGGAGAGCACCCACAAACACCTGTGTCAAATGCATCTGTGTGATGTTAAAAAAGGGAGGGCTTTTCCTGCCTTTCTCCCAACGCACTGCAGTGAGTGTTGAGAGTTAAGAGTTGGGAGCAAAACCTTTAAAAATACATTAGTCTGAGAAAATGCGAAGGCGTCACTTTTTTAGCGTAGGAAATAGAGCTGTCATGTGTTTTTGTTTAACGAGGCCCGAGGAAGTTACTAATATTTATTTGAGCTGCTTCGTGGAGCTTTTTAGTGCTCTTGACGTTTCCTGCTGAGACAGAAAGCAGCCAGATGCATTTTGGGCATTTCCATTCGGTAAAGCCTCGTCGTGCTGGTGTGTCCCCCCTCTGCTGCATGGACCCAAGGCAGGATGTCCCCTTTGCCCCCTCCACAGCCTCCTCACTCCCTGATGGGCTCCTTCTCACAGCGCAGTATCACCCCTATGAGGGGACCAGGTGTCACTGGCCGTGGTCACCACCAGCAGCTTTGGCTGCTCACCATGTTTCTTCATCCAGGACTGATTTTTCCTTTGATTTCCATTTGAAGTTAAGGACTAACCAGACTCATTGGTTTGCATAAGCCTCTCACCTTGCAGCTCTCTGGACTGTGTAGTTAGTTGGAACGGGGAGCTTGATGTCTGTGGCTTAACCAGCGTCATCTCGTGTCTGCTTTATGGAACCATTAAGGTTGGAAAAGCCCTCTAAGATCATCAAGTCCAACCATTAGAGTTCCTTTAGTGCCTTTTCCCAGTGCAACAGGAGTTCCCCTTACAAGGATCACTTGGGGATGTGTTTTAGGGCCGGTCTGTACATGTGTTTGGTATAACTCAACAGACAGGCAAGTTGCTGGTGATCTCTGCAATCATCACACAGCTCATTTTGCAGCAGGGGCTGTTGAAAGCAATTACCCTTTGGGGTTGGAAGGAGCAGACCTGCTGTAGTAGGTGGGCACCTCTCCAGCGGGAGCACCACAACTAGTCACACAGTTTTGGTCTGTAACACTCACCAGCAGTGGTTGATGCCTCTTTGCCTGTTGTGTTGCTCATGTTGCTTTCTCTTTTTTTTTGTTTTTATTTTTCTTTCCAGATATTCTACAGAGTGGTAGCAGATATTGAACCAGGAGAGGAGCTCTTACTGTTCATGAAGAGTGAAGATTATTCACATGAGACAATGGCTCCGGACATCCACGGTTAGCCTGTTCTTACTGTTTCATCTAATAGAAAGTATTGCTGAAGTTAAGCCAAAATTTAGGAAATTTCTCCTCTCTTGGAATCCTTTTGAAATCTGGGATGGCTTTACTGCAGCCAGGGAGGAGAGCTGGACCATTGTTGTATTTTTCCATCTTCTGCCCTTCTGTTTCTGATTGAAACTTGCCTGTTTTGTGGGTATTGCTAAAGAAGAACAGGGGTCCATGTCCTTATCTCAAGGCAGTGCTGCTCCTGCCAGGCATGTATGGACCCTGATTATATGTTATTTTTTGTCACTTAGCCAATCAACTGTTACCTTGAAAAGAGAAAACCACAGAATCACAGAATGTTCTGAGTTGGAAGTGACCCACAAGGGTCACTCAGTCCAACTCTTAAAATCTCAGACTGTTAATGTTGCTGTCACTTGTGAGGATGTTTCAGCTGTTCTTCCTCCTCGTGCATATCTGATACTCATCCCACACGCAGATTCTGGGTCTGAAACTCCTGAGTTGTTGCTCAGATTTGTTCCCCACCTCCAAAAAGCTCCTTTTGCTGTGCTGCCCGTCGGGCAGTGGGTTATACAGCCAAAGTGGGAACAGGGTGTAGGATATCTGCTTGGTGCCCAGTAGGTTGCAGTTTATGCCAACAGGGACATTTTACACATTCCCAGGGATTCAAGAACCATACACAAGGGGTTTTCCCAGGGCAGGAAGTATCAAGGTCTGCACTTTCTTCACTGTCTGTACATTTAAAGCAGTATCTTTTGTCCTCTTAAGAAAAAGGTGGGGATCATTCCCATTTGGGTTTCTGTTTGTTTTTCTTCCCCCAGTGGTAACTTTGTTTAGTTATTGCTAAAGATGTGCCCCTTTTCAGCATAGTGTTTTCCCTGCCTAGTCCCTTACGGTCAAGTAGCTATTGTATAAATGACACCAGAGGAAATCTCTGCAGTCACATGCAGGAGTATGTCCCACAGGGCAAATTTAGAAGCAGACTGAGCCAAAGTGTTGCTCATGGACAGCCAAGAACAGAACCCCTATGACACTTTCTCTGGATCAGCTCAGCTGTCAAGTAGCAACCAAGTACATACATTGGAGACTTCAGCCAGACTTCTCAGTGCCTTTCTGACTCAGAGCCTCTGGGCATTTATATCTGGAACCAGACCAGGGTGTCTGGCTCCTCATGTGGGCCAACAGTGGAAAATCCGGCAGCAAAAGTCATGGGATGCTCTTTTCCAAGTTTGTTTTTGGAGTTTTCTTCAGCTAATCTATTCTTTTGCAGGAATTGCTAACTAATGGAATGCAGTGTTCGCTCCAAAGTAACACTCTAGTGATCTTCTACACTCGTTTGCAGTAGGAAACATGTTAGGACCGGTGTTAAGGAATTTAAAGCAAGAACCTCAACTTCATGTTTCTCTGCTTTACTCTGAACAGGATTGAGTGCTGTAGAAAAACTGATGAAAATGAAGGGACTTCTAAAAACTCTACACCCTTTGGCTGTTTTAGATGCTGGTGTTGTGTCCAAGTCAGTCTCTTTCATTCAGAAATGCAGAGACCGGCAGCCTCCACGGGATATCCACCTGTGTAATTCCATTTAGGATGATATATAAAAACACTGACTTTCATCCTAAGCCAGGGACTGAATTAGGGATCCCTATGGAATGTCACCTAAGTGGTTAACACATAGTATTGTAGAATTAAAGCCATTATCGTAAAACATTTTTAGGAATCCTTCTCTCTTTCGAGGTTCTTCTCTTTCTCACTGAATAGCTCTTCGTTTAGCCACACCATCATCCAACTCCTGATGGGAGAGTGCTTAAAAATGAGTGAAAACTGATGTGGTTTCCCTGTGCCCAACCCACTTGTGTTCCAGAGGAGCGCCAGTACCGCTGCGAGGACTGTGACCAGCTCTTCGAGTCCAAGGCGGAGCTTGTAGACCACCAGAAGTTCCCCTGCAGCACCCCTCACTCTGCCTTCTCCATGGTGGAGGAGGACTTCCAGAAGAAGCTTGAGAATGAGAATGATCTTCAGGATGTGCATGAAATCCAAGAGTGTAAAGAGTGTGACCAAGTGTTCCCAGACTTACAAAGGTAGGAGAAGATGCTTAAAATTGTACACGAAAATTCTTGAATGGCTTCAGCTGGATCATGCAGGGCATCAGCAGGGCAGAACCTGATCCATTCATCTTCTGTAAATACCAAAGATGAACAAGGTATCTATGGCAGTTGGTGTTTTACGGTATAAAAAGCTATGGAGTCTCAATGAAGCAGGAATTTGACCCATGTGCTAAAAGTCCTTAGTGTGGAACTTAAATTAAGAATTGGATCTTTTTAGACAATCAGATCTGTAGCTTCCATGAATTGGGCTAGTTGCAGCAAAACCACAGGAGTGCTTATAGTTCAAATCAACTAAGATCTGGGCTCCTTATTTTTATGGAGAAATAATTTGGAACATCTCTGAGTGGTGTTCACTGATGTTACCAATTTTATCTTTGCAAAAAGGCCATTTTAATTAGAGACAGGTTCTAGGTGTTAATATGTATGTGCCTATAGGTTATTATTTATTTATAGCCATATTGTCATGAAATACTGGTGTTCATTGTTTTCTTGAATTTATCTGTCTTTTAAAACAGATAGATAAATGCATGCATATGTACCCTAAGTACACATAGAATATAAATAGAAAGTACAATTTTAATATACTGAAGATCATTTACATATTTTGTATCACTATTGTTTTTGTTATTACTTAAAATACCATATGGCAATGCTGATTAACAACAAATTTTGCCAATTACTGAAAGATATTGAGAGTACACGGGAACTTGTGCAGCACATCCCTCCCAAATTCACATCTTAGTGCTTTCTTGACCAGGGAAAGTTAACCTCAATGTTTAATAGTAATGCTGAGTTATCTCAATAACAAAATCCTGGGTCAGATGTGATGAGACAGTGCATTTCCCAGAAGGCTGGTTGATAACAGCAGCAGACCTGGGCCAGGGTCTTGGCTTTCATCCAGAGTCTGTAGCACCATTCCCACACTCCCATAGTGTCTCTTTTCCTTTCCATGTTCTGTGGACACACCTGAAGTGCCTGTGAACTGCCCTTTTTGGGCACAGCAGTGAGTTTGTTTGCATTGCTTAATAATCATATGCCTTTAATGCTCTTAAATGCTGACTTGTCAATTTAGAGTATTTTGTGTGTTTCACAGAAATCCTCACTAGTGCACGACTCAGGGGGTTGTGGTGTCTCTTAGAGGTTAACATGGATTTCTGCATGCCCAGATAATTACTCCTGGATACTCCAGGTGCAAGATGGAGCCCTCTCTCCCAAAAGACACATTCCTTTGCTCCTCTTGGTGCAGCGGAAGTGGCTCAGCATCATGTGGGGCATCTTGGATCAGCATTAATCGTGTGACCTGATCCTTACACTTCCAAAAAATTAGTGACACTGAAATTAAAACGTGATGTGCCAAGCATCTCTCCCCACATATTAGGTCAACCCCACTGAGCAGGCATTTGTGCAGACAAAAGGTCTTGTTCACCCACTGATGTTGAGCTGTGTGTGACTCCACGTGTCTAATTTTTAGTCTGAGTGATTGATTTGAAGGGACTGATGGAGGCAGATCAAGTCAGAAGGATTTCCAGCAGCTTGGATGAGGCAGGACTCTGATCCATAACATTTTTGTATTTGCGAGTTATTTGGTGTTAGAGTCCTTTCCTCCCTATGAGCCATAGGATGATGTCTAACATATGGGAATCATTGATGAAATGTAAATTTAGCTTAAAATATTAAATATTGAAGAGAAAGGGCAGAAAACAAAGAGCGAGTCATCATAAATAGATGGGCAGTACTGTGAGAAAGAGTGAAAAATGAGAGAGAATGCAATCGCTCTCTGAACTCTTGAATTATTGAAAGGCTCATAACACCACAAAGACAGTTCAAAGCAAAAAGTGCCAAAGTGTGCTATATCCAGATTACATGAAACAAAAGCCCCAAATGAGCCATGCTTGAGGGGTTGAGTAAGTACATAGAGAAATAGCTGAGCAGGAAGATGAAGATTTTGGGTCCAGGAGTGCCCAGTGCTGATGGCCCATCACAGAGCTGTGGCCAAGTCAGGGAGCTGGTGCCAGAGCCAGAGACAAGAATCTCTCTGGGCCTTGTGGCAAATTTGTACACCAATGCATGATGGAAAGTCAGTTACTATAAAAGTATTAGGAAGAGAAGGCAGAATTTTTTTTCCCCAAAGGAAAGAGAGGGGTAGAAGAGCACCCGCAGTGTGAAAGTATTTTCATTACCTTTGGCTGAGGATGGAGGTTGCTATTTGCTCTGCACACCCCAAACGAGACTGTAACCCCAGTAGGTTTGTCACTGATTCAGCAGAGATCAAGGGGAACTTCATGTGAGAGTAAGTTTATCCAGGTGGGCATTCTGGGCTAAAACTCAGTTTCCAGTGGCTTTTTCTGTGGACTTACTCTTGGCATTATGTAGTGATCTTTCCTCAAGCAGAAGTGTGAGTTATGACTCTGTTTGTGACCAAGAAATGCAGGTGTTTAAAAATACGTTTACTACAAATGAATAATAAAAATTCAGACACAAAAATTAATTCAAAGATGTGCAACAGTAATTAGGTGGACATTTAATATCCTACTAATAGGCAGAATAAAACACTAAGAAATGAATGACTAAACAACTACACAATTCAACAGAGTTAATAATAACCATCAAGAATAAGTTCAGTTGTAGTGTGCCATATCTAGAGGCTTCTCAGACTCCTCCTGTCCTACTCCAGAGGAGTTATTGCTCATCTGTTCTGCTGCAAGAAAAATTGACTCCCATCAAAGGAGTGGATTTATGGCAGGTGGTGGGATCCAAGGTGTGTTTACAGGGAAAGTCATAAGGTAGAAATAATTCAGACTGCAGGGTAGAATTACCAGAGTGAAATACTGAGAGGTGTACAAAATAATCTCCTTAGGGAGTGATGGCAGCAGCATCTCCTGGAGCATTTGCAAGTGGCCTGGCAAAACATGAGAGGATGTGTTATTCTGATATGGAGGAGGAGTTCTGCCTCCTGGCCGGGGTGAGCCTGGTGTTCAAAACATGTTTCTGTCAGGATTGGGCCTTTGGGGCTGTTTAATTTTTTTTTTTTTTTTGCTGTAACCAAGTACTCTGCTCTCTCCTCTTCCTATAAACCACTGATAAAGCCACGTGTGTGACCTTGCTGAGTGCCCTGTTCCTGTTTCCACAGCCTGGAGAAGCACATGCTGTCGCACAGCGAGGAGAGGGAGTACAAGTGTGACCAGTGCCCCAAAGCCTTTAACTGGAAGTCCAACTTGATACGTCACCAAATGTCTCATGACAGCGGGAAGCACTACGAGTGTGAAAACTGTGCCAAGGTACAGTGAATTTGTAGGCTGCCTGGCACTTCTTGTGCTGCTGGATGCATGGGTGCATGGAAGTGGGGATATCCAGGGCTGGGGTGCAGGAAGGTTCAGGGTTTCTGCCATGCTCCAGATGGTTTCTTAAGGGTTTATACTTCTACTTTATAAATACATTATTTTTATGCCCTTTTGGTTTGGAAATGGCTGTGGAGTCTGAAATGAGTGCTGATGCAGGAGGCTGAACACCCTCAAGCTCAGGGCTTGGCACCCTAAGGGGATTGGTGGGATGTAAGAAGGTCATTGAAAGGCACTGAGGGGCAAGAAACCCCAGGGCAATACAGGGTGGAGAGTTCCCCAGGCTGTGTTCCAGCTGTTGGGACCAGAAGCTTCAGGACACTGCTGCAATATGCATCAAAATAAGAAATAACTGGGCTCCAGCACAGCTGAGTGCAGCTCTCATCTCTGGAGCATCTCCCATCACTTTCCTGCATTGAGCTTCCTGTGTGGATTATTTGTATAGGATGTGGTGCTCTACATTGCTTTTTATCAGATTCCCAAAGCTTGGGCTTTCTGCATGAAAATGTAGATTTTAGGTAGATTTGCTGCAGTAATGGGAATTTTATATTGAGCTAATGCTTTTAAGTAACCAAGCCCTGGTTTCTAGGACTATGTCATGTACAGGATTTCCTGCTGTCACACACTCAGATGTTGACATAAAGTATTTCTATTGCAGTAATGCTTAGAGGTTTCAAGCAGCCGCATTTTGACTCATTTTCCATGAGGTCCCTGACCTCAAATGTGCAATGACAAAGTCAAATGCATCTGCTGCAAAGGGGTTAACAGATCCACCCAGTACTTGGCTGATCCTGGGAAACTGAGGCCCCCTCCTGCAGGCACAGCTCCCACTGATGCCCATTAGTGAGGTTTTAAATTGTAAATGCTCTCAAAAATAGCTCCAGGGTTTGAATTTTAAAATACTCTTGTAATAACTGGCTTCTTCTGCAGTCAAGTTTCTTGGTTAATCAGTACTCATTTCCTAGCAGGTTTTCACGGACCCCAGCAACCTTCAGAGGCACATTCGTTCCCAGCATGTTGGGGCTCGTGCTCACGCTTGTCCAGAGTGTGGCAAAACCTTTGCCACTTCTTCAGGCCTCAAACAGCATAAACACATCCACAGCAGTGTCAAACCTTTTATATGTAAGTTCTCAACGTCTTTGATTGTGTGTTGTTTGCTTTGCCGTAAAGCAGCATGAGCTGGAAGCAGGAGCTTGTGTTCTGCTCCCTCTGAATTGCCCACCTGTGTCACAGGGTCTGTGAGTTACTGAATGAGTTCTGGCTTATTTGTGGTCCAATGCAAAGAGTTATTTTCATGTGATTTTTCCTTTTCAGACAGACACTGTATGCTGTATAAATGTACCTGTTTTCCCTGGGGTGTTTTTCCATGCACAGATGCAAAGCGAGGAGTGGGATTTAGTAAAAAGAAGCAGTGCCAGCCTCGGAGGCTGCAGCCTCATTGCTTCACACTCTGCTGAGCTGGCTGCTCCCCTTCCTGCTTTAAGAGTTAATTTTGGGCCACAGAGCCTCCACAGCTGATGCCATGACTTTTACTGGAGTTGGAAAACAAACCTCAGAGGCAGTGAGTTTGAGTTGGACCAGTTTACTGTCCTCCTTGAGGCTCCTTTGCATGCCCCAAGTTTAAGTACTAAGTTGAGCTATTAGATCTTTGCCAACAGCTGCTCCAGCAATAAAACTCGCCTTGGATGTGACCCTGACTCTGTATTGGGCTTAAATTGGATCCTCAGTGTCTCATGTGTTGTGTTTGCTACTGAGCCAGACCCTACTTGATAAAGGTGCAGGTTCCTTTCTCTCCCTTTCACTGGGAAAAGCACAGGCAGAAAACACTTTAAAAATGTTCTTGGTACTGCTACTCTCCACTACAGCCTCTTCATGCACCTGCTGTGCCTCACAGGTACCTTGTGACCACCTCCCCTGCTTGTCCCTTAAGCCTCTTAATCTTTGCTGCTCTCGACAATAATTTACATAAATATTGACACCATACCTGGAAAAACCACTGGCCACAAGCTCATATAATTTCTCAAGAGAAGGTGTATTGTCTTAAACATCTAATTTGTGCAAAATCTATAGCCTGCTTTTGGGTTAATAATACTTTTGATTTGGACTCCTTCAATGAGAAAATGTATAAATTGATCCAATGATAAATATCACTAATAATTTTTAAAGCTGATTCCAAGTTCAGTGATTACATTTAATTAGGAAACAGTAAATTTTGGTTAGGTGTGGAGTCTTCAGATAGTCCTATTGCAACATTTTACATAAAAGTCTCCGAGTGACACCTCTCACACATGAAATAATCTCTCAAAGACTCTGTGTTACTATTTATTCTAATAAAACAAAAGAGCAACTGGTACTTCACATGTACAGTGTGAGGGATGAAACCCTGTTGAGCAACCCACAAACAACAGCCACGTAATCGCAGAACAAAAGGGTTTGGAGACCACATGTTTGGTCAGCTTTGCCAAGCAATGAGAGGGAGGTAGGGTCACCTAAAGCAGATATCTGTTTTCCACCAGAAGGCCACACACCATGATTCACTTGTACCAGTCTGTTTATGGCAACTGTCTCTTATTACAGTGCACCGCCCAAGCTTGAGTGAAAACTCACCAACACTAAGGTAATTATTCACTGCCTTCACAAAATCTCCAGCCTCCCCAAATAGAAACCACATGCCATAATAGACTGAACATATTCAAAATAGTACTTACAGTAATTTTTTTAATAAGCAGAAAATACGCAAACTCAACTACTGGCTAATTTGGGGCCCAGAGACAATGGTGGTGCAGACTGTGCGTAGGCGTGAGATTAATTTTTGCAATCTGGGATCCAGACTGGGAGTTGTTGTTAAACCTGGGGTCTGTAGAGCAATAAAAGCCACAAGGAGGGAAGCTTCTCTTACAAGTTAGTTGCTTAAAAGTATAGCATTGAGATTTAAAGTGTGTAATAGGAGAAATCAAGTCCCGCTTCTGTTGCTTTGATACATGGAAGCAATTAAAGTTGATAACCATCCTCCATCTACTGAAGTTTAAGTCATGTAATGAAAAGGAGGTAGATCTTGTAACACAGACAGGAGTTCTGGCTCCTGGGAATATCCACGGAGGTGGAGGTGACACAGTCAATATAGACAGTCTCCTCTGAAGTCCAGGGGCATTGGGTGTACCCGTCACTGATGGTGTGATCACCCAGGCTCCAGGTGACAGTCTCCAAGAAAATAACTATTCCATGGAGTAGTAGCTTTCACCTGGGCCCAGAATTTCTCTGCCAGTCTTTAGAGCCTGTGGATTAAACAGAAAATTGTTAAAAGCAAGAGGCACCTTGAGGAAGCAGCACCTCATTAAATAGTTCCAAATAACTTCAATGTTCAGAAAGGTAAAATCTTTGGTACAGCTGCTAATGCTTTGATTGAGATTGTAATAATAAATACTTACATATTTTAATGGTGTTACCATTATTGGTTGAATTTAGTTTTAAAATTGAGATAAAATGCATTTAGTCAAATGATTGATTTGCATCTCCCTTAATAGTTTGTAAGGATATCTCTCAATTCTAAGTGCATATTTTTGCTTTTCTCCAGAGCAGAATATTTCTTGATTCTCTTGACTTTGGAATGTATTAATGGCGAATAATAATTTAATAATGTCCCACTTCTCTTTAAGAGGGAACTTCTCAGACTTTAGGAAGACTAAACCAATGCTAATACTCCCCTTTTCACCCCCTTGCCACTCCAGCCTACCTGAGCAAAGCCTTGTCTTTAATAAAGCCATGTCAATAAGAAGCAGACTCTCAACACAATGTGGTAAAAGATCAAAAGTTCGTAAAACATGATTCCTTTTTAATTCAGTATTAGCCTAGCCTTGGAAATACATGCATTTGAGATTCTTTTTTTGGAAAAGTATATATGGTCTATTCTGCTTTACACACGGAGAGTTGACCCATAATATTCAAGATGAAGCTTGTGCAAAATACGACACTTGTGTCAGCATTTTGGTCAGTTGAATTTTGGTTTCTGTGATCAATGGGTTGGGAGCAGGGGGAGCTTACTGTGTAAAACCTCAGCAGTGAAGGTAAGGGGACTGATCCTGTACCCTGAAGAAGTTTGGAGGTGGGAGCAAAAACCTCATGCCTGCAATTGGGCTAAAAATAGGAGAAAATAGCAGAAAAATCAGAGCTTCATACTGCAACAAATAAACAATAAATAGTTCTGTATTAAATAAAAAATTTTTCTATGTTAAATAGGCAAATAGTTTTAAAAAATGACAGAAAGTACTTAAACAGGAGGAAGAAAGCATTTTTGAGGAACTAGAATTTTCTCTCCTCATACTCCATGCCTCTCTTTTTTGTTTCTCCTCCATATTTTTTCTTCTACATTTTTCATGATATTTTTGATTTTCTCTCTTTTATTTCTTGCGTCTCCTTGTGAAAGAAGATTTCCAGCAGGAACAGTGACTGATACACAGCAACAAACATTCTTCCTGGATTACTGCATTGCAAATTTCCTGTCTTTGGGCCCAATTCTGCACTCCTTACCCCCCGAACTGTCCCAGGGATATCAGTGGGATGTGAGCAGGGAAAACGGGTGGCTGGGGCAGGATCAGGCCCTGGAACAATAGGAGCATTGTTGCTGAGATATGAAGCAGCCTGCTGAAGAGGTAAACAGTTGAGAGATGACAACAAGTGGTCAAGTTTCTCAAGGGCAGAGATTTGGAGGAGCAGGAAGGTTAGTGCAGGCCCCGGTGAGAGTGGAAGTCAGAGGACGTGATTGCAGTTCATGGGAACCAAGAGTGCAGGATGGGATACATTCAATTCAGTTTCCTTTGCAGGCTTAAAATAGAGCCATTGTAAATTATGTCAGACTGTCTCAAATCATGAAAATGATTGTTAAAAAGGCCTCAGAATACACAATGTGTATTGTTGTGTGGCTTTGATGTGTGAAAGATGAGAGTTTATGATATAACACAAATTAAATAAAAATAAAGCAGCCACATGCTTCTTCCTGGCTGGGAAAAAAAAAAAAAGGATTATTGCTTGCTGATAATCCTGCTGCCTAGTTTTTGAACAGGGCTGGAGCTGTTGCTGTTAGAGGCAGAGTTTGCAAGGAAATCCATCAGGCTATTACTAAGCATCAGACATGCAAATAAATACAGATTCATTCTTAAATTAGATTGGTTTTGAAATACAGTGTATTTTGTCATGTGCAATGACAAACAAGCAATACTAAGACTAGTAAAGTTCATTAAGATGTGGAATTTAGAGTAACAGCATCTCAGGTACCTGTAAGGACTATGCATTGCACAAATAGAAATGCTTTGGACATATGAGAGTGCTTGACTGAGGTTACTCAGGGGCTCACCTAGACATCCATGAGGTTAAATTTTTAATTGTAACTGGAAAGAAATGTTGTTTGTTAACAAGGTTATATGTGGAAATACCTGGTTGTCTCCTCCTTCATCTCTTTCCTATCCTCATGGTCTTGCAGACTGAAAGCTCTGTGAGGCAGCTTCATCTCTATCTGGTCCTGCAAATATTTATTTTAATGACTAATTTCCACGTGGGAATAGTGCCATGAATGGATGTCATTGAAGACACCTGTGCCCTCACACAGGAGCACTGTGGGTTCCCACAGGGTCACAGCACTGTGGCTCATGGTGGGGCTCTGGGGGCTGGGGCAACACGGGATAACGGGACCGAATGTGCAACCCTGCAATGCAAAGAGCAAACAAGGAGAGTGTGTCTTCTAGTGGTTCCAGACCTTTTCTGGTTTGTTGGAGCGGGTTTTGATGCTGTCTTTAGATGTGTCTTCCTTGCTTTGGAGAGTACAATAACTTTTGTACATTTGTGCAACCAGACTTCTCGCTACGGTTTCCTCATTGACATTTGGTGGGTAAAAAACTGGTGTTATTTGCACAGTTTTGGGGGTGGGGGCAATCACCATAAAGCCTGAGATGTGTTGTTGTTGTTGTTTACATACAGGTGAGGTCTGCCATAAATCCTATACTCAGTTTTCAAACCTTTGTCGTCATAAGCGCATGCATGCTGATTGCAGAACCCAAATCAAGTGCAAAGACTGTGGACAAATGTTCAGCACTACGTCTTCCTTAAATAAACACAGGAGATTTTGTGAGGGCAAGAACCATTTTGCAGCAGGAGGATTTTTTGGCCAAGGCATTTCTCTTCCTGGAACCCCAGCTATGGATAAAACGTCCATGGTTAATATGAATCATGCAAATCCGGGCCTTGCTGACTATTTTGGAGCCAATAGGCATCCTGCTGGTCTTACCTTTCCAACAGCTCCTGGATTTTCTTTTAGCTTCCCCGGTCTGTTTCCTTCAGGCTTGTACCACAGGCCACCTTTGCTACCTACTAGTTCTCCTGTTAAAGGACTTCCGAGCGCAGATCAGACAAACAAAAGCCAAAGTCCCCTCATGACAAATCCTCAGATACTGCCAGCCACCCAGGATATTTTGAAGGCACTAAATAAACAACCATCAGTAGGGGAGAATAAGCCAGTGGAGCTTCAACCAGAAGGGTCCTCTGAAGAGAGGCCGCATGAGAAACTCAGTGACCAGTCAGAGAGTAGTGACCTTGACCTTGACGATGTCAGTACCCCCAGTGGCAGTGACCTGGAAACCACCTCGGGCTCTGATCTGGAAAGTGACATTGAAAGTGAGAAAGAGAAATTTAAAGAAAATGGTAAAATGTTCAAAGACAAAGTAAGCTCTCTGCAGAGCCTGGCGTCAATAAATAATAAGAAAGACCACAGCAATCATTCCATTTTCTCACCATCCTTAGAGGAGCAGACTGCGGTGTCAGGAGCGGTGAATGATTCTATAAAGGCTATTGCTTCTATTGCTGAAAAGTACTTTGGTTCAACAGGACTTGTGGGGCTGCAAGACAAAAAAGTCGGAGCCTTACCTTACCCTTCCATGTTTCCCCTCCCGTTTTTTCCAGCATTCTCTCAATCAATGTATCCATTTCCTGATAGAGACTTGAGACCGTTACCCTTGAAAGTGGAGCCCCAATCACCCAGTGAACTAAAGAAGACCCCAAAGGGAAGCTCTGAGTCTCCCTTTGACCTCACCATAAAGCGTAAGGAGGAGAAGCCACTTACTCCCATCCCCTCAAAGGCAGCAGCCCCCTGTGCAGCCAGCCAGGACCAGCCTCTGGATCTCAGCATGGGCAGCCGAAGTCGAGCCAGCAGCACAAAACAAGCTGAGCCTCGGAAAAACCACGTCTTTGGAGAGAAGAAGGGAGGAGACCTCGAGCAAAGGAAAGCCTCGGAGTCCTCTTTGCAGCATGCCAGGCCCACCCCGTTCTTTATGGATCCCATTTACAGGTAACAGGCTGTCTGCTGCCTTTCAGCATCCTTTGGGACAGGCAGCCAGGTCTGCCAGGGCCACAACCTGTCCCCTCCTGGTGTCCCTGGAGGCACCATCCTAGTGCTCAGACATTGGGGGCCCCAGTCTGTATTTTGACCTGCACATCCCATCTCACATCCCAGCTATTCCCATCCAGCCCTGGGGCTGGTAATGCTGCAATTAGCAAGTCTTCATGACTGTCCTGATTGCTGTGAGTTATTAGTTTAACCTGCATAGCTTGGCATGCAGAAATTGAATAGATTTCTCTTACTCATAAACAAATTGGCATCAATATTGAATGTTTATATATTTGGTGGGTATTTGGCATCACTGGTTTGCCCAAAATGCGTTTTCTTCTGAAATGCTGCCCACTCTGGGTTCCCCTGGATTTGACAGTGCATCTCTCCAGGGTGCCTGTTGGACTCCACCTTGCCAGTTCCTCTTGAATTCAGTAGGAGTATCTCATAAGTACAACACTGGTCCTAAGGTGTATTAAATACATGAAAACTGAGAGTGATTTCTGCCCTTTTTACCATTATTTGAGGAGTGGGTTGATTTCTTCAGGCATTTCATTCATGGAATCGGGCACAGCATCCTTATGTGATAGAGCCTCCCCAGTAGGCTCTTTAAGCATAGAATCATCATAGAATGGTTTGGGATAGAAGGAACCTTAAGGATCATCTCATTCAAACCCCATGTCATGGGCAAGGACACCTTCAATTGGACCAGGTTGCTCAGAGCCCCATCCATGACCTACCTGGTGAAATCAGTAGGAACCTTGTTGTTGGCTTCGGCAGGTGCACAGAGGCACTGTCAGTGAGCTGAGGTCTTAAAAACCAGTGGTAAAATCCAGACATCTTGGTGTTTCCCAGTAGAGCTGAGATGGATCTCACTGGGATCTGAATTTCACCTGCATCCTGTGTACATCAGCCCCCTTGCCCTTTCTGCTCATATATCTGTTACCACCCAAAGTTGTGCATCTAAATTAGTTTAGAGGAATAGTAGCCATAAAAATATTTGCCTGTAATGTAAATGACTGATTTTACAGTCTATTGTTAAAAAAAGAAGGTTATTGCCATGTAAATTATGTTAATTTATTACTTTATCTGTAAAAGGAATGCTGTGGGCAAAGTTTTTGGAGAATGCTGGTGCATAAGACAAGAAGTCTGCCTTATAAAGAAACAGGATATGGTGCTGTTTACTGAGATAGTTTTATTCATGCCGGATTGATATCTGTATTAGACCGTAGGTTTTCTTTGCATCATATGCATTTAAAATGCCTCAAGCAGCGGAAATAATGATCTGTGTTTTATGGCCCTGCATTACAAACTAATTAAATAGCATTACAAACTCCCCTGCCCATGGCAGGAGGGTTAGAATGACATGATCATTAAGGTCCCTTCCAACCCAAACCATTCTGTGAGTCTACAATTCTGTGATTCTAATGAAATCTGAATAAATCCTGGCAGCATAGCACGAGGCCTTCCTTGGCCATGAGTTACAGCTATATATGGACCAACAGGATCTGTCTCTTGAATCATACACATCAATAACAGAAAAAGCAAAAGCCCCAAATATGCACAGTGTTTCTGAATTATCCATGCTGTGTTTTGCTGCCTCAATGCCCACAGGTGGATCACTGTGTTTGCTGCTGGCACCTCAGATTCAGTGTGTTCCTACAATCCCACCTTTTCCCTCATGCACAAGAGGGGGTTTTACGTGGTGACCTTGATGTCCTGCATGGGCAGGCGAGAAGGGACCCTGGCTCAAGGCTCTGTTGCCTTGAATTCCTCTGAATTGAGAACACACTCTGTTGCCTTATTTCCTTATAAAAGTGCTTGGCAGTTTATTATTGCTTCCTGTTAGAATTATTACCAATCTTTTGAAATGTATTATTCCTTATTTATATAGAATTATTCACTATATAAATGGTATCATCTCCCTTTAATGAAAATTCACAGCCCCCACCCCAGTAATGAGTTGTACACAGGAATCGAGACTTGACTGTCCTTCCTTATCTTGTACCATTATCTCTGAGAAAAAAATTACTTGATGTAGAACTGACTATTTTAAACCTGACTAGCTGTATGATTATTATTATCTGAGACTGATTCATCACAAGCAAATCTAATTTTAACATTTACAGAGTAGAAAAAAGAAAGTTAACTGACCCACTGGAAGCTTTAAAAGAGAAATACTTGAGACCTTCCCCGGGATTCTTGTTTCATCCACAAGTAAGTATTTTGGGAATTCTGGTGTTGTAAACAAGCCTGTTGATGCTTCAAAGCAGGTGCAGAGAAATGAATGCAGTCTTAGTCATTTTTGGATTTCCTAAAACACACAGTTTTTGCTGGACCATTGTGGTGGAAAAGCGTAAGCATTGTTCTGAGCTTCTTGATGTTTTGCCGATGAAACAACATGTTTTGATTATAGAGGAAGCTGATTCTAACTACATGTATCTTTTAGAACCTGTTCCCCCAAACCATAGCATAGCTACCAACCCTTGCAGCTACTGGTGTCTTCTTCAGCACTCCCGTCCGTGCTCTGGGCGAGTAGAGTCAGTTTTGACTGTGAGAGGTCAATGTAGATTCAAAGTAGGGCCAGCAAAGCTGAGCATCCCAGTTGTCAAGGGATTTTATTTAAGGACTCCCATAAAAGAGATAAAACTTTCCACCCAATGTTTTCAAGTCTCATAATGCAAATGCTGCATCTCATCTAGGCAGCTGTTGTGGGCTATAGTGTGTGCAGTGACTGTGTGGGCTACAGCTGAAGATATGCTGTGTGGGGGCTGCTCTCTTGTTCATAGACCACAATCCTGAATAACATCTAGGAGGGTGTCCCTAAAATGGTGTAACAAGTGCTGTGTGTATGTAGTGTAGGAAGAGGATCTGTATGCAAACTGTCTTGCTTTTCTCCACCAGCACAACAACATCATGTTATCTTCCTCCGCCTTGCTCAAGGAGATTTGCTAAAAAATTACATGAAATAAAATGCTCTGTGGTATTTGCAAATTTGAACCCCTTGCTGAATGTGGGCCCTTTCATTTTAGTAATGACACCCTATACACATCTTGTGTTTTAAGCACACAACCATGAGCTTCTCTCTCTGGTTCAGCTTGCTCTGAATTCTGGGACAAACCACCCCAATAATCTGCCACCACTTGCTTTCTTTTTTTTTTCTATTAAGTCCTAAGTTGTTTGAGTATGTGCTGAAATATGGGACTTCTGGAGAACTGGGAAGAGCAGCTGATGGCAATATATGGTTGCAGATGCACAAACATAATGCTGCAGCATGGGTGGAGAGTGCAGAAAAACCTCATTCCAATTTCAATGTCTGAAGAAAGTGTCAGATCTAAGTATTAAAGTATTTAGTAGTATTTATGTGCTATAAGTATTTATAGCATTATATAAGTATTTACAAGCCTAAAATAAGTATTTAAGATGTATTAAAATTGCTGAGAATTTATGTGCTGGATTTAATAGCAGCTCAACACCTGCTGCCGAGTTACCTTAAGTAAGGTAAATTTGCCCTCAAGTGGGAAAACAAGTAAAAATTCCCATTTCATAGTATGTAGTACTAATGGACAAACAGGAGCCCAAACTTCTTTGTGTCCCTGGTGTAAAACTAGACTGGCTCCTCTCCATCAAGTGAGTTACTCTGTTAGAACATGTAAGGGGCTGTAAATTGATAGTAAATTATTTAAGTGAGGAATTTTATGTACTATATTGATGGAAAAAAACAGTATTATTTTGCTTAGTGCTCTCTCCAACTGTTCAGAAGGTGTAACTCAGTGTGGTTTGGTGCAATTGAATTCAGGGGGCTCTGAAGGTGTCACAGGTCAGTCTGATGCCAGTGTTGGGTTGGATGGTCAGTAAGTGGGAAAGGGGCTGTTGAGGGAAAATTCCCAGTGAGGAGTTTGGCTGTGGTGGACAGGGAAGGAGTTGGATATTCTGTGCGGTGTTGTCTGACTCTGAGTTCCCTGTGGAACTGGGAGTCAGCGAGGATGCCGTAGAAGTGCAGGTGAAGTGAAGACATTGGGCGTTTTCCTGTTAATGGGCAGGATGTTGGGATTTCACCCTTCCTGTTTTTGCACAGAGAGTTGGTTACATCTCTTGGTGCCTGAGGAAGGTCCCAGTGCTGTCAACAAGTGCATCAGTGTGAGGAGGAGGTGTCGGTGCCACCTCCCCGTGGCAGGGCCAGCACAGGAGGGGCAGTGCCAGCTGCTGTGGCAGGAGGGAGGGCTGGCTGTGCACCTGCCTTGCTGAGCCCCCTCCTCCACACTTCCCACTTTGCAATAGAATAAAAACCCATGGTAAAGCCTGGCTATTGTTTTGTCACTTACCTGACTGAGAGGGATGATGTCTTAAACATGGTGTGAGATGGATCGATACAAAGGTCAGGAGTGTAACAGGCACTCTTAGTACATTGTAAAAGAAAACTAAACCACCAGCACATGTCCTGTCAAAATAGTACATGTCAAAAAGTGCTCTCTTTCAAACTTTAATTGAAAGGAGCCTCCTGTTTGCAAAGGCAGAATCTGGCTCAATATTTATAGAGGACTGGGGAATGGCAGAAAAGCTGTTTTTCCTTTATAGTCCTGTTCACCCCTGTAAAATTACAGGTGGAGAGTGCTCCACAAGTTTTCATTTTCTTCTGGCAGGATTTATCCTTATAAAACATCTCCAGAATTACTGTTTGTGTCCTACAAGCTTATGTTTCTGTAGGTGAATTTATTCCTGAAAATTGCCATCTCATGAAGGAAGAATTTCTTTTTTTTTTAACTGGGTAATACGACAGCAAACAGATGAATGTTTCAAATAGGTTTCTGAAGTAGATCTTAAAGACACAAGCCCCGTAGTCTTTATCCTGTCCCTGCCTGGCAAAATTCCTTCCAGTGGCAGTGGCCAAAAACTATTAAAATTAGATAATTTAATGGCATTTCACAACAATTTTTCATTATAAGGATTGCATTTTTAGGAAGATAACACCTCCCCTGCTATAAATAATTCGGAATAACATTTTAATTAGTATCTTTAAATAAAATCTTAGGAAGTAGATTGATTGCAATCAGGGTTCCAACGCAGGAATAATATGTTGTTTTTGTTTCAATTTTGCTCCCAGTTCCAATTGCCTGATCAAAGAATTTGGGTAAGTTCATTGCTTCTATTTTTGATTTAATCACTGTGAAATAAATTGCATAAGAAAAATACAATATGAAAGATAACTTACCACTCAATTATGGAGCATGCCATGCTTTCCTACAGGGTGTTGTAGCTGTAGCAGATAAATAATCCTCTTATGTCAAATTGGCTTTATTTTTACGTATCTGATCCTGCTGCTTTTATTTGGCAAAGGCAATGGGAGCTTTACCTGAGTGAAGGTTTCAGAATGCAGTCTTTGTTTATATGTGACTGAAATTGTTCCAAGCCATTTCCTTCAGAGATTACAGGGAAATTTTCGGGCTGAAATCTTGCTAGATTGCAATAGTTAATAAATATTTAATCTGCATTAAAATACAGAGCCTCAGAGGACTTCATGTTTCTCTCTTGCCTTGACTTCAAGTGGGAGTTAGTCACTTTAATAGTCACTTTAATAGTCATTTTAATAGCTTTGAAATGTGGAGCTTAATTGCTCATTGCGGTGCTTAAAGTAGGAATAAAGCACCCATTTATTTGCTTTGTTTAGGTCAAATTTGTCCTGTGTGTCTACTTACATCATCCCCCTTACACGAGCAGGAATTGTGTTTTTAGTACTATGGGATAAATTTGAGCCTGGTCTTCTGTTTTTATAAAGCGTTATTTTTAATATGTCTAAATTGTTCATGAAAAAAATAGAGAGCTACAGCAACTGCTTTTGCAGATGCAACTCAAATAACACCGTGTTCTGCTCTTGCCTTGCTGGCTCCTCCGCTGCAGCGCTGAACCCATAAATACTTGTCCCAGATTTTTCCCAACCTTTGTGCTTGGGAGGGGAGAGCTGGAGCCAGGCGGCTGCGGGTCCTGACTCACGCGCTCATCGCTCGCTGTGCGACGTGGACTCATTTCACAAGACAAAGCCAGGACTTTGCAGACTGAGCTCTGAGATCTTCATGTGCTCCTCCCCACATGGTGTGGGAGCCCCCAGAGGTGCAGCCCCTGCTATTGGGGGTTTATCCCTGCTCTCCATTCCATGCCAGCCTTGGTACACCTCAAAAGCGGTGATGGACCTTTGTGTACACATGGCTTTTAATCCCACTGTCTTCCTGTAAAACCATGGATTGTGCAGATGTAACAGATGCACTGGGACCCTGAGCTGGAAGGAACTGAGGCACTGAAGGACTCCTGCAAGCACCCATGGGTGCTGAATGAGCTCAGCAGGCAGAGGCAGTGTTAGATGCCAGACTTGGAGAGCACAAGAGCTGTTTTCCAAACACTGTCTTTGCTGTAGAGGGAATTGAGTGTAGGACCTGAAGGGGCTGTGGTAGAATATGTGATTTGCCCCAGGCACCCTGAATTCTCTGCTCTCAGGAAAGTGGCTCATTTGGGGGATATTTGGGAAGTTGAAAAACCCAGTGCAGTCTGTTCCTCCTGTCTGTTTTCCTTGACCTTGACTTGGTCCTCAAATTTCCATGATCCTGCTTCTTTTGTGAGTGTGCGTCCCCTGGCCATGTTCATGCTTTGAGCAGCTCCAGCAGAAATAGGTATTTAAAACATAAAGTGACTGAGCAGGATGCTGATTCATGGATGAATCTCCATCTTGAGAATTTTGAATATGTCACACAAGCCTTTCTATCTCAATTCCCAGTTGCATGTGACATATATTTCAAGATTATTTGAGATTGTTTTTCATTGTTTGGCAGGAACCCCATAGTACAAATCAATGGGCAACACCCTCCCCTGAATGAATCAGATTTATTTGATCTGTGGACTCTTTTATCCCCTTCTGGTCCTGTCAGGAGAGAGTTGCTATAAAGAGGTTCTGTAATTTTAGGCAGACATTATCTGCAATAGCTTTATGGAGAATAATGTAAAACAATTTTACAAATAAATGAAAAGGAATTTAGTGAGTGCATTAACAAAGCTTTATTTTACTGCACTTATTTTTAGGACATGATCCATTCTGTTAGCTCAGCTAAATCTCCACCAACTGCATTCATACAAATAAAGTTTTTCTGGAACCATATTGCAGATCAGCAGGAGTTTCTCGCTACTGCTTCATAAAGTTCAGCCACGTGTGATGGGTCTCTTGAACGTGAATGTAGCTCAGCCAAGTTCCAGGACTGGATGTCCAAATGCACACAGTTACAAGACAACAAATTCACAAGTTGTAGTTTTCAGAGGCAGCATTTTAACTTGAGCTGGGAAGGGAGAAATCCTGAGCTTTAGTAGTTGGATTTTGAAGATTTCTCCAAATAACAGTAGTAAAAATAGAAAGCAAACACTTGAACAGGTTTTTTTCCCATGAGTTGCAGCCATAAAATCAGTTGTTTTTGTGATAGTAGCAATGAAGGAGTCGTGTTTGTAAAACATGAGGTCATGTAATTCATGACATTGTCTGCGAGATTATTTCATATCATCAGGTTATTCTTAAAAAGCAGCAACAGCAAACCTCTGCTTAATTTATGCCACTTTTTCTTTGGTTGGTTAATAAATTTCAAGACAAATGCTCCAGGCCCCTGATGATGGTATCTTGCCCGTTGAAATGTTTATAAATACTTGTTTTAGCCGATTATGGTAATGTCTGCATTTTTGAGTCGGAGCTGGGGAATTGTGACTGCACATTAGTTTGCGTCAGTCGGAGGTTAATGGCCTCTCAGGGAGCAGGAGGGAGGTGGCGGAAAGCTGCTTCCTTTTCCAGACATCTGGACACAGATAGAATCAACAACTCTTATATATGTAAATCAAAAGTTACTGTTCTATATAAAATACTGACATTCACTGATCTCAGATTAGGAGCAGACATGACTTGTCCATAAGGCAATAGCTGTATGTAAAATATGTAACAGGATCTTCTCACTCCCCTACCTCCTCAGAGAGCTTTCTCCATGGACATGGCAATTACAATAATCCTATCCTTGGGGTCAACCAGTGCCTTCCTCCCCATGCCTGTTCAGGGATCACCATAGCCCTTGGGCACTTGGCTGGAGTGCAGACCCCCCTGAAAGCTCTGCCTGGTGGCTTGAGCCACACATCTACCTCCCTGGTGGTCCCAAGGGACCATCCCTGGAGAGATGAGGTGATCATGAACACCCACCCAGCCTCCCAGGGCAGATGCTCTCACTGACAACTTGCCGCAGGGATTTGGTGGATTGATGACCAGTAGCATCTCCATGGCCAGCACAGCTCCTGTGGAGGCACATCTTGCTTTGCCATCCTCAGTAATGGTGTTTTGAAGGAGGAAAGGCTACTTTGGTTGTGTTTCAGTTCAAAGAGGAAGTTCCATTGCAGAAGAAGGAAAGTCATCTCTTGGGTTAATATTTAGTCATTAAAAAAAGGAGGTGGTGAAAAAGGGTAAGAATAAAATAATGATTTTTATGATCTTTGAAAATTATCAGTGAGTCCTCCTTGGGGTGTCTTTGGGCTCTGAACTGTGATATATGTCTGTAATGCCATAGGAAGAAGGGTGACCAGGAAAAGAGCAGTTTGTGACTCTTTGTTGAGAAGAGCCAAATTCAAAACTGTCTATGAGGATTTTGCAGATGATTGAGAGAAAGCTGAGTCACCAGGATTAAAACAGCAATAAAACTCAGTGTCAGTAAATACCCAGTAATACTGAGGGGAAAGTGTGACTCTTAACTCATGTCATTCAGGAAAAAGATCTTGAAGTTGATAGTTTTATGAAAATATCTTCTGAGTGCTTAGCAGAAAGAAATTGAAAACATCATTATGTTTCAATGCCTTCAGGTCCTAAATACAGCCAAAGTCCCTCTCAAAAAGGATAGAGTTAGAAAAGACACAGAAAAGTGCAACAGCGATGATCAGAGACGGGGAACAGCTTCCACACAAAAAGAGTCTAAGCAGATTTTTATTTTTTCAGCTTGGAAAAAGGTGCCTGAGGGAGCTGTGCCCCAGCTCCGTGAGCCCTTGAATGGTGAGCAGAACCTGAATGAGGAATGGTTATTCATTATTGTTAACAATGCAGAAAAAAAGGAAAGAGGTGCACACAGCTGAATTATCAGGCAAAAGGCTTTGAAGGTACAAAAGCCTGTATCTTTTCATATGCACCTAATTAAATTGGTGAACTCTCCCTGACAAAAACAGAAATGGGTTCAAAAAGGGTTTAGCCAAGTAAATGGGATCAGCAACAGCTGATGGCCATTTAACACCACAGCTGAGATGCAGCCTCCAATTAATGCTCTTGCACCTCTTGGTGCTGGTGTGTGACAGGAGACACTGGGGAGGAGGTCTGTCCCTTGCTTACTCTCCTGCACGTCCCCTGGGGCCACTGCTTGGGGTGAGGATACTGCCTTCCAAAAGTGAGTCACAGGTTTAGAATTTCTGCTTGGTTTTGGTGCCTGAGTTGGTCCTCAGTGCAACAACCCATAGATTTCATATTATTCAGTTGGTTCTTGCTACTACACTGATGAGCAGGGACCATCTGCCTGCACATGCAGTGATGGGGAGCATGTTCTGGGTCTGCGCTGTCAGGATTTTATGGGCTGGAAAATGCCCCCACAGCTTGAGTGCTCAGCTCGTGATATGGATTTACATCCTGAGGGCTCTGAGCACCAACACCCTCCAGGACTTCACTGCCTCAATTTTGGTTCTTGTGAGCCCTACTTGCAGCACATAATACCAGCTCTAATTATCTGACAGCAGTGCAGTGACAGTGCCTCGTGTCAGCAAAGCCGTGCGGCCAAGCTCTTCCCATTGGTGCTGGTCCAGTTCTCCAAAAACATAAATCATAGCAGGTAACTGCACAGATCAGGCTTTAAAAAAAACACAGACCAAAACAACAGACACAATAGTCATTCCTATGGTGAGAAATGTATTTTTAGAAAGCGAGTAATTCTTTAAAATAATTGGAAGTGCTCATGTTTCCTCTGGATGAAGGATTTAAGATTAGGTGCTGATTTCATACCTATTTTGGGGCTGGTGTAATCCTGGAGGTGGTGTCGGAGGTAGCACTGATCTGCATCACTGTACATTAAAGAAGAATCAGTCTCAGTTTCTCCTCTGCAAAATCCTGGAAACATGAACTACAAAAAAAAAAAAATCAGCATGACTAAGCCATTTTAAATGCAAAGGAGAAAATAGTTGCTTTAATATATTACTGGGGCGGAACATGTGCATGAAAAATGGTGATCCAAAAGTGATTTAAACCCACTAGATAATGAAATGGACTTGAATATTAAATATACATAAATAAAACATTTGTTATACTTCTCAATACCCTTATTATTCTTCACCATAAATATGTGCTATCATAACCCATGCACTGTCTTGTCACTGCTAATCAGCCTGAAGGCCAAAGGGCATTTTTCATTCAAACCATTTATTTTCAGCAATTGTAAAATTGATGAGTTAATTTTTGAGGGGAACAATTAGAAGGAATTAAAAGCAGTGGAGTGACTGTTGTAAAAGCTTTAAGAATCAATTCTGACTAAAGGAAAAGAGAAGTCATATAAAAAGAAATACAGGGTAATGTTGAGTTGTATGGGTTGATAATGACATCTCGGTGCCGAGATAGAATTACCTCCTCTCCCAGCAGCATCATCATTACATATCTCATGCCTGTGATCAGTACATGTCAAAATCCTTCATATTGACAAATGTGCTGTCCACTTGCATCTGTGGAGAATGTTTTAGCAGCTGAGTGATTATGAATCAAACCCCAGAGCTTACAGCCCCTACTGCCTCGCAATGCTTTCACATTTGTTGCCTGACAAGTAAATGTATCTTGACTTCCCTCTGAGATTTTTTATTTTTTTCCCTGTGTTTGATGAAAGACATTTGGCAAATTGGCAGTGGTACCCTGTACGTTGCAATTTGTACTCAGCATTAGGACTCTGAGCATGAAATGAGAGGGCAGGCTACAGGCTAAAGGGAAAAAACAACCCAGCCCAAAGGCAGTGCTAACCAGCCTGGAAATAGTCACTCCAGGAGATAAACGTGTAATTCTGCCAAGTAAAATAAAATTAAACAAACCCCAACAAATGTGCAATTCTTCCAATTAAAATTTCAATTTTCCAACAATCCGAGCAGTCTTTTATGGATTTTGAAGAACAGTTTGTAGAGGTGTTCCAGCTGAGATGCATTCAGGATCTTGTCCTTCATATGATTTCCTTTTTCTTTACAAGCAAGATATAGCACAGGGCTCATGCTGTGGGTTTTGTGCTCTGTAGGTGAGATCTTGGCTTTCTTTCTTTATGGTTGTTTGTGGTGTTAGGAAGGGGTGGATGGTTACTCTCACCTGTCAGTAGGCTCAGCAACATTCTTGAACTCTTCAAGTGGCAATTTCTGAGGTTTTGAAGGAGTTTTTCATGGAAAGTTCCAGACATCTTAAAGGAAACCATTCTCCAGAAATTATTTAATCCCCACTCCCTGCAAATTACATACAGCTAATCAAGAGTGGAGACATCCCAAAGCTTGTGGGGTTTACAAGCAGCTAAAAGTAGAGCAGGAATATTAAGAGGTTGTGGAAAAATAGGATAGACATCTAACACATAATGTAAATACAGAGCACCAAAGCTTCATTTTTATGGGTTTATCTCATGGTCTTTGACTGTGATGAGCAAAAAAACTGGACTGAATGATTGGATGTGGCTGGGACATTGATGGAGCCTCTCTGGATCTGGCTTGTTGCAGCCCATGGTTTTGCTACTGTTCATAAGGTTTCCTCTACAATATTTGTCCTCTGCAAGTCCTGAAAAGCAAACAAACATAGGAATTCAGTTGCTGTTTCTGTTGATTTGGTGAAAATGGCCAATGACTTCTGTAGATGGGATATGTGGACTCACAGGCACACACCCACAGAGCATGACTGCAAAAACTGGGAATTTTATAGAAGTTAGGGCTTAAAAAAAGGAAGAAATGAACTGGCTGAGTTAGATATTTTGTGTGGAAGCAGCTCTCCTTTATAATGACCAGGACAGCACCCACTGTAGCAGTGGTGGGCCTTATTCCAAGTGGAGCAACATCTTGGCCACAACCTCATGTAACATGCCCCATAATTTTTGAGACTGCAACTCTCCACTGTCTAATTTTTCCCTAGTTTTTTCCACTTGTCAGTGTTTGCTCTTTGTATTTTGGTTTCCTGGTGAGAGCAGAAAGCCAAGGTGGTGTTTCCCCTGACAGGTTCTGTGTTCTGTTTTCTTGCAGATGTCAGCTATAGAGAACATGGCCGAGAAGCTGGAGAGCTTCAGTGCTCTGAAGCCCGAGGCCAACGAGCTGATCCAGTCGGTGCCATCCATGTTCAACTTCCGCGCGCCGCCGAGCGCCCTCCCCGAGACGCTGCTGCGCAAGGGCAAGGAGCGCTACACCTGCAGGTATCCCCAAATCCCTCCCCCTGCTCAGGGGACCACAGTCTCTCAAGGCTCTCTGTGCCCAACAAAACAGGGAAAGTCTGTTTACCTTTGCTGGTTTCATTTATTAAATTATTTGTGTTATGAAACAAACAGTTTTCCCTGTATCATACTGGTTTGATAAATGAGGTGGAAACTATTATATAAACAATTCCTTTTTTCCAAATTTTCTCGTCACTTTCATATATAAAAGTGTGCTTTCATTATTGATTTTTTTGATCATAAACTACAGACATGTTTTCTCTCAGGCTTCTGGTTTTAATATCCGAAGGGATTGGTGATAAAACACATGACTTATTAGGACTTGTGTGTAGAGACTTAAAAAAAATCCCCACAATGAAGATAGTCATTGAACGTGCACCCAAAATGAATGGGAGCTTTGTCAAGGAGAGTGGAATTAGCTGTGTGGGTATTTTGAAGGCTTATGCATCACGTTGTGAAAAAATAAATGGGATGGTAGAAGTGAGGGGATGCAATCTTCAAAGTCATCACGTGGAGCAACCACTACCCTCACTCACCAGGAGTGTGCTGTGTGTGCTCTCTCCCATGCAAAAATGTCCTTAACAGAATGGGCCAATTATAACCTGAATATTAATATTTTACTTGTACGAAGGGGGAAAACTCTGGATAATTTTTTTTTGCCATCATTTTTCCTGTGGCATATTATTGAGTTTGGAGAATGGTTTTTAAATTGCATTATTTAGGTCTCTATATCATCCCCAGAATGTGCAGGCGTTTGACACTGGCGTATCGGTTTATCTGATCTTTTGAAAACATGTCACCTTCTTTCAAGACATGTTGTTATAGAAACATACCTTGATGGATTAGGTCTTTGAGTCCTGTCTGCTCTGATCCTGTTCAATGCACAGAACGGTGTCACGTTTGCTGACACGTAGAATTGCTTGAAAGGTTTGAAATTTGCTTACACAGAGGCAGAAATCCAAGGCTTTAATAACAGATTCTCTTGATTCCTAATCTGAATGAGGCTGATAATCACCTGGTGAGCTTAGAAACTTGGGGGGATCTTTAAAACTGGTGTGTTTTGTTTATCTCTTCCTTATGCACTAGCAAAGCTGGTTGGTATCAGCATTTCCAGTCCCATTGTCCTGTGAGTGTCAATCCCTTACATTTGCTGAATGTTTTTATTGAGATGCTGTCACACCAAAGCAGTACCAATAGTACTGTATAGTAATGATTCCATTTGGGCTGTGCATCCAATGCAGCTCAAATTGGGACAAAGCCCTTGAGGGTTATGGTGTCTTATCAAACCTTTTCTTATCACAGATACTGTGGCAAGATTTTCCCGAGATCTGCAAACCTAACACGTCACCTGAGGACTCACACTGGAGAGCAGCCCTATAGGTACCACAACCACTCACCCCTGTCTGTGCTGTGGTCACATGACCTCTAAGGTCCCTTCCAACCCAGAGTATTCCATGGTTCTATGAATAAAGCCAAGGAATGGGTGTTCAGCATCTTTTCTGGGCCAACTCCATCTCTTGCTCCTTAGCATTGATGACCCACTTGCATTCTGGTCTCAGAGTTTTGTGCATGTGATGCTGATATTCAAGTGTTGGAGATGCATGAAGGGGGGCAATTTTTGGTCCTAGTTATTGAAATTCTTTTGGCTGAGGCATCACCCCAGCACTATCCACAAGTCCTGCCTTTGCTGGCACGGTGGCTGGCACTGCTGAACCACCGTGATTGAAGTGATGTCCCATAGGGCTCATGGGCATATTTTCCCTTGCAAAAATGTTTTTTTTTCTTAGAGTTCTGTGGTGTTATTTGCAGCCTAAAGTTGGGTGATTTGTCAATCATCTGATTTCTGAAAGGTCCTGGTTGCAAAGGCATTGCTGTATTTATTTGCTTCCTGCCTAATCTGGATCCTTTCTGAGGTCTGCTTAACCAAAACCCCATGTGGGGGTACTCTCCTGTTGATAAGAATATGTATTTGATACTGAGTCCAGGATAGTCACATGCAGAAATGTGTGTAGAAGCTTCACCTTATTGAAAATGAAAGACTAATTTAAACTGGAAAGAAGCCAGTTCATGCTCCAGTAAAACAAATGCACAGATTTCTGCATTTTATGAGCTGTAAAGAGCAGAGCAAGCTCATTGTTTGTGAGGAAACAATATGTTTTTTGCCTCTAGTCTCTTTGGGAAATGAGATTCACATCTAATTTTATTGATGCATGTTAAACCCATCCACTGCATAAAAGCCACAAGCAATTAGTAGCATAATGGACGATTTCAGCACTAAAAAAAAATTGACATCATTGACAAGTGTGAGAGAGGCACGGGAGAAGTAAAAGATGGAAAAAGTAAAGTGGTGAAGACTGTTGGCTGGTTGCCAGCCAGAGAATTTGGAATAGTTATAGTATGACTTAGTAATGGCTTAAAGAGCAATACAGTAAAGGCTTTAGGGACTCCAAATCACTACAGAGTATGAAAATTGATGCCTCTGGTACCAGAGTGATAGACTAAACTACTCACATTGGCACGATATTAAAGGTTGGGATTGTTTATTGCTGGTTTTTGCAAGATAACCAAATTTCCTCTGGGATTAGCAATCGAGCAAGCTAATTCCTCAAGAAAAGATTTAATCACAGAGCATAATTTAGAATAGGAAAAGAAATAGCCTTTTTTACCTTATTTGAGCATTAGAAGAGATCTGTTTCAAGTTTTTTCCAGAAGTGTTTAATTGTATTGTATTGGCAGCACATGAAACAATAGAGTTACTGCTCTACTGTTTTCAAACTTCCCAACTTTGCATGCAACAGTTTTAAAAACATGAGACTCAATTACCATAGCTAATTTGATACCATTAACTCTGAAATATTATGCTTATTCCTAAAGGCAGTATTTAAAATATGAAGTCTAATGTGAATTAAAGCTGAAAAACCAACCACAGAAATGAAGTGTCCATTCCAAGAGCACAGCTCTCCAGATATTTAGCCAAAATTTATTTCAGGGAGGATCATGCCTCAGTAGGGACCAGGGACCTGCAGCTGGGTACTGAGACTGAGTCCAGGAGATGCTTCATGTCTTTAGGACAAATCTTACATTTCCAGCTACTAACAAACCCTTTTCTACCCACTTGTTTTGGTTTGGTTTTTTTTTTTAGATGCAAATACTGTGACAGATCCTTTAGCATATCCTCTAACCTGCAGAGACATGTGCGTAACATCCACAATAAAGAGAAGCCATTCAAGTGTCACTTGTGTGACAGGTGTTTTGGTCAGCAAACCAATCTTGACAGACATCTAAAGAAGCACGAGAATGGGAACATGTCTGGTATGTATGACTTTGCCCTCCCCAGCCTGCCTGCCCTGTGTGCCCTGTCCAGGGGCTGCAGTTCCCTGTTGGTGCTGCCGGGTGTCCCCAGGCACACGTGGCTCCGACGAGTGGGGGGTTGGAAAATATGTAAGTGCCTAAGCTCTGCTGACATTTAAAGTGCTTTGAAAATCCCAGCATAAACTCTCCCCTTGTATAACTTAAGACCACTGGATGATGTCTTTTCTTTTGGTTTTAATTAAGCCAACCCATAGTGTTTTGAGAACAGACTGGGAAAATTGGTTTAATCCCATCGCCTCAATCACTTGGCTCTCTCAATAGAAGGCCTAGATTTAGTGTCTCAGGGGGCACTCTAAAAGATTTTCTTGGCACCTTCTAAAATATTCCCACTGTCAGGAGCTGAAAAGTGCTGGCTATTATGGAGGTAATGGTGCCTCTCAAGGCCCAGAGCAAATCGGTCACCGCACAGCAGCAGCAAAGGCAGCGGCAGGGAGGGGATGTCATTGCTCTGGTTTGGGCATCTGCAGGGTTTAGTGAAAACCCTCTCTGCAGTCCCTGCAGTCTGCATTTCACCTCACTGGAAATAACCAGGTGCATGCAGGGAATGCAGAGCTGTTCCTTCCCTGATGCTCAGAGAAAGACGTCTGCTCTCTCACTGCTAATGAACCTGGGTGATCATGTCAGTGACTGCTCCATACTATAAACAAATCTGCATAGTTAGTAGCTTAAATATAGTTCCATTTGCTCAGTTCAGCCATTGCTCTAAGAAAGACAGTTATTGACTGACAGTTCTGGAATCACAAGGAACAGGAGGGAGATGTTGAAATAGATACTTGGCAAAAGTGATTATAAATGATGGAAATGACACCCAGGATGCACCCAGTCATTTTGTCTGGAAACCACTTCTGCCTGTGGATAATATACTTCCCTTCTAATTGCTGGCTTTATGGCCAAAAGTGACTGTGACCAGCTTTTTCGGACTTTCACCCATTTTAACCATAGTTTCATTTTGATTTAAATGGTTAAATATAGAAAATATAAAGGAGCAGCAACAGAAGTCCTATGTTTTGCTTTAAGGTACTGCAACATCTTCACCTCACTCAGAACTGGAAAGCACAGGGGCTATCCTTGATGACAAGGAAGACTCTTACTTCACAGAAATTAGGAATTTTATTGGAAACAGCAACCACAACAATCAGTCCCCCCGAAACTCAGAGGAGAGGTGAGTTGTGTCTAATCCACATTCAAAAAGTGCCACTGCTCCTTTTCCAGGTTTGCAGACTAAGCCTCATTTTTCACTTTTGATGATGTCTGGAGCCAGAGTTACTTTAGAATCTTGTTGCTTCAGTGGCCACATTGGTGTCTTATGAGAAGAAATGTGTTGACTCTCTCCCCATCGTGCATGAAGATACTCCAGGTGGCAGATGCTGGAAAGGAGGTTCTGTGAACACATTTCTTCTTGTATCAGGAGTTCTCATTCATTTAAAATCTGTTTAAAAATTCCTTCACTTTACATTTGTGGCAGAACAGGTGAATTCTACATCCTGTGGCTAAATGTGTGGAGCCTTAGGATTTAAGTGCAATATAGATGTATAATTAATAAAGTAGACTAAGCTAAATTCTTGGATCAAATGAAAGATCATAAGTGAAAGTCCTTTCCCGTAAGTAACTCAATCCCAAGAAAGATGCTGAGTAGCCAAAAGCCTGTGAGGCTGTGGGTAGGCTTTGGTAGTCCACAGTGCTCCAGCATGTGAGAGAATTTTTTCAACTAAGATTTATTAAGTATATGGGTGTTTGAATTCTTCTGAACTAACAGAAGAGAGACCACTTCTAAATATTTTCAGCTAATAAAAGTACAGCTAAGCAGAAAAGGCTGTGGGATGGATACGCACATGAGCCCCACATACTTCTTTGGGGCTTGGTGTTGCATTATGCATTATTTGCCCTTTTGCATTGGCATTTCATTATCAACATCAAAAAATTTCTTACTGTTGGTGACAAACTTGACTGTCTTCTCAATTTCCAGATGCCTTTGTGAAGGGATAAAAATGGTGGCCATAACACAATTTCCACAAAAGTATTGGATTAAGTGATTACATGCATATTCAAATTTCATTCCATCTTGATTGGCAATGCGAGTTTGGGATTTTTAACTTGCACATCTGGTCTCAACATGTCCTCTGACAGGAAGTCAGCAAAGTGGAAAGGTTGCTGGGTTGTGCAGTGTTTCCTTTCTAAATTTGGCACTTCAGACTGCTCTTGACGGATATTTTATCCCTGGCAAATTGCTGCATTTGAAAGCATAATTAGAGAATCTGTTTTCTTAATCACATGGCTTTTGTTACTTTGGTTGTAGTCCATCTCCCTTTCATTTCTAGCAGCCTCAATTGAGCATAACAAGCAAGTTGGCAGCCCAAACTGTGTTCAGCAATTTCTTACTTCTGCCTATTTAAATAAAAGATGATAAAGAAATATTGCTCTGATGAACTTAGAGGGGGGTGGCTGCCTCAGCTCTCCCTGCTCTGCACAACCTCAGATTTTTTGATACCGCTGTAAAGACAGACCATTCCCTAGAGCACTTTTTTTTAATGCAATACTAAACCCATGACAATCAGCTGGAATTTGAAAAATAGATGCAACTGTATTATGTTTAGGAAAATGATGCTGTTGTTGTGTAAGAAACCAGCTTTGCTTGTGTACACTCCTCAGAAAGTCCGTCTGTTACAGCAGCAAGTCAAACTAAGCTGGTAGGGCTCATCTTATCTTGCTCCAGTTTGAAGCACGTGGAGTCTAAAGCCAACTGCGTGTGGACAATAACGTTTCCATTTTTATAACTGTATTCCTGGAAGAGTTAAGGACCTTTTACACAGTGAGAACAATAGATGAATCAAGGCCTCTGTGCTGCATACTGTGGCAGAGCAGATACACTGGCAGCATGAATTTGAGGGGCTCCACCATGGGAAGCCCATTTACTCCATGTACTCTGGATGGGCATTCGCTGATGTGGCAGTGCCAAATTTCTGTAGCTTTCATGATGGATTCAACGCAGCTCTGGATGCTCTGAGTCGTACAGGGTTGAGACCATTACCAAAGGAGCCCCTACTTCAGTGTGGGTATTATGTCCTTGATAAAAATCCCATAGGAAGTAGTTAGAGAAGTCTTTGTCTGAAAGCAAAGGACAATGTAATAACAGCGCGTAGGCCAAATGGTTTTCCATGTGTGTATTGCTGTAATTACTCATTTAGTCAGAATAAATGCACTTAAAATGCTATATGACCTTTCTTTTCATTACTTCTTACCCTTCGAATCAGTTCATAATCCAGCTCAGTGTGGAGGCAATATTGCAGACCGCTCTGCGGGTGAAATCCCATAGGTTCCCATGTATGAAATCCATACGTTCAGTGAAGCAGTATGGCTTCCAAATGGGTGGTAGTGTGCAAAATTAATTGTGCATGTAATTTTGACTGTAAAACTCTGAACGTGGTGTTGGATGTCATTTTTAAAAGATGCTGGATCTGATTTTCAGCATTTCTTGGCCCCTACAGCTTCTGTTAAAAGGCAGTGAGTTGTTTTGCCCAGACTACATGTATGATTGGAAACATGAGATGAAATAATGCGTGAGAAAATTTGGAATGGGTATCTGAACATACCTCTGTTTGAACAGTAGTTTTAGCAGGATAACAGGAAGATCTCATGCTGATAGTGCTGTAACGTCCCACTGATTTTTGAGTGGAATTTACTGCAATGCTGCCTGAATGTCTGAAGCTAAGCAAGATATAAAATACAGAAATCACTTTATTCTGCTGGGACAGATCCTTTTCAGATGTGCCTCCAAGAGTCTGCTGATGAGGAGGTTTCATATCTGATTTGTGTTTATAGCTTGGGTTTGTTTTGGTATTTTCAGAATGAATGGCAGCCACTTTAAGGATGAAAAAGCCATGGTAGCCAGCCAGAACTCGGATTTGTTGGATGATGAAGAGGCAGAAGATGAAGTACTGATGGATGAAGAAGATGAAGAGAGTGAAATGGCAGGGAAGGCAGTCAAAGAGCCTGTCACGAGTGACATGCACGAGGGGACTCCGGAGGAGGATTACGAGGAAACGAGTACTTTGGACATGAACTGCAAAGCTTCCCCTGGCAGGTTGGTTCCTTCCGAGTATTGGTGTGCCCCATGCACGGAATGAAAACAATAAACCATACAAGGGTGCCAGCACCAAACTGTGCTGCGGGAACTGGTCTGAGGTAGCCAACTTCCCAGTTACAATAGCAACGTGCGTCTCTTTTTGGGTCAGTACCAGCCCTGTTTTCAGCCTCTTCATGCAATCTGCAGCCCTTGTTAGGAAAATTTACTGTGCTTGGGGAGCTATTGTCATGTTCTGGGTGAGACAGGAAACAGGGTGAGACAGTTTCGTGGCAGAGACGTTATCTGCTCCATGAACTGTCCTGGATCTCCTGTAATGGTCTTGTGAAAGACTGCAGAGACACCAGGAGAGAGACCAACTGTCCCTCCTCCACTCCCACTGCCCACCTTTTCTTCAGAATAGAAAAGGGAATTCCTTTCATTTCAGGATCACTGTTCCATGAGCCAAGGTGGTTTATGAATGTGAAAAAGGGGGGAAGTGCTCAGACGTGTAAATTTGAGAAGGAAACACAGAGAGGATCATTTAACTGACATTAAAACCTCTGTGATGTTTTTGTAGGTATAAAGAAGAGGAGTATAGTAAGACTGGACTTTCAGCTTTGGACCACATAAGGCACTTCACAGATAGCCTCAAAATGAGGAAAATGGAAGAAAATCAGTATAGTGAAGCTGAATTGGCAGCTTTCAATGCTTCCCAGCTGCCAGAGGACCTCAAGCAACCATTGTACAGGAAATCCAAATCCCAGGTAAAAGCTTAACTCATTTAAAATGTTATTGTCACCAAATACTCCCAGGATTAAGCTGTTACTATGTGGCAGGCAGGGTTGTTCCAGCTTAATCAGACAGGGCTGCACTCCATGTCCACAAACCCCAGCCTGCCCCAACTGCCTCTGTGCTCCCACTGCACCCCAGAGACATGGCAGGCTGATCTGGTCCCTGAGAATTGAGGATTTCCATACTTCCTTTTCACTTTTTTTGCTGTTTTTCATCCTGCCTGCCACCCACTGAAATGCCATGGTAAGAGCTAGTCCTGCTCTGCTCTCAGACAGCCAGTCTGGTCAAGCTGATGCCATGGAGTTCAGCTGCAGCCTCACAGGGATGTGACTCTCCCTTCTGGCTGGCTTGACTTTTTGATGTTTTTTTGTACTCTGTCGAATGTTACCACCTTTAGGTTCTCAGTGTGTTTTACAAACAGCAATAACTAAAAGGATATCCTAGTGCTAGTTCTTGAATTGTTTTTAAACATTTATTAAACTGGGTCTTTTCAGTCCCTCTAAAAGATTCCTGTTTTAAAAGCTGCAGAATATGCATGTAGGAAAGGTCAGCAAAGGAGACTGTCGTATACAGGACCAGCCAAGGGATAATGTGATTCCTCAGGCTCTTGAAAAGAACCTCCTGTGCCAGGAATCTGAAGGCAAAGGAGACTTTGGGACTTTGTCTACTATCAAAGGTTTCTCAGAGCTTTGTGAAACCAGATGAAAGAAGAAATTATTATTACTATTAGCGAGTTGAAAGTGTCAGTGAAAGGGCTGACAGTGGTTTTACCTAATGCATTTTGATTTTTTTTTAAATAAGCTGAGAGCAGTGGCTGCAGCCTGAACACTGCCCTGCCCGGGTGGGGGTGGCTCGGGTCCAAGCTCAGATCGGCGCCACGGGACCATGACCGCTTTGTCCTTCTTCTGTCCCCATCCAGGCGTATGCCATGATGCTCTCTCTCTCCGACAAGGACTCCCTTCATTCTGCATCCCACAGTTCTCCCAATATGTGGCACAGTATGGCGAGAGCCGCTGCAGAATCCAGCGCCATTCAGTCCATCAGTCACGTATGACAGTGCGAAGTCTTACCGAGAATGGGACCAAGTCCAAACCAGTAGCATGGCTCTTTCATGTATGACTATTTAAAAGACTGCTGAGCAGAATGCCTTATAAATCTGCAGGGTCACTCATTTAAAGTCCGGTGACCTTAAACTGAATAATTTTAAAAAGAAAGAAACTATTTATTCTCAATATTTTGTTTTGCACAGCAAAGGCAGCTGCTGACTTCTGGAGGATCAATGCGACTTAAAACTTAAAAAAAGTTTCTGTGGATTATGTAAACGGGGCCGGGAAAAAGTGTCTTCCAGTTCCCCCGGCTTTGAGGGGCAGGGGCTGAAGGGTTAGGACTGCATTGATACACACATGGGCACTCCTTTAAAGTAGGAACTGAATTGATTTTCTTTTTGTATAAGATAGTTTGACACAGGATTGGGAACAGTTGCTTTTATGTACAAATCTCTTCATTAAAGCTTTATGCATTTTAGCCCTTCAAAGAAAGAAAATAGTTCTATCAAATGCACATTATCCATCGTAAATGTAGAAAGAAGTAACAGGGAATATTTTGTTCTCTCCGTAATTCTTTTGCCTTCTCAACTGCATTGTTAAAAAAAAAAAGGAAAAACAAGGAGAAAAAAAAAAGAAAAAGAAAGAACTCTGAGAAACAATACATAAGAGGCTTGTGTATATTGTAAACTATGAATGTTCACTACTCCAAGAAGCTAAATCATCCAGATAATTCCGTGAAAGCACCGCATTCATCGACAGCACCACTAGTTCGAATCATTGTAAGGAGATTTTAATTTTCGACAATCATGTCACTATTTTGTTGTATTGTTTCCTTTCCCCCTGACCCTCTTAGTTTCTTCTTTGTGTTGTGTGTACCATGTATTTATTTGTTGGCAAACGATTGTTTGTTGATTACAATAGCACTGTTCCTGTAACAAACAGCACTGCTCCAGTCCCCCACTGCGTTACCGTGTAAGGCACCCATGTACTTCCAAAAAAAGTGAGGTGAACTGATCTGTGTATATGGGAGTGCAAAACAGTGTTGGAAATTTTCTTACATTCCTCTTTTATTTTATTTTTTTTGCCTTTTAATGAACTAAATAACTAATAGATGCGACTTAGTTTTGTTGGTTTTTTTTGTAATACAGTAAATTGATTCGATTGTATAAACAGTTATAATTTCTTCATGAAAGCATGATTCTTCTGATTAAAAAAACTGTACCCAATATTTTATGCTGGTTGTCTGCGAGCTTGTGTGATGTTATGTTCATGTTAATCCTATTTGTAAGATGAAGTGTTCCAAATTTATGTTTTAAAAAAATAAATAAATAACGGAAGGTATTCAGTTATTTTTTGGGGGTTTTTTTGGCCTTTAGTGAGGGACCAGATTTATTTTTCCTTTTGTTTATAATCTCATTTTGAAATAATCGGCAAGTTGAGGTACTTTCTTTAAATGCTTTGTACAATGTAACTGTTACGCATTTCAGTACATTACTATGGGAGGATCAACTTAAAAAAAATAATAAAGGACTACAAAACTGAAGGGATCTATTTCCTTATTGTCTTGGTTTTGTCTGGGTCAGGGCCGTAATGGCACATTGTTTTCTGCATTCTGGGGAGCAAAGATGGGTCTGTGGGATCATGAGGATGAGGGTAACCAAAGGATGGGGCACTGTGAGGTGTGTTGGACTTGGCCATGCAATGTAGGACCTAAGCCAGAGCCTCTTAACAGGCTGTTGGAGGGGTTGAGATCAGTCTTTTAAGTTTCAAAACATTACCTTGGAAAGATGGAATATTTGGGTCATTTTATGGGAGGGATTTGGTGCAATGTCACTTCCAAAGGCAGTTGTGGAGCCTTGAGCTTGGGCTGAGGTTGCTGCTCATGGGGTCAGTGTTGGGAAGCAGTGCCTTGGCTGGTGCAGAGTGAAATGTGACTCACCAAAATGATCAAAATCCACAGGTGAGTAGCTAAATGAGCATCCAACTGCATGAAATGAGCCTTCAGAGTCTAAAATGAAAAAACAAAAGAACATTTTACTTTGTATTCCCTTTGAAATCTGATCCAAACCCCTGTTTTTGAGCAGCCTGTGGAACGGTGGGAGGTGGGATGTCAGGAAAAGACAATGTTGGCCCAAGGAATGCCCATCTTACTGCTCTTCTCATCAGTAGAGATCAAAGGACTGAGATGCTCCTCTCTCAGCCTGTGCCACTACACAAAGACCTCTCATTGCTCACCAGATCCTGAAGTCACATTTCAGAATAACCAGTATGTGTTACTCTTGTCTTCTGCCCAGATTTATAACTACTATGTAGCAACAAGGGCATTGGCAGGGCTGAGCCCAGACCCAGCCAGGACAGGTGTGGGCTGCCTTTGGTTTGCTCTCTCAGCTCTAGAGCCTCCTGCACAGGCTGATGGCAGGCTGAGACCTACAAGCCAATGGTCTCCATGCAGGAAGCCTAAACCAGAATTGAGGGGAAAAAAACAATCCCCAAAAGCTTTTGTGCATATTTTTGAGCACATCAGGCAATGCCCAGGTACATGCAGTTAATTGCATAAATAGGCTATTATTTTAATGCAGTTAAAGTCACTGTGGTTTTAGGTTTCTGCCAAATAAAGAGAACAAATAGATTAATCAAATTTTATCTGCAAACAACTCTCCAGATCATTTTCCCCTTTAATTTGGTGCAGTGACAGTTCTTATCAGCTCTACCCTCACCTGCTCTAGATGAAAGGGGGTTTGGGAGGTGGAGAAAGGGTGGGCCAGTCTCCCCTGGGTTTAATGTTCTGGGTTACAGTAGCACATGTATCATACACCTGTCAGGCAAAGTACTCCTTGAGCTGAGCTATAGGGTTATTTTAACCTGCCCATAACCAGGTCTGATGACCATCAGGGAACGGCTGCTATGGCTTCATTGAATCCCTGGTTTGGTGTTCTCATTGAGATCCTGGAGCTCTGTGACAAATGATCTCACCCAGCATCACTGCCCATGGGATGTGATGAGCAGAGGGGGTGAAACATCTACATAATGTCACAAGGATTCCTTCAACTCTGTGTAGATCCCTTGCCATGACCTTGATTTTCAATACCTTTTCTCAGTGCCAGTTATTCACCCAGAGGAATAGCTGAAAAGCAAACAGATTTAATTAGTCATCCAACAATAAAGAAAAATTGGATAATTTTTGTGTCATACCCTCCCTCATAGACCACACAATGCACTTGTCCACATGCAAACATTGCTGAGTGAGGACCAACACTTATGGTTTGCTGCTACAGTGATTTTTTTTTAAGACGGGGAAAAAAAAAGTCAATTTTTAAAAATCCCTTCAGCTCATTTCAGCATCATCCCACTGTTCACCCCACTAGAGTAGTTCTCTTTAACTGAGCAAATCATTCCCATGTGATCCAGCAGCCTTACTACAGGGGAGAGCTGCACATTACCCCTCAATTCCTATCTGCAGAACCTAACAAAGCCCCAGCATGACAAGATGATTAATCAATATTTCACCTTGGCCCAGCTCCTCAATACCACTGCAGGTCCCAGTCACTGTTCCCATGTCAGCTGCTGCTTTTAATAGGTACATTTGTGGAGTAATGGGAGGGGAAGTTATTATAAAAGCATTTGTGAGGCTGCTTTTGCTCAGTGATTCAGTTTGGCCCGTTGCTCCATGTATATCTTGAACTCTAAGAATTTCTGTCAGGTCCCTGTTACTCAGACAGATGGAGAACCACTGGGAGCTCCTGGATGGTTCTCTGCCTTCCAGTTATATTTAGTCTCAGTTGTGGTTTTGTTGGTCAGTCGTAGAGTGGTGTGGAAAAGTTAGTTTTAAAGATACTTCCAGTAATGATTTAAACAAAACAAAGGTATCCAGCAGCAAACAGAAACCCCTTTCTCCATGTCAAAGCCCATATATCTTTCCAGGACTCCAGTTTGGAAAAAAATGTATCCTGCAACCTGGTCAAAGCCACCCTCTGCCCCATCCCATTGAATGGCTCTGTAGGTTTGTGAGTGCAGCTAATCTGGGGCTTCAAGAAGCCTGATTAATTCAAATTTTGTTTCTATACAGAAAATGGTGCCAACTTTAGGGAAGGCTCAGCTTTACAGTTTAGAGTCACTTAATGAAGTCTGGGGAGATGGTGAACATCAAATAAAAAGTAAAAAATAAATACTGCATTCCTCTTATTTCCTGGGGGGGTTTTCCCCCAACTCAGACTCATTTGCTGCTAGTCAACAATTTTCAGCAAAATTGACTCAGAATTTAGATTTTAATCAGACTAACTTTTAAGTAATCCCTGGAAAGAGGCCCCACTGCCACTCGGGGATTCAGGAACTTGAAGACTGAAGCCTTTATCCCAAAAGTACTGCAAAGATTTTGTTTAAGACCAGTTGTCCACCTGGGTATGAACATAAACCAGACTGAACACAGAAGCAGAGAGTCCTCTTTTTTTTTTTTGATCCAAAAACATCTGCATTTTAATGGAGATTGAAGCTGTTTTTATCTATAAATCCATTTGGGGAAGTTTGGGGAGCCTTTTTATTATGAAAGGTGCTGTGAAAATCTAAAAGTATCCTGGTACAATGAGCTTTAGCAGTATCTGCTCTGGCTGGCTGAGGGGGGGGTCTGAGAGAAGGCACCTCCAGCAGGCACCCGCCTTTTCCCTGCTTTATTTTAATACTAATTAATTCCAGAAAGGCTAAAGATATTCAATGAAATGCTACACTTCTAAGAGAAAGTTTTGCCCGAGAGTCTTCAAGCAGGCCTCCCAGCTTGGGAGGGTCTGGTGGGAGAAGAGGGTTAGTGGTGATTTTGATGCTTAAATTATCAGTAATTAACAAGTTGATTTTCAGGGATTGAAGAAAATTTTAAACAGCTGCTTCTTTCGGGCCTTTTACTCCTCATTTTCATTAGCATGTGCTAAGGCAATCTGGAAAATATATTTAGGTCTATATTATGCTATGTCAAGCCCTCAGCATCTGTACCTTGGGGCAGATACATGTGAGATAGGCGAGGGTAGATGTGCCAGCAGGCACATGTGGAAGCATTCAATTTGTAATATGATTATAGCCCCAACACAAAGCCTGCTTGATACCTGTGGCAGATTTGTTTCATGGTAAGCACAGAAAATTCTCCAAAACCATGTCATGTTTCACATCACCAGCCAACTCAAACTAGAGAAGTAGCGCTTTAATTCCTGGGGAATCTCTTTCAGCAGGCACGTGTCAGGCCCAATTAAGGTCGAGGCGGCCTTGCACTAATTGGGTTGAGTTATGCAGTGGTGTAACATGGTCCTTTAGCAAAGAAGCCCCTTTGTCCAGGCCACACCAGCCAGTCTGTCTTCCTGACGGTGGCCAGAGGAGTAACTCCTGCTGGAAAATCACCTGGAAAAAGTTAACCACTGGAGTGAGAGTTTTTAGTAGCAGTGGATTAGGAGCTTGGGGTGCTCAGCGTTGGCTCAGCACGAGACCTCCTGCATTAAAGGCACCTCTGCAGGAGATAGAGGGGTGAGCTGCATCCTCCACACACCAAATGCAAGCCTGATGTCTGCACCCCCCAAGGATGTGCTCTCATCTCATCCACAGGTCTTTCTCCACTCCCTAAATGAAGAGGGTTTATTCTGACATCTGAATTGTTAATACGCTGGAATAGAGAAAGAAAAATTATGTCATGCCCTGAGATATGGAGCATTCAACCTCTCTTGAACCTCAGAGGGATTTGTGTGAAACTCCCAGCAACAGCCTCTGTTTCAAGTCATCCATAATCTAATTGAAAGTGAAACACTGGAGGACAAAATCTAATGCTCTTTGTTCAAGACAGATTCCTACAAACATTTGAAGGATTTTGGTCTTCCTCATTGAAGAACTGAGTATTTTACTGTACCCAACTCTTCCACAGAATCATAGAAGAGTTTGACTTGAAGGGGACCTTTAAAGACCACCCAGTCCCACCCCCTGCCATGGGCAGGGACACCTCCCACTATCCCAGGTTGCTTCAAGCCCCATCCAACCTGGCCTTGAGCACTTCCAGGGATGGGGCAGCCACAGCTGCTCTAGGTAACCTATGCCAGCATTTCACCACCCTCATTGTAAAAATATCCTTTGGTCTACTCTAAATCTACTCTCTTTTAGTTTAAAACTATCACTCTTTGTCCCATTGCAACAGGCCCTGGTGGAGTCTGTCCCTTTCCCGGGTGGCTGCAGTGTCTGTTGGGAACCAGGCTGCTCTGTCTGCTCTTGAATTCATCTCCCACCTGAGCATGGCAGGGATCTTTCCTAGCACCTCTGGGTCATGACTTGAAGGAGGGTAATCTTTGCCATCCTCAGGCCAACATGAAGTCCTAGCATGCTGACACATGCCTGTCCTTCCTCAAGAGGGGACTTCCAGAGATGGGAAGTCCAGTCAGCAGCAATCACAACCACATAATAAAGACTTAGTTCAGAAGGATCCACAGCCCCTCTGCTCTGTGTAACCACAACCCACAAAACACTTTGCAATCCACAGTAACGAAGGAAAGACCTTTATTACATTTAGACTTGATTCCCTGGTACTCTCTGGAAGCAGTTCTACTGTTTTTATTACTTAAGAGCTATTAAAACCTTAACCACTGCATGGAGCAGCTCACTCCAGCTTTACACTTGTCCATAAAATATTTGAATGGGAGATCAAGACCTACTTTTTGGACCTAACACCCTATCAGCTGAGGAATGCCAGAGTCAGGTCTGATTCTGTCCCTGGCCTGGTTGACCTGGCAGAGTGATGCTGAGGGGCAGGAGCAGGGCTTGTAACTGGGTTTTCCCCATGGTTTTCTTTGCTGCCTATAAGGAAGGACAGGGAGTGGGAAGCCACAGTGACCTCTCCTACCCCACTGTGTCAGCCATAAACCAAGCTCTGCACATGCCACCCTCTGTTATCTTAGGAAGGAGCAAAGTTGGAAGGAAAGTTGCTGTATGAAGAATGAAGGAGAGCAGGAATAGGGACTGGGTTAATCCCACCCCTAAAACTCCCCAAAAATCTTGAATCATCCTAAGTTGGGCACAGGGGTGGGGGCAAAAGTAGCAGACGTGTAATCAGCAGGATGGCACAGAAAGATTGACCAAGTCAGTCACCCCTCCAAAAAACACCCTCTGAAGCACAAGTGCAAAGAACCAAAACAACCTGACATGGTATAAGGGAAATGGCACCAGCCTAAAACTGCTGTGAGGCAACTCCCAGTGTTGCTCTTCATGTTGCACAGATACAGGAGGGGTGTAACACAGAAGCTCAAAGCCTCTTATTATTTTCACTTCTTATTTTTATTATAGAGTCAGAAAATCTGGCTTTCTCAGCTTGCTGCAAGCTCCAAAGTATAACTCCCTCCTCTTCCACTCTGCCACCGAGTTTTTAACATTTCCTCTTTGGAAAATGTCAGGAGTCTCAGCAGGGTGTGGGCTTTGCTCTAACAGAGCTCTGCCAGGGGTAAGCGAGGCTGAGGTGCCTCAGGGCAACACTTTGCCCTCAGTCAATATATTCTATCTACTCTTCCCACAGAACAACAAGGAAAAAAAGAAAAAAGAAGCATATTCCCAAAACCTGAGGAACCAGCCTCATAAATTATCCATGTAATATGTTTCTTGGTTTCAGCTGAAACAATGATCCCAGTACATTTTCTTTTAAACTTTGCCTCCCAGTCCAAGTGGCCACCTACTTTGTTGTCCAAATTTCTGGTGCAGTTTGAATCCTACAATGTGTAATCTCAGTAGGGTTATCAGTTATGTCATGCATTATACAGCCTCCAATCAGCGTAGTGGGAAACAACATTTTCATTTAATACCAGGAGAAACAGTGGAAGTCAGCGATTGATACCAACACAATGATGGGAAAAAGTGTCCAGAGGTGCTACTCACATAATCTCACTTTACAACATCTTGAAAATTCAATAGAAAGGACTTTGCTAACAATACCAGAATGACATACCACTGATTATTGTTCCTAAAGCTCTTAACAATAAGAAAGCTCTCTAAATATATCTCAACAAAAAACATATAACAGTTTGTTTCTTCTTTTTTTTTCTTTGCAAAGCACATAGTATTAGTCAACAATTGTTGTGTGGCGTGAGCCCATTAGGGCTGTTGGCTGGTAATGTTCTGGGAAATGAGCTCTTGAAAGATCTTTTTTTTTTTCTTTTTTAAACATGCCTAACAATTGTATCTTAAAACAATCCTGGATCAGCAAACTGCAAGGACCCACTCTAACTTATTTTCTTAAGCCTGATGAAACAACCAACTCTGTTTGCACTTTATTCACTTGCTTTGAAATTTGGTTGTGAGAATTAAATTTTAGCTCAGAGCAGACATGAGAACCTTTATAAGGACCAACTGCTTCTTGTTAAGCCTCTGGTCTGGGCAGGGCTGTGTGAGTTTTTCAAATGACAGGTGGGTGCTTTCCTGGTCAGTCTGCCTCCAGCACCAGATCTCAGCTTAATGTGACTTTCAGAAAGGGTTAAAATGCAATTAAATTGAACAGCAAATACACTGTGACATTTCCCTCAGAATAAAAGTGAGGGCATATTTACTGCTAAACCCACACATTAGAGGATGAACTAGAAGCCATGAAGTACTCAGTGCCTACTACAGAAAAGCCCTGAGAGCAGTACATTGCTCAGCCCCCTCCAAGAGCAGCACCCACCCCTGGGGCTGTTCCTGCTGACCCCAAAGCACACAAATAAAGACAGATGTGAGAATAAAACTTTCACTTGCTTTGCAGCATCGTGCCCATTGCTGTTTCATCACTGTGCTATTGTACAAAGCTTTTGGGATGTAGGACCATCCAGAAACTCATCGCTGAGGATTAAATAATAATTTAAATTCCTTTTATATTGTTTACATTTCAAAACCAAAATGAACCCTTACATGTCTCACAGATCTTCACTGCATTTATAGCATTAAAAGGCCAATGAAAGAGCCCTAAAAATCATTAGCTGAAGTAAACATTGAATCACGTTACAGAATCAACAACAGAGAGTTTTTGAATGAAATAAAAAATGTGTTGTGCTTGAGGATATCAAGTGAATTATCCACTGGATTTTCTTGTATTGCAGGCTCTTAATCTTCTGTTTATTATTGAAGTGGTTAATAAGCAATTCCTAAAACAGAACCAGAAGGTGTCTTTAGCAGCCTCACTGTGAGCCCACACCATTCAATGTATTTTCCACCAGCCTTTTGCAATCCTAGCTTGATTTCACCTTCAACACTTTTTGGAATGATTATTTTTGTTTGCTGAACTTGGACACTGGTTGTATAGATCCAGTTAAGATTTGTTTGCGATCGATATAAACAACATTTACTGGGTACAAAATATATCAGAAGGGAGAATTTTAACTTCGGAAAACATTTTGGGATGATCAAATGAAGGGAGGTAGAAAACATTGTGAAAATCTGACTTGAGCACTGGCTGGTTGGCATTGCTTTCCCTGCAGTACCATCACATGGTGTCTGTTATTGCCCATCAATATCCCAAAATTTATTTAGAGAAATAGACCCATTATGTACTTCACATGGACAAGTTTTTTCACCTCCCCACGAAACACTATGGGTGTCCTTCAAAATATTTTCTGGTATGTTTTTTCACACCTGGTTATTGAACTAACCCTCTGATCTTCAATATTAAATATTCAGTGTTTCTTATAATTTCTCTGATATTTAAGTATAGACTTAATTAGTGGAATTCCTTCACAGGGTAACCTGAATGAAGCCTCAGCTGAATTAGGGGCTGACTCCCAGGGGAAGGGCTGGAAATATCCCTGGGTTTAATATAGTTTAAAAACATTTTGCTGCTTTTCACTTCTTTCTAATTGTATGTACTTACAATACTCATATGTCAGTATTAGAATCATAGAATCATAGAATCGATTGGGTCGGAAAAGACCTCCAAGATCATCGAGTCCAACCCTTGGTCCAACTCCAGTCCCTTTACCAGATCATGGCACTCAGCGCCATGTCCAATCTGTGTTTTAAAATCTCTAGGGATGGTGAATCCACCCCCTCTCTGGGCAGCCCATTCCAATGCCTGAGCACTCTCTCTGTAAAGAATTTTTTTCTGATCTCCAACTTCAATTTCCCCTGGCAGAGCTTAAACCCGTGCCCCCTTGTCCTATTGCTGAGTGCCTGGGAGAAGAGACCAGCCCCCACATGGCTATAACTTGCATGTAATAACAAGTACTTAAATATAAGCATTGCATGTAATTGCATAGATATTAATGCAATTTGTGGACTGTGTTTATTGATCACCAAAGGGACAGTGGCAACAACCACGGCTGTGAGTAACCCTGGGAATAAGGAGGTGACTTCCAAATACCCCTGGCTGAAAGGTGAGGGGTGCACACACCTCTGCCCAGGTGGGGTGGGTGTCTCCTCCCCCGGGGTCGGTGCAGGTCAGGGCACGGCAGAGCTGCTGGTTGTTGTTGTTGCTGGTTGGGTTTTGAAGTAAAGTCATAGGAAACCGCTTGAATGGCTGGAGCCGGAGCGTCTCTGCGAGGGGCTGCCAAGTACAAAACAACACACAGGGCTCTAGTGGGGCTTAATTACTTTGTTTTTAAATATGGGGGGTTTAGCCTCTGTTGAAAGGCTCCAACTTGACAGCACCAGGGGATGGGGCTGGTGCTGCAGAGGCTGCTCACTGGGAGCCCAGTGCCTTTGAGGATGTGGGGCAAAGCCTTAAAATCCCTTTACAAATTCTTCAGCCTTAGGCACACTCTGCCTCCTGCTCCTTCTCCCAAAAGAAAGCTCTCCCAAACCCAGTCCTGAGAGAAAGGTACCTCCCCAAAGGGATGGAACCCTGGCTCAGGGACACCCTAGAGCTGAAACCAAAAAGCTAAAGCCCCTTCACTGAGGGTAATTGATAAGCCATGCAGGGCATCACCCCTGCCCCTGCTCCAGGTAGGACACCAACCCCAGCCTGGCTGTGGCACAGCCAGGTCACATGTCAGCAGCTCTCAGTGGGTTGGGATCAAGCCCTGGACATCACAGCTCTCGGCTGGGCACTGCCTCAGACCTGTGCCAGGGAGCTGCTGTTACATGCCTGTGAAAATATGTACCCCAGTAACCACACAAGTAAACTTGTGTCTTGTAAACTACATGATTCATATGTGATCTGAGGTTTTAGGAGATTGCTGTGTATTTTAAATACTATCCATGTTTGAAACTACTGTCCAGGAAAATGAAGCCTCTATGTAAATTATTTTCTATTAGTTATTATATTTATGTCTCGTTTTTGACAGCTTACAGTAAAACCTGGCATAAGCTCTACAAAAACAAAGGTAAAAACTTTGAGTTTACAACCAAGACTTTAACATCTTCTGAGAGTGCTGCAGATCTTCCCAGGAGCATCAGGAATGGTTGGATTTGATGATCTTAGAGGTCATTTCCGATCTAAACTGATTCTATGATCCAGTGAAATGTGCCCCGGCAGGGACAGCAGCAGGCGATAGACCCCCACACAGACCCCCTCCCTGTGCCTTCTTGTCTGCACAACATTTCTTGTCTCTATCAATGTATCTAACTGTGAGAAATAAAGTGTGGAAAACTTACTTCAGCTGCATTTCACGGGCAGGCTCTTTGATCAGCCAATGCCTGAGTGTTAGTCAGCACACAGGGAAATGGACAACTTAACTTTCAGACTTTTAGGTACAGCGTTAGACGCCGTGAAAGGGTTGTCGACGTTGCCAGCAATCATTAGGCAGCCTTTGGCTTTGAGCAAGAGCACCACAAGCCAGGGGACAAACTCCCCCAGCCCCTGCACCGCCACCCGATGCACCAACCCATGGCTAAACCTCGCAGCGACTCGCGACTCAAAACAAGTAGCCAGGCTTTAGTTAACCCTTGGCTTGTATTCCTGACTTCAGTTTTGTTTAAGGAGCCCGAGGCGAGGAGGGAACCCTGCGAAGGGTTTCTCTGAGCGCTGCGGGTGCTCCGTGTCCTCCGCGACGCTGCCGGAGCTCCAGCCCCAATTGCCGGGTGCTCTCTCGTGGCTGCGCCGGGAAGTGCTCGCGGTCCCTCCTTCGGCTCAGACCAGATTTCATCAAAACAAAGCGAAGCGAAGGACCCGTGGCCAACTGGAAGTAACAACTATAAAGTCCCCAAGTAAGAGGGCTCTTCACAGCTGGGCTACCACAGCTCCTTGATGGGCTGGCGGTGGGGAGAAAACTCAGATTTTGCCTAATTGATGCCTGTTTGAGAAGCTAAGAAACAAGCTGAAGCTAAACCAGGGCAGAAGTACCAGTTTGGACCTCTTTGTGCTGGCAATTTCTCTCTGTTAGCTGGTAGCTACCATAAGGATTTTGGAATTCAGCTTTACCTTTTTTTTTAATACACATTAGTATGTGGAGCAGAACACACGAGCCAGACCTGAGCAATGAGGAAGGGCTGTCTTGATTCATTGCACTCATATGATTTTGGCTGCAGTAAATTCACTCTCCTGCTACAGCATGCAATTTGAGGGTTTATTGAATACTGGCACAACCAGAGGGGAATCATCAAAGTGGAGATAATTGCAGGGCTCTCGTTGCTTCCACTGTCATTGCTTTCCCAGCTATTGTCTCACTGCTCGGGTGAGCATGGCCAAAGACCTCTCATAAGAAATAAAAGAGTAAAAAAAGTCTATTTTATCCCCTTCTTCTCTTTCTTTTCCTTGTGGCAGGACTTACTCTTATGTGTGATTCTTTACAGTCTCCAGGAAGTTTTCGGTTTCTTCTCCTATTTCACTATCCCTTTATTCACTGCTGTCTCTGAAAAATATTATACAAGATCTCATCCTTTTTTTCTGTTAGCACCCAAACCCTTGGCCCCTTTCTGTTTGAGGTGGAAACCTAACACCTCTTCTCCAGCAGCAGGAGTTTGGCCTGTGGAATCCCTGGAGAAGTTTTCTGTTCCTCTCAGTAAGCACCAGACCGGCGGTTGGGAGAGCTCCTTCTCCCTCAGCCTTCCCCTGCTATTTGTCTTCCCTGCTCTCCCCACATTTCAGTTCCCCTAAAAATCACCCAGAGATCATTGGCCAGTTCAGCAAAGACAACTGCTCCATCACAGCCGAAATCTGAGCTCGCACATCTGGTTAAAGTTAAGCTAAGGTCTTCTTCCCAGAAATGCTTTGTGAAGTTCTTCTCCAGGCAAGTCTTTTCCAGTAAGATAGTGTCTCCTTGCCTGCTATTTTGCTTAGTCTCGCTTTCTTTTATCTTCCTTGTCGAACTTAAATGTCGCCATTCACTGCTAGCAGATGTGGTTTGGGATTCCTACATTCTTTTATGCCTTTATTTCAGTGCTTTCATCACAGCTTCTCTTTCAGCTTAGGTGAATCAAAGGCCTTTCCATAGTCCAGTCAATGCGAGCTATACATGATGGCTTGTTTTATTTGGCAATCTTCTCCAGTATGTGATTCATTGTCTGCAGGTGATTCATAGTTAGGAAATTACTTCTGAACCCTGCCAGTGCTTGTGGTTGATTAAAGTTCAGAAGTCCCTGTAGTCTGTTCACCAGCACTTTTTTGTCAACTCAAATATTTGTGTGCAGTAAAGAACAGTAAAAAGTGGATGTGCTATTGACATGAGCAATTTACTTGAATGTTTGCATCTTTAGAAAGTTCTACCAAAATCTCTAGAACTGGCATGGAACTGTTTCACAATGTCTGACTAAATGAATCACGTTTTACAAATAAATATCTGTCAAATCGTTCAATTACTTGAGATCCAGTCATTAAGCAATAAAATAAAGCAGTAAATAGGAGACATCTGCTGCAAAGTGCTACAGAAACATAAGCATCTTTCTCAAGTTACCTTCTTTGCATTTCAGTATAATGATTCACCAAAAATGTCTTACCCAAGGCAATCAAACATCAGAAACTTGTCCACTGCAAAACAATATTGGCATAGGATGGTATCTTACCCAAAGCAAACACATCCTGGTGGAGGCCACCAGGGAACAAAGAGGAGAAGATCGCTCAGCTGATGTGCTGCAGCATTATTAGGTGGGCTCAGATGGTTCAGGGTACTAAAACTTGAAACAAAAATATCATTGGAAGCCATTGCTTCTCATCTTGAATTGATTTTTTAAAGATGTAAATGCTGCCCTTTCTTTGAAAGATAATATTTCCCATAATAGCCAAGAGAGAACCCAACTTTCTCTTTACATCAGAGGTGCTTTACATCAGAGGTGCTTGTAGGGAAAATATTAAAACTCAAGACATGGATAGTCAAGGGACTTAAAAACTGACTGTTTAAGAACCTCCTGCTCAAATTCATTGCAGTAGGAGCTGAATCCCAAAGTCTGGCAACTTCTAGGGAGCTGCAGTCAGACCCAACAGGGGGTAACAGCTCGTGTTGGTCAGGCACATCCATGTCAGAACTGCCACTTTCCCCAGAAGGATGAGGGGCTTTTTGGCAGCATCATCCTACAGAGTTGACCCAGCAAGTGGTATTTCCAAGGCTACAAATTAATTCAAGTACCTTTTGGAAAGGCAGTCAGATAACAGCAGATTTAGGGACTTGTAGCCTCTTCACTTTGCTTTTGGGCAGCACAGACTCGTTGCTTCATCAGCAGTGTCAGTTTGCAGAGCAGTGCTTGATTTGCATTTCTTTGAGAAAGAAAATATTTTTAAAACTTATCTTGATAGTTACAGAATTTCCTGTGAAAGATACATTTTTCCTGCCAAAAGATTCCTACAATGCTCAAACAACACTTCAAAACCAGTAGAGCTGGACTGACACTGCATATTTTACTGGTAATGGAGCATAGTAAAAACAGAAATGGAAAGAATAATCAAGCACCCAACTCTGCATTATCACAGAAGTATCAGCTTCTTTCAGACCTTTCCCTGGACAACATTTCAGCACCAGCAGCTCTACCTATAGCTTGGCTCACAGATTATGTCTAAAATTGGAATTGCCTGTATTAAACCCATACCTAGGAAGGTTTCTGTGTTCAATTCAAAATTCTTCTCTAAACAAACCCTGTAACTTCTCCGTGCTTCAGGTTGCAACAATTTCTCAGTACGTATCTCCAAATGGAGATTTGTTTTTGCCAAAATTGAGGTTTTAAATACCTATTTAGTGACTTTAGTTACTTTCCACAGTTCTCACAAGACTAAGAAGTTCCAGAAAGTGCAGAGTGTGTTTAAACCTTGTCACAAAGTTCTTGTTCAGACAGAGATTTCTGAGTTCAATCCCAGGGGAATTTACTTTGGGGAAGAAGTGGTTAAAAAACTCCCCCTGGATTTTACCAAGTATAACTGGCAGCAATTTAGTAAGAACCTCAGGCCATTGTGAAGTTAAAAATTGGATTAAAAATAAAAAATCCCTAAAACAGGAGGTTAAGACCTCAATTTTCCATCTCATCCAAGAAACTGCACTTAGTACAATTTAAATAAAGACGTTCAACAACTAGGAGCTGAACTCTTGACTTGTAGCCACCCTCTAAACCTGTCTCAGAAGACAGAGAAATGCTCCTGCTCAGGCAAGGTTTTCCAAAAGTCATCAGCTCCTTTCTGCCAGCTGCCATACATGTTTGCAGGTCTTGCTGGCTCAGCAACCACCCAGGTTAGATTTGCCTGCTTAGATCTGCCTACAATGCTCGTCTTTTGTAAAAAAAACTACAACCAATGACAATGAATTTGGGGGTTTGTTGGTCTGCAGTTCTCAGCTTTGAATTCCTGCCTCATTTAGCTGAAGATATTTGGCTTGGTCACTCTTCCTTTTTGACAGCTTAGATATCGATGCACTTCGCCTTCGTGCAAACATGTGCTTTTTATTTCAGGCTATGTGAAAACTATGTCATGACTCTACGGAAAATATATCCCCTTCCTCCCAGGATAAAAAGGATGGCAGTCAATTCAAACTGGTGTCCACTCTTCTGTGCCAAGGGCATGCACATCTACCTGATAAATGTGTTTATTTCTGATATCAAGAGGAGCACAGAATCTACCATGAGTGGCTGAAAGGCTTCCATGAGGGGCTGTGCCTCTGGCTGATCTATATCTGGACTATCTCTTTAATTAACCTGAAAATGTTGAAAACAACAAATGTGTCTTTCAAGTAGAACTCAAAAGATGAAGAACAAATACCAAAGAAACACAAAACTACTGTGGTTTTGCTTTTTTCCTGAACAAAATGCAGTGCTATTACAAAACTCCAGTGTTCCTAGTTATGGTGTAGGGACTCACACACAGGGGGGGGAGAGAGAGGGAGAGGAGGGAGAATGATGCCTTTCTGAAATAAACCCCTATGATTGCATGTCACACTCGATTACACACAAGGAGAAGACAAATGCTGTTGGTCTGATGTCCACGTGCATCCTGACTGCACAGCCATCAGAAATTGGTGGGGAGGTTAACAGCATCAGGAGTTGACCAGTTGGGGTGTTTTTTAGGACATACAAAACAAGTTTAAAACAAACAGTGAGCACAAAGCAGTAACATGGTGAAAACCCTTCCCTGAAAGCCCAGAGAGAGGCTCCTTGGAAACAACAACTCTTTGGAATCATTTACAAATGCTGCCCCATCTGTAAACACAAGAAACATCCTTAATGTAAACAGCGTCCCTCGCTCAGAAAGTGTGAGGAGAAATGAACAGGAAGCAGGACAGCAGAAGGAGGAATAAATCAGTGACAGACTTTTATGAAACAAGACATCTTGGTCCTTATGCATCTGCACACTCACTAAATTCGCTTATTAAGTGCACATGGATCCAGTGAGCTCACTGGAAAAGAGTCTAAAGAGATGAGGAACATGAAAGGAGCATCTAGAAACAGATGGGACATAACGTTTTCAATAAACCTGAACATAGATGGGAATCTCCCATAGCAGCAGCTAAACTGTCTCGTGCTGTGAGCCCATCAAATTTCACAAGCTTAACAACATTGGACTGAGTCTGTAAATGTGGATGAGAATTTGCAGGGGATAAATCTAGCATGTTATTTGAAGCTGATGAGCTGTGTGGTGCAGCAGCAAGGACGGTCCCTCCAGGATAATACAAGGTACCCAAGCAGTGTGTTGCTGGAATCAGCAGCTGCTCAGTGGGATTTGCCAACGTATCTTGCCTAGTCTATGGTTAATTAAAGGATCATACAATTCCCTTTCCTGTTCTCTAAACTGTGCCCGTGCCAGAAATTCTTGTTCTAAGCCTGGATCTGGATCTTGCTTTTAAATAAAATTTTTAAAGGATCCCCAGTGTCTGGTAGTATTGCATAGTTATTTTTTGTGTTATAGGAAGACCAACAGATCCAAAAATAAGACAAATGCCAATATGGCCACTCAGTACAAATATGGTGTAATTCTTATCTTGAAGAATTTACAAAAAATAGGCAGAACTGGACAGAAATTCAAACACAGCTTATTAGCAATGCAGAGAATAAACCTGTGGTTCCTTGATATCTCAGAAAGAGTCCAGTCCTGCTCTAGTTGACAGGGTGGGGATTGGTCAAGGGTTGCACTTGAGGATCTTAGAGATTTTTTCCAACCAAAATGGCTCCGTGATTCTGTCCATGTTGCCTGTCCATCCTAGGCCTTCTAACCCTCCTCACAACCACTGAAGGTTGTTTTTTTGATCAAGTGCTTCTGTGGTACTGATGAATACAAGAGAAGAAAAGTGATCTTGACTGGGGAAAGAAGATGCCCCCAGGTAAGATCAGACTTCCCATTAAAAAGCTGTGTCTTCAGATCTGACAAGACACTAATAGCCACCAGTTAAACCTGACAAGACAGATGATAAAAATCTGTGGTTATCTCTAACATGTAACAGAGCCTACAACTTAATTACCTGAATCACATTTATCCTTACTCTGAGACTGGCAATTCACAACCAATCATTCCATCAAGCATTTGAGGAAAGAACCTTGGAGGAAAAGCTGCATTTTACAATGTGCTGGTTTAGAGGTAAACCAGCAGGAGAAACAGACCCACTTCAAGAGAGATTATAAGTCAGGGTTACAATTTAACGAAAGATTTTACCATAAATACACTGACACAAAGAGAAATTGCTTTCAACTCACAAACCCCAGCAGTATAACCCAGTGCCCTGGGGCACAAACCCAAAGGGGTTTGTTATTCCTTGTACTGAGACCCGCCTGGTTCCCCCAAGTCCAAAGAAAAAGAAGTGAAAAACCTGTTGGTGCAGGCGATGGCTGTAGTCTGGTCGAGAGTGTTGGTCTCCTCCTGTCGAGGTCCTGCTGCTCCTCTGGATCCGACAAGTGGTTCCCAAGGCCTTCTTACCCACCGCTTATGTACCCTCAGGGAGCACCCAGTCCCTCCCCCAGGGCAGGGACTCACACAGTGGGTGATTAACTCTGGGAGTCATGGGGTATCCCTGAACTGTTGATGGCCCATTAGCAGCCACGCCCCCCCCAGGCTGGGTGTGAAGGTGATAATGACTCCCTGGGCAGCTGCTGCAAATGGTCCATTGTTCTTGGGAAATGAATAGAGGGGGTAGAACACACAGCTTTGATCACCCACACACAGTGATAACTGGTCCCATCTGCTGAACTAGGACATACAAGAACACTCTATTAGGCTATGGATTAAGAAAGGAAATTAGTACCTATGGGCAAATCCTTTTGGTACTATTTACATTGGAAAGAGGCTCCCTGATTTACATGTCTGTAAATATTATCTCCTCCCTTGGTGCCAGCTGCCAACACGGGGCCAGACGGGACTGTGGAGGGTGTAAATCAGGACAGAACATGGCGTGTCCTCTGCATCTGATGAATCCACTTGAAGGAGAGGTCCCCAAGGGACAATGTGGTGTAGTGAGGTGATCTCCATGGGGATGTGGGTGGAGGTGAAGGCTGTGACACAAGATCCTTTGTTTTGGGCTCCAGAAAATTCAAGGCAGAAATATGAGCCCAGGAAAGAGCATCAGGGGCACAGAAGATGGGATATGCACACATGTATATTGTCTCTCCCATTTAGATCAATAGTGCTCATGAAATTAGGGATATCCCAGTAATTTGCAGGCATTCCTTTAAGCAGGGGCAGTGGCCACCAGCCTGACTTGGGGCAGGATTTATGTACAGGGCAGCAAGCACACCTCACTCTTTATAAATCCTGTAAATATTGCAGAGCTCAGGAAGACAGACTTTCTCCCAACTTTATTATCAGCACTTTCCATGGAGTCCTGACCAACAGACTGGATTGATCCTGCCTTTCCATGTCTTTCTGTGCATGAAGTCAGTCCCTATGGATGAACAAGGGACGAGCATGGTGCTGGGCATCTTCTTCCTTCTCCAAAAGCTCTTCAAGGCCCACTGTATGAACACACATTTTTCTGGGACACAAAGTGATGTCAGTGACTCCATCACCATTTTTTTGCCATGATTTTGTGCAGTCCTGACCCATTCATGGAAGGGGAGGGGTGATGATAAAGCAAGTGCCCCAGATGCAAACCATTTGAGATGTTGCCATGAGGAAATTCCAGCAGATCTGGAGACTGGGTCACCAAGAACCTTCAAGGATCCTGTTTGGGAGGTGCTTTGGGTAAGTCAGACTTGGCAGTGCACAGCCATTGGCAGGAGGCACTTGGGAAAGTCAACATAAATTGTTTGCTTTACATTCCTGAAAAAGGCCTTGCTGGTTAAACTCAGGAATATTTTTAACAAAAGATGGCTCAGCAGAAATATTTCAAGTAGGAATTCTGTATCACTATATATGGAGTTATTCTTAAAGTCCAATTGTTACCAGGATTTATGGCAAGATTGTCCCTTCAAATATTGCTGCCACAACTGCTAGTTCTACCCAGTGATTACATACTGGCTTTTTGCAAGCACTAAGAGCCTTTCATAGTAAATAAATATGTCTCCTATATTTACTATTGGAGAAATTGAGACAGAAAGCAAAGACTTTAGATCTTCCTGAGATCCCAGTCTGTGAAATGTCCATGCTGGAAAACCGCAATGCTCAGGAAAAAAAAATGACACAGGATCTAAGAAAGCTTCAACTGTTTTATAGAAACATTTACACACATCAAAACATTTCATCCCAGGCCACTGCCACTGCAGGTAGCTGCTAATTAAAATCTGCTGTGCTGTGGCTACTGTCTCTAAAACTCTGGCCAGCACATGTTTTATTTCTCTTCTTTTTAATGTTTCTTTTTTGTTTTGTTTTGTTTTGTTTAGATTCTGAGCTTGTCTGATGATATTTTCAAAATTCAGTTTTATGTTTAAAGATTAAGTTTAATAAGCTTGTATGATATATAAAGAGATTATAATTTATTATTCAAAAAGGTTCCTGACAAGATGTCTACAAGAAACATGACCCAAACCACACCGCCTTGTAATAATACCTCTTAAAAATTCCTGACCTCCCACTAAACATTCCTGCAGACTTGCCTGCTTCAGTCCTCACTGGATATCTCATATATGTCCCCTATAACGTTACAGAGGAGGAAATGAAACGGGAAAGTCATCAGGTCAGACTGACAAACGACAGCAATTATCTACCACCGTGTTATTTTCTCTCGGTATTGCCATAAAGCACTTTTTCTGGCAGTGTGGGGCTGGAGTCTCATGCAAACAGTTTGGGGGCCCCTGTGACACTTGGTGCATCTTCCCTTTTCTTAAAAATGTGCCACTAAGAGTATGATGCACTGGAAAAGAGGGATGACGTAGGCTGCTCCTGTGCATCCAGGGCACAGGGAGTACAGCTGTGGGGAGCACAGGTGTGAGAAGCACAGCCCTGAAAAATACAGATGCGAGGTCCAGGTGTGAGAAGCAAAGGTGTAACCACGAGGAACACACCTGCCTTGCAGTCAGCCCCATCTGACAGGGGCTTGGTGCTCCAGCAGCACTTTTCAGGGATTTCTCCCTTGCCCTGCCCAGCCCTGCTCCTGCACACCGTGGTCACTGCAGCAGAGTGGGGTGCACCCAGTGGGGTGGCATCTCCAGTCCCAGTGATTTCCATGTCCCCAGTGACCTGGCTGTCTCCCCTCCCTGCATTACACTGCCTCAAGGATGGCCACCTTTTTGCCATCACCACTGCCCCCCTGTGTCCCCACAACTACAGGTGACAACCAGTTCAGGCACCAGGCTGGTATTGCACTGAGACAGCCACTTGCCAGTTTGTGATTTGCATTATTACAGGTTTCATTTTGCTAAAAATAACTTGCTTTTTTAGCTGGAGAATGCCTTTTTTTTTTTTCCCTGATTTTTGAGGCTTATTTTTATTCCTTGTGATAGGGTTTGGAACTTTAGGAAAGTTACTGTAAAAGAGCTTTGTGTGAGCTTGGCCCACATGCCAACAGCTACTCACCATCACTAATAGGTAAAACTACTCGAGGATTTTAAAGCTTTTAACAAGACCTTGTCTAGACTGGTATTTAGTGGCAATACAATTAAATCATATTGCAGAAGAAAAAAAAGAAAAAGAGATTAAATTATTTTAATCACCTTTTGAAGCAACTTCTCCCCTGTAGATGTCAGATCTTGATCTGGTTTAAATCTGTGCACATCAGGTGTTGCTCCACTGATGTAGCAGCAGCATAAAGGTTCAAGGGATCATGGTGCTTGTCTGTAAGACAGGCTAAATCCTGGCCTGTAGAACAGCTATAGTTGCAATAAATTTGTTCTTTCTATTTTTTTCCTTGCTATGAAATTTTCCAAAGGAATCCCTCAGCATTGAGCTGTCACTCAGACCCTCATGTGAAATGCCCAGGATGCAGATACTGGGCATAAACCTTGCTGGGATGACTGGATGCATTTTCCATGCCTGTTGTCCAAGGGCATCTCCTTGTCCTTTTGTGTCACCCTGCCTTGAAGACCTGCAGTGTGGAGAGAAAACCAACAAAGATTGTACTGAAGGAAGGTGCCAACAGGCTCCTACCAGTGACTGAGAGGAGAAATTTTTGGCCATCCATTGAGGCACCAATCCAGGGATGGTTTCACCTCAAAAACAGCCTCATAGTTCCCAGCCCAGAGTGGGCAAGGTTTGGTCCATGTGTATTTCTTCCATGTCATCCCATTTGTTGTTTCTCTGTTATGCTGGGGTGGATGCCTTGGTGGCATTGCATTGCTCCTTAGGCTATTCCAGCCCTTCCTCCACATTAGATGCATCTCCAATGCCTGATACTCCTTCCCTAGACAATTAAACCTTCATTTGTTGCTTCCTTGCAACTCCAGATTTAAAAACTGTACTTTTTTTTCCTCCCTGTTAGGTTAGGATTGCTTCCAACTTCCAATCCCCAATTTAGATTACACGCTCAGAAACTAACTCCAAACATTTACTGCGTTTGAAGGTCACAGTGCTATTGATTGATTTCCAGTTATAATGTATGTTGTCCTAACATGAGTTAAAAACATTCTGGGCTAAATCCAAAAATGCTGGGATCAAAGCATCTGGACTTGTTGCTTTCATGTTTGGCACATAAAGGGGCTGGCAGTCACCAATGTGGTCTTGGCTGGGCTATAGTTGTTTTCATTCTCTGATGTGAAACAGTTGGGAATCACAGACCCTCCAACAGTTATAGTGGACTAAATAAAAATTGGCTTAATAACCTGCCAAGCATTTGAAAGTGCCAGTCTCCAGAGTTTTTCACAACTTATTGGCTATGGCATGTTTTCCTTTTCATTTCTCTTGTGTTTTTTTTTTCTTCCCCGCTCTCTTTTTTTTTTTTTTAAGAAAGAATTTTCTATAAAATTAGACTTTCAGTTGGGTATTTGAAATAGGTAAAGTCTTCATCTCATCAGACTCAATTTATCATCTTTGATCTGACTTCACTCATTCCTTTGGCTGCTCCATCTGATTTTATAATTTAAAAAAAAATTAAAAAACATTTTCACTATCTAACTTATCACATAAGAAAATAAACAAGGCCCAATTCCTTGGCTTGCCCGCCTTAAAGATATCCCAGCACTGCATCTGCATGTCAACTTTTCACTTTCAAATTCCCTTTAAACAGATTATTCCTAAAGTTGTTTTTTTATTAGTCTCCCTAAAAGTCTTCTATTTATATTTGCTGTTTATAAAATTGCATCCAGAGGCCATTGTGCAACACACTGCACATAGTCAAAAGCCATCAAGCTCTTGAGACAAACAATGGAAACACTTTGCAGATGGGAGCTGTTGTACAGATGGAGGACGGGGGCAGGAGAGACGTGGAGGTTGGAGGGAGGAAGAATTATGGATGTTGGCCACGGTTGCGAAAGAAGCCAGTGGCAGAGCCAGGCACTTAACCCACGTTCCCATCCAATTGCTTCCCTACTAATTAATTTTCCTCTCTCATCCTTTTAGAAGGCACATTATAATTTTTACCTCCTTCTCTCGTGTTTCTAAAAAAATAAAGTGCTGGCAATTGAAAAATCAAATTCTTCATGCACGTCACACATTTTTCAGTCACTTTGGCTAATTTCTAGGAACTTTGCCTTGGCTTTGGGAGCAATGCTTTGGATCAGACATGGGGGCTGCCTCTGGAGAGGGCAGCACCAGGAAGGTCACTGCTCCCAAAGTAAAAGAGCAGCTCCTGTTTCCAGCCAGAGAACACATCTTGTTGCAGACCCATTTGAGGTTCCCACTCAGACAAGGTTTGGTGTAGTCTGTCAGTCAGAGAGAGCAAGGCTGCTTCTCTTGCTTCCCACTCCTGACAGGTAATCCACAGAAAAAGGGAATTTATTGTGTCCCCATCAGTGGTTCAGCCTTGCACTAGACCTTGGCATTCAAGATTGATGCCATCAATGTTCTCTGCTTGTCCCTTGCATGGCTTCAGCAAACAACTCCCGAGGGACCACCCTCTGCAAAGCCCTTTTCAGCTGTCCAAGCTGAGCTGAGGTTCCTTGGATTGATGTGACTGATATCAGAGGGAAAAGTAGAAAGAGGAAAAGGACTGTATGGTCCTTAACCTTTGCAGGAGGAACAGGGTCTTCTCTGACTGATTTTTAAGCAGCTCATTTTCAACATCTACATGAGGTTTCCAGTCAGTTCTGGGACAGTAAAACTTGGATTGAAGAAAGACTAAAAGCAGCTAAACCCAATGCTTTAGAGACAGTCAGGACATGAGGGATGAAGTGTTTAAGTAAAGAGATGATTTCAGTTCTGGCACCTCTAGCAGGGCTAAATATCTCTTTAGGACTCTTAGTAATAAAAAATGAATGTACTGCTAAAAAAACCCAACACAGCATCAAAAAACACATTTACCATTAATATGTAGTCTAGAGCCATCTAAAAGTAAGATTATAGTAAAATGAATATAAATTTGGCTTGCTGAAGGATTTTGGGGACTTTTTTTGTGTTCAGGTGAAACATTATCAATTGGTGCTGTGTGTGGCTGTATTTATACAGTTTGCTTTTCATATTGCCATTAGAAAAACCCATGCACATTCTTTCCATGTAAAATAATTTTGTAAAATAACTTAGTCCAACAGTTACACCTAGTCTAAGTATCAAAGATTTTTTTTTTATTTTTAATGTTTTGATTAGAAGTGAGTAAATGAGCATATGTGCAATTATATTTTGGGTGCAATAGCTTCAGCCACCACATTTTGGCATTTTATTTTATTAGCTAAAAGCTCACATATGGTTTCCATGTTTCCAATCTGGCTTTAAGGATGCAATGGCTGAATTAAGCAATGTTTCTCCTCACTCCAATTCCCTTAGATATACTTAAAAAGTCCATTCAGATTATAAAAAAAGTAAATTAAGGTTTATAATATTCTGAAGGTGGCCCATGGTAGTGACTAATACAGTGCTATCTTGTAAGTCCCTCTGCACCCTGCAGAAACTGTTAAAAGCCATGTTTCATAGTTTAAAATATTAAATCACTCCATGATCCTGTGGGGCAGAGTCCTGCCTGAATGCCAACATATTTCTTTAGTGAACAATGATGCCGTTGTATCAGCGTGAGAACTCACAGATAATGGGTCACCCTAGGTGGCCACCGGGATTTGCAGGTCCTCCAGCACCTCCTCACATCGGACTGTGGGGGTTTGGGCAGGAGTTTGAGAGAGTCCTCGTTCAACACTGACAAAGCCTGGAAAAATGACCTGGGGGAAGGAGCTCGGGGTCAATTCATGCATAGCCCTGAGGGTGATCTGCAGGAGCTGAGCAGGGGATGGGACAGTTGGGGAGAAGGGCACAGCTCCAGGAGGTTATGGAAAGGGCAGAGAACACCTCTGTGTCCTGTGGGGTTTGCAGCAGAGGTGGTGTGCCTTGGGCGTGAGGCAACGCTCCCCAACTGCAAAGGTTGTGAGGCACTACATGAGAAGAGTGACATTAGTGAGTCCCTGGAGAAGAGGTTTGCAATAACTGCACAGGCAAACACATGTCAGGGATGGCCTCAGTGCAGCAGCTTGGCTAAGTGACCTCCCAGGTCCCAGCCAACCCCACGGTTCTGTGACCTCATCAAAATGCATCTATAGCGTGTCTGGGATGATGGAAACCTGGGACTTCTTTACTGCATTCGTGTAGAAGTGAATCAGATTCAGGATATCAGGAATGTTTTGATTTGGAGGGGTCCTGTAAAGACCATCTTGTTCCAACCACCTGCCTTGGGCAGGAACACCTTCCACCATCCCAGATGGCTCCAAGCCCTGTCCCACCTGGCCTTGGACACTCCCAGGGGTGGGGCAACCACAGCTGCTCTGAGTAATCTGTTCAAGTGCCTCACCAACCATCCTAATACAGAGTTGCTTCTCCAGATCTTCAAGTTTCCACCTAAATCCATCCAAATCCAACAAAACATGCAAGTTTGAATATAACCCATATCCATAGGTACACTTAAGTATGGGATTAAACAGTTTGCTGAATGAGGTCCCTATTTTACTAAGGATTGGCTGTTAGTCTTGGCTCTTTTCTCAGCTAAATTGAGATGGGAAAAGGTTTCCATGCTGGGATGAAGCCAAGGGCTTTTTCTCTTCCTTTCCCTTTTTTCATTCCTTTGCCTTTTTCTCTCCAAGAGAACAAGATAGATGCCTGACAACTGTTTCTATCTTGTTAATATCCTGGAATTTAGGCTTTTGGGTGTGGGAAACTGAAGACCAAATCTCTGCTCAGATGCATTCAGCTGAAGGTTGTAATCCCAGTTCTCACCCATGTAAGTTATCCTGACCACTGGGCTGTTTAAAACAGCAGAATTCCTGTGATTTGGGTAAATCACAGACCAAGAAGTGGAAACTGTTTAAGGGACAGTCTGAGTTCATTTGATCCTCCAGACAAAATATATTCTAAAATTTTATTTTAATTGAAGTGTCCTGACCAACTCTGAACATTCAAGTGGCATTTTAGAAGGTGGCCACTATTTTTTTCATTTCAAACTTCCATAACTATGCCTGGAGTCACAGAGAAGAGGGCAACCTCAGCTTTTCTGAAAATCATCTGTATGCATCATGTTTGTGAACAGAATTACTGTCTGCAATCACTTCTAAAAATGTAGACCTTGGATGTCTTCCCTTCTTAGTACCAGTGAAATGAAATAATCAAAACACTGAGAGCTGGGAGAACAAGTGAATATTGTGCTGAAAATTCCACATAGTGCTTGGACTGGTCCACATGGACATACAATCTGCAAGATCAAGAGATGCTTCAGCCCTTCTCCTGACACTTGAAAAAAACATTACAAGGTTTAAGGAGGAAAAAAAATTAATGGAAACATCCACTTGAAAGGACCGTTTCCAATCACTGGTACTCCATTCATTACAGGCCTGAGTGGTTCCAGAGACAACAGAAAACTATGCACTGTTGCAATGCCAAGAACAAGAGAGGCAATACGGATGTTGTGCTGCCTCTCACTCAGGGCAATCTGACCATTTTCGTGCCCTTCCCATCTCACTCAGAGCAGTCACCACCCAGAAGGTTACGGTCACTGTCTCACTTGTGACCAAACAGGGCCCCTCCAGCCAGACACAGTTGGGTTGGGGTGCTGGCACTGGAGCTGCATTGCTTGCACAGCCCCAAGAGCAGCATAAGCAGACACTGGGCAGGATTTTTGCCTCGTGCATTGTCAAGATAAAAAGTTTTACAGGAGGCAAAGTTTTTTTATGGGAGATAAAAACACAGCAGACATTTAATTAACAATACCTCCAAGTCTTCAGAGAACCCCATGGCTGAAGTTTTCCCAGGGCTGCTGTGATAACCTTGTTAAAATTTGGACAATATTGTTTAATCTCTGCTCTGTAAGCCAGACTTCTGCCTCTTCCCCAGTGTCCCTGTGACATCACAACACAGACTCTCCAGGAGGATGAAGATTTGGAAGTGTCACCACATGTTACAGGTACCTCAAGAGCACTTTAAAAAACATCATCTCAAAGCCTGGAAAGACACACACAATAAAATATAGGCCTTTTGCAGAAAATTGAAGCAGACACCTTTCATTCAGAACTTGCTTCCAAACCATTTCTAGCAGAGAGGAGGGAGCACCATTTCTGATTAGACCCTAAGGAACCTGCACTCAGAATACTCACTGTTCACCAGGTAAGGCAGAGCGAGCCTTACAAAGAGCCCAGTATTACTTACATTGAGGTCAACAGGCCACAACCAGGAGTGAGACATCAGCTGCCACAACCCAGTGTAAAGTCCATCACAGGCTGCTGGAGTCCTCAACTGCTGTTGAGTTTGATCAAGCCAGAATGGGTTAAGAAAAGGATATGTGTGGTGAAATTGTGCAACTTGTTTTGTTTTGGCACTGCATATATTCTAAACTAATGATGCTGGCTAAGATAGCCTTTTTTTTTAATCTTTTTTTTTAGGCCTCTTATAATTTAATCTTACCCAAAATTTTATGGAAAGAATACATATTTTGTACCAATCAGTGAGGATTAAAACTTGCAAAGGCTACTTTTGTTTTCATGCTATTTTGCATCTTGGTGCAGTTTCCTAGATCTCTTAAATGGGAAAATAAACAAACATCCATACATCTGGGAGCAGATTTCCAAGTGGAGCTCAGTGCCAGCTTTTTTTCCCTTTTCTGAGTGCTCAGCACCCACGATGGGGCCAGTTCAGCTAAACCAGGGCCAGGTTTCCACAGAAACACGGCGATCTGGAGGCTCCCAACGTGACAAATATGCACAGATTCATCGTTTAACTCATCCTCCCACCCAGCAAAGATAAAATGACACAGTACTGCAGCAGCAATAACATCAGCTATTGATAACAACAGCAACGACCCCGTGGTGGACACATAAACAGCTGGGAGGAATGTTGGCCACGGAGGGTGATTGCTCAAGTCCCCAGTGATGAAGACCTGAGTGTTTGCTTATGTTCTTGCTTGGCAAGATACGGCACTATCAAGATGCTATTTCGTGTTCGAGTAACAGAATCATTTCTGACATGCCACTGATTCCTCAGACCGTCAGAAAGCCACTGGGAAGGGAGATATGTCGCTGGTAACGGCTCTTCCTCGCTGATCTACTGGGCCTAACCCTGATTTATGAAGTGCAGCTCTGGACAGGATGTGGCCAGTTGAGGCTGTGTATTGCATGGCAGCTGCAGAATGTAGGGATGACCTGTGTCCTGCAGGGAAATGGCTCTACACTGGGCAGGAGAGGATCTGAGCAGGTGTTTTCCATCTCCAGCTTCTATGGTGAGACAAGTCATTCAGCTTGACCACTGCCAAGTGCACATTTAATTGGATAGGAGAGTTGGGTGAGCAAAGCAGGGAAGCCTTGCCCTTATTCATACAGCCTGATAAATTTCTTTCTGCTACAGTCCCTACAGTCCCTCCTGTTTTGCATTTCCTTTCCACAAACACTTGAGTGAACCAAATTCATGGAAAAGCAATCCCGTGGTCTCACGTGAAAGGGTAGCTGGAAGTCATTTTTGCACATACAAATACTCAGGCTGGTAATTGGGGCACAATAACTTCATGTGCCAGAGAAGCCACATGGGCAGATGTTGGGTGTCTGATCCACATCTGAATATGCACAGAATTGTAGAATTATTAAGGCTGGAAAAGCCCTCCAAGACCATTGAGTCCAAGTGTTAACCCAGCACTGCCAAGTCTGGCACTAACCATGTCCCTGAGCATCACATTTACATGTTGTTTGAACTCTTCCAGGGATGGTGACTCCACCACTTCCCTGGGTGGCTCATTTCAATACCTGATCACCTTCTCAGTGAAGAAATCTTTTCCAATATGCAACTCAAACCTCCATTGGCACAACTTGATACCATTTCCTCTTGTCCCGTCACTTGTAGCCTGGAAACAAGGATCACCCACCTATACCCTCATGTCAGGCAGTTTGATTGAGAAGGTCCCCCTGAGCATTTTTTCTCCAGGCTGAACAACCCAAGAGGTAGATTTCATTATCAAGCACAGGAGCAGTGGATAGTCACACACAAAAAAATGATTTTTAGAGAAATTAGTCAGGAAAAAAATTACACAGTAACACCTACAGGCTCATCTTCCTTTTGAGAAATTATGTGGCATGTTTGGAACAACTTTCAATGTGTGTGACTGCTCTGCATGCCATGTCTTTTTCGTAACAGGTTTTTTTCCAGCATTAAAAAAACCAAAACCCTCTAACCCTCCAAGTTATTTGCTCACTGTTTGTAACACTCTGCAACTTTAAAAATTCTTCCTCCCCAGTGCAAACATACTTCCTCAGAGAGGCAGCAGCAGAGCCCCGCTAAGATGCTTAAGAGGAGGTCAAGAGAAAAGCCATTTACCAGGGGAATCTCTCTCAGTCCTTAATACATTTTTATTACTACCTATGCACACAGTCTTCTCTCAGAGGCTGGGTGAATAAATATGCCTCTTTTGAGCAAACATTTATAATGCTATTTGAACATGAGGGAAGAACAGTTTCAGCTTAAAAATGATACTCACACCATGTTTACATTTTTTTTTCCCAAGCTGCAGTTAAAATGAAACTATCCAGACAGACATTCAGCATGAGGCTTGGAAAAGATTGTTTCTTTTGGCCACTTCCACTGCAGAATTTCACCTAAAAATGAAATACAAAAGACTGGAGTTTCTGGGGGGGGGAGAAATACAAAAGAAAGATTTGTTTGTAGATGAATTACTCTGTGCAAATCCATCCAAGAACATCGATGTAATTGCTCATTAATAAGAGACTTGGAAGATACTTAGAAATGTTTCTCCTCCTTTGAACTTTCTGAAGGCAAACAAAGTCCTGGAGCTGGTGATGTTCTTGTGCATGGACTTCACTTGGAGTGAAGGGGTGCCCTTTACCTCCCCCTCCACCACCCCCAACCCAGCAGATGAGGCTCTGCTCTGCTTTGGGGCACTCTGGGCTCAGCCTTTGGTGGCAGATCTGCTCCTGGGCAAGGAGCGTTCTCCCTCTTTTTCAGCTCTTTACTTCCAAATTTTAAATTCCTGAGGTTAGGGAGCAGCTCTTATTTTATCAGATGATGGAGGAATGAGCTGGACCTCTGGACACTATCCCAGCAACATTCCTAATGCCAGTTTTAAGAGGACTCCTCACACACTAAAAGTTAAGGAGCACTGAAGGGCTTTCCTGGCCAGGACTGGAGGAGGGTAATTAGTCCCTGCAAGGATCCCTGTCCTCTTAGCTGTGAGAAACTTCAAATCCCACTGACTTCACTGGCACTTCAGGGCACTCAGCACCTTCCAAGATTAATTCCTCAAGCAGGGAGAGGTCTAGAAACATATATATTAGAGCACTTTACGTCTTCAGCTGCAGTAGGGCTCTTTCTGGTGAGCTTGACAAAGGACAGATTATATATTATGCCCTGCCATAAACTTCAGCAATCTAAGAATTCTGAAAATACCCCGTTCTATTACTCTGCTTGCTTTGACATGAAATATTAAACACCGCTTACCAAAGTAACATTATTGAACACAGATGTCCACTATCACATTCAAATTGCTCAAGTCAATCTAGGTTTATATATTTTCTTTACTTAAGCGTTTGTATAAACCCAAGTGTGCCCTGACAGTAATGATTTCACAATATACTATATTCAATTAAGGAGACAAATATGCATTTACATTTTTACTGAACTTGTTTCACACACACAAGCTCCAGCTCCAACTTACTTTTGAGATTTGGTGGAAAATAAAGGAATAGAAAGGGTGCCACCTACTGAGTCGCTCAGACATTTTTGAAGGCTGAAAAATTGTGTAAACTACCAATATGCTCATTCCAGTCAAAAGTAAACAAACCTTCCAGCTATATTTATAAGCCTGTGGAAAGAAAGCCATAGGCAGTGTTTTCCTTATCGAATCACTCAGTGACCAGAGCTCTTACCAGGGTGTAGGAAACCCCAGCTCCAGCTCCCCTTTGTTTCTCAGCAGGTTTGAAACCACCTATTCCTCTGGGAAACCTGAGAAAAATGAATCAGTCTGCACATCACATCCATGATTATCTTCTGCAAGCAATGGAGGTCACAACACACCAGAATCAGCAGCACTGAACCATCAACCCAAGCCATTCCTCAGGACCTGGGTCACTTGGTGACCTGTCACTAGCTGGGAAGGTATGTTGTCAAGCAGCTCACACATGAGCTGTACCAAGCAGATGAGATTTAGGCAGGCATTTAAATTTACAAGGTGAAAAGGTGTATCAGGCTCAAGAATGGAGACAGGCTCTCAGTACCACTTCAAACACCAGCGTCCCTTTCTGACATCCATCAAGGCACAGCCTTGTCTTTAAGATCCTGCAGAGTGAGGCAGAAATATTGGAGGAGCTGTGCTAGTGCTGCAGTTTCCTCATTTGGGGAGAACAACCTATCAAAATAAACTTCAATGGTGCCCTGATTTCAGGCAGAGAAGCCACGATTCATGGCTTTTTTTTCAGTTGAAAAGGTCAGCCTGGCCAGCCTCAACGTTCAAAAGGAGAAGTCAGTCAAGAGCTCTGTAAATACACCTTGAGGCAGGAAGATCACAGCTCTGATAAATCAGGAGTTTGTATCTGGTCTGAAGCCAGTGATGAAGCAACATCTTCAGGAGGATGGGTGACTTACCAGCAGTCCCTGCTGACTGGCACCAGCACAGCTCTCCTTCATTCCCTTGTACAGACTCCAACAGAAAAATTGGGATGTGCCAGCCATAGATTGTTCGTTGCTTACCTTCCTTCCACAAAAGATGAAAATCATGTTGATTTTCTTTGGAAAAGTTGTAGTCATGACTGACAGAGTCACAGGTTTTTATTTTTCCTAAGGGCACACAGAGCAGGGGGGAGATACTGCCTGATGTCCAGCGTGCCCCATGTCAGGGGAATGGGATGCAAAGCACAAATGTGAGTTTTATTCATCACTAGTGAAGTGGGTCAGCCTTGGTTCTGAAAAAAGATAGATTAAAATCACAGAATCACAAGGCTGGGCAAACAAATAACAAGAAAGATTTTCAATACTATGATAAGAGGGCACTGGCATAGTTAATTTAACTAGTGCTGGTTCAGAAAAGACTCCAAGTGTGTGCCCAACACACCCCATTAGTCCCTCCCTGCTGAGTGCTAACTCAGCTCACTGAGCCCTCACCAGACCTGCAGATGCAGCTGAATCTTGGCAGATTCAGACAGACTAGAGGTTTCCACAATCATCATGTATTTAATATTTGCCAAAGTTTCTTGTGTTGGGGACTGGTGTAGCAATTACATACTTGGGAAAATAATTGTGAAACATTAACAAGTCCTTATTGTTACCAGGTATTTCTGGCAGAGATTCCTTCAGGGCAACTTGGACAAGGCACCCCAGTGGAGCTGGTAATGGCATTTTTCCCAGAGGGACCTTCAAAGTCTGTTGTGTGGGGCTTTGTTTTGCTGGCAGCAGAAGCAGGAAGAAACCCAGTTTTCGACATCCTCCTTCGTGCCTACTCAAAATAAAATGTTCGTTTATGGGCCGTGATGCTTCTCACATCTCCCAGGACTTGGCACACACTTATCACGTGAGGCTGCAGCTGGAGCACCACCGTGTACTCGAGATAACAGGGGCTCTGGATTCCTCCTTTTCCAGCTCCTGAAGTGCTCAGGGGCTGCTTTCTGCTTGCTCACGCCCTCACTGAGATATGCATTAAAACGGATTTCTACCCTTGCCAGGTGTAGGTGAAACCATTCTGTCCCAAGCCCTTGCAGAGCTTCCTGGGATTTCACTCAGGGGAGGGAGCCCTGGCTCCCCACAGGACCCCCTAAAGGAGTTGTTGGGCTGCACACCTGGGAGCAGCACCGGGATGTTTTACATATTTAAGCAAACAAACAAAAAATTTTAAAACCACTTTAAAAAAGCAAGGGTGTGTGGGGTTTTTTTGTTTCTCTTTTTTTTTTTTTTTTTTGAGCTAGAAATCAGAAATAAGAGAAACTCCACTGCAATTACAATGCTTAACTTCGTATAGGGTAAAGCACATTATCAAACAAGCGACACTAAACTACCAAATTAACCTGCAAAGCTGCCCAAGGGAAGGAAATCTCCAGCTAACACTCCACAGCAAGAAGGTTTGCAACAAGAAACCAAACCACACCAACCCCCACCAACACTCTTTTCAAAGATGTAAAGATTTTCCAGGTGCTTGACATTCACCTTAACTTTTTAAGTAATAAAACCTGAGGAGAGGATTCCCGTTGGATCAGAGGGGAGGCTTAGCTACAACAATAGCTGTGCTGGCAAACCGACTCCTTTCAGCACATTCTTGAGTTTGTATTTTAAGTGGTTTTGCCACATTGGCAGCCAAAAATAACTATTTTCTGATCAAATTCACTAGTTCTTGTAAAATATTTTAACAGGCTAAATATGACCATGAGCGGTTCTAATAGTCCTTCAAGCTGTCTGTTCAAACCTCTTACTTTTGAGAGGGTGAAGGGCTCCACAAGAGGCTGGAGCAGAGCAATGCCCTGACCAGAGTGGTTGTTGGGAGGCTGTTCCTGCTGCATTCCCATCCCTCATTACCCAGGAGTACAGCCCATATTTAATGCAATGCCATAATGCTTGCTGGTTTGTACTTGATATATACCCTTAAGCTTAAAGGAATAATTAACAGCAGCTTCCCCTGTGCCTGGTAATGCAAGGCCAAGATCCACAACAGCAACCACAGCAGAAATGTCAGAGAAAAGGGAAAAACCCAACAGAACAGGCAGGAATTACCCCAAAGAATCTGCTTGCACCAATCTTACTCTTTGCTGGTGAACTACAGCAAGGAATCCTTATGTGGGTCTTACAGGATAAATAAATCATTTGAAACTGGATTTTTTGTTGAAAAAAAGCCTCCAGCTGTGAAAATTAGAGAATTTTCATTAAGTCACTTTGTAAGTAATTTGTGGTACTCTAAGCCTTACAAAATAACAAAGGAATGACAGGCTGGTTTCTTGTTAATGAAAGCTGGAAAAACAGGACAGAATAGATGGGAACAAGGAGCATTCCCACCCCAAATATGGCTCCACTTAACCAACCAGCACACACTCAGTTACCAATGCAGCTCCCACACTGGGAAGTGTCTGTGGCCACCTCCAAATCAGGGGACAGAGATGAGACAACCCTTGGAATGTAAACAAGAGGTTTCCTTCATGTTTCTGGATGAACCAAGAAGGATTTGCAGGTAGAAGGAAAACATGAATTCAGGAAAATATGGATTCGAGGTACAGAAACTGCAGCAGATGGCAAAGCTGCTATTTCGTATTACTTTTGGTAAGAGGTTGGTGGAAGCACTGAGGACACCTGAGCAGAGATGGAGCTCAGCTGCTGTGGACCAACATGTGGCCTCAGGGCAGGACCATCACCTCGGTACCTCTGTGTAGCCATGGCCTGTGGCTGATGCTAGTAGGTCCTGCTTTACTATTAATTAGCCAAGACTTGACTTCTGAGGAGCAGCAGACCTAACTCTTTGCTCTCTTAAACCAAGAAATCACAGATCTCAAACTAATTAATTAGCTTAATTATCACATGGACTCACTTGAGGGAGAAGCAAGCACATGCCTTAAACCAAGACATTACATCTGGACGAGAAAAAACACCCAGCAGATGATGGCATGAAGCATTTATACACTAACTATAATATCTACACCACATGCAGCTTCTCAAGATGTTTTGCTGTCATCAGCTTACTGAAAGATAAAGATTTATTGGGCTATTACTGAAAAGGAAGCTGGATACTGCCAAATGGCATGGACAGTTAGATGACTGGTTGCTGACATCTTTATTCATATATAAAACAACACAACTGAGTTGTATTTTTTTTTTAACTGCCATGCTTGAAGGAATCAACAAAGCAGTGCCTTATCAAACAGCACTTTTAAGTAATTTTTAAATCATTCATGGGGTTTGGATAGTTGTTTTTATTGCGTGCATGCAGAATATTCTATTAGCACCCTGTGAACTTGTAGTGCTGACTGAAAAAATAGATAAGCAGTGCTGGCTGCAGATTGGTGTAACAGCTTCTGAAGATGCTGAGGGACCATCCCATGGGGCATTGCTCCCTGGATACAATCACAAGGTCACTCTTACTCTGCTGCCACATATCTTAGAGACTGGGAAAAATTTCTTCCCTCTGAGGGTGGGCAGGCCCTGGCACAGGTGGGCAGGCCCTGGCACAGGTGCCCAGAGGAACTGTGGCTGCCCCATCCCTGGAAGTGTCCAAGGCCAGGCTGGACAGGGCTTGGAGCACCCTGGGCTGGTGGAAGGTGTCCCTGCCCATGGCAGGGGGTAGGAACAAGGTGATCTTTCAGGTCTTTTCCAACACAAACCATTCTATGATTTAAGAACATTTCAAGTGCTGTAGAGACAAGGAGTTTTAAAGGTTTAAGACATAGACCAATTATAATTCTGCATAGGCTGAGAATATCATGATTTAATATTCCATGTCTACTTTTTGATCAGCAATCTGAAAGGTTAGTGCAAAAACATCAACAGCTTCTTTTAATACTTTAAATATTGCTTCTAATAAAGAAATTACTGAATAAGCTGCAAGGCTTATAGGATTATTTTTAGAACATATGTTAAAAGATGACAAACTAAATGAACTTAATTATTCTATTCCCCGTTGAAAACTGTAGGAAAAATCAAGTAAATCATGTAAGACAGAACCCTAAAGTATTACAAGGCTCAATTTAAAACATTTGCCTTAAAATTTAAAAAAGGAGTCCAAGCCTGCAGAGCTGCTCCCCCAGAAGCTCCCAAGCCAGAGCTGTCCACCTTTCCTCTGACAGCTTGATACACCATCCCCCCTTTGTTACACATTCTGAATTCACTTTAGCATGCTACTTCCAATTAACCAGCACACCCTTGCTGCATTATTTGGCATTGAACAGGCACATGTGCTCCTTTAGCTCCTGCCAGTGGGAGAAGACAATACCCTGAAGGTGAACCAGGCTATTTGTGCACAGTATTAGGCTCTGGGAAGTGTCCAAGGGGCTGATAGAAGCCTGCAGGTGTGTGGTTTCAAATGCCTTCAAAGTGCTTCATGCCCAAGTCTTCCAGAAATGTTACACTTCATAACCATCCTCTTCCAGTGAGATTTATGCTGTGCTTTGAATATTTCTAAAGCTCTGGAGTCTGAGTGCCAGAAACTCTACTTATCAGGCTCAGTCCCTGGCCAGGTTGCTCTGGTCAGGGATCATACATAAACCCATTTGTGCACAGGCCATTTTTTATTCTCTACAAACTACTTAAAGCAGGTGTGATTTCAGTCTGTTTGCTCTGAACATGAATTACAGGATCACAGAACATGCTGAGTTGGAAGGGACCCACAAGGATCACCGAGTCCAGCTCCTGACCATCCCCACAAGGCACATCATGTGGTTCTATAGAATAAAGTTTCATCCACAAAATAAGCCTGTTGCTTCAAGACTATCAATAAGGGAAAAACAAAAACAAGTTTTAATAACATGTTTATATAAAAAACATCAGCATCCTTTCACTATGATATGTCTACAACAGAAAGTACAGTACAGATCTGAGATACATCCCACACATTCCTTGAAGAGGGGTTACAAATTTACCAAGATATAGTATATTGTTATACAAGTGCTTATTAAAACCAAATGAACAATTTACACTCTGCAAATCTGAGATTTGGTGTTTACTGCTGCAAACTGCTTTACACAGTGACAGAATTTCAAGCTTTGACCCTGCCAATGAATCACTGGGCACAGTTGCAGCTCATGCAGGGAGCTGCTCAGTCAGCCACAGGTCAACCTGAAGCAAAAGTCCTTCATGACCTGGGGACCAAGAAGGTTTCTAACCAAAATATAAATAAACACCAGGATGGAAGGATGGAGGTTTCTTGGTCCATCAGTTTTCTCAAAGATTATTCTTAAGCTTTACTTTGCTCTGATAAGAAGTTAATTCTGACAGTCACTGATTAATCTACAGGATGAAGCCACAATGGCTCCAAAATGTGTCTTTGCCTTTTCTGGGAAGGACATAAAGGTATTATTTCCATGTTTGTCCCGTTGGCAAATCCTGACACTATGCTGGTTATTACTTACACAAACAGAAATCTGCAGCCAATCAAAATAATATGGTTGGCAATGAAACTGGGCAAACTTTAATAGCTATGGTTCTTCAACATAAAAAGGATAAAAGTAGAATAATAATTTTTGGCAGGGGAAGTGGGGAATTTTTAAAATTCTGATTGTTTTCCTATGAGAATAGTGTTAGTGAAGTCTAACTTGAAACATGTTCTGGTTTCATGAATTCACATTGAGCAAGATGCTGCTGGACCCACTGAGTGACACTCAACTTATTTCCACTCAGACTGAAGTTATCTGGAATACACAAGGTAAGAGAGGGGGATTTGGCACAGAAACTGCATGGCTGAAATAATTCCAGTGTCTTTCTGAGAGGATTTATCTGCACATGCAAGTGTGTTACAGAGGAATGCACAGAGCACTCTCTTCAACAAAGAGTGTTTAACTTTGGCCTCCTGGAAAATGGGGAGCCAAGAAAGGCCTTCACCAAGTAGAAGATGAACATCAATTTAATTATAAACCCCATTTTCACTAAGGTTTTCACTTTCATTTTCAACAAGTCCCAGTGCTATGGTCAGGACAGTGTCCCTGACACTCTTGCACTGGAATCTGGTGAAGCAAATAAACAGAGTTATATTAATTTAGTAGCAACTACACTCACTTGCCACAAATTAATCCATGGATAAGCTGATTTAGTAGTTTCTCCATTAAAAAGTCCATACTGCCTAATAAAGGCTACTTTGCAGGCAAAGAATTAGGTAAATGGGTTAATCTGTAGTAAGGAGCATAATCAAAACATACTAATGACATCACGAGCAAGTAAACTTCCTTAATTAATAGTTAATTATGTAAAGTTGTGGCTCTTCTAGAAAACAAAATTTTGTAAACATTTTCTCTGCCTTGTGAAAAAAAGTGAAAACCTTCACAAATAGAGAACAGAGACAAGACATTCCAAACTACCCCAATCAAAATTCATGCTTTAGTACTTTTGAAATCTTTAATTCTGATTTTTACTTTTATATGACTGAACTTCGTTTTGAAACAAAAAGTCCTACTGAGCCCCAGATCAGAATGTTCTGTTTGATGGCACTGAGGTGAACTTCTTCCCCCAAGACAATAACATAAAAAAGCCAAAAAGTATTTTGAAGAGGAATGACTAAAAAGACTATTGCATATGAATGGTTTTGTATGAATTGGCATTTTTTGATAAAAAAAAAAAAGTTTGCTGAAATATTTCCCAAGCAGATCTACTTGGGCCTCTGATTCATTGGCACAGGCTCAGTATCAGTGACTTAAAATATGTGTTCCATCATGTACCTAAAATTGTGACATTCTTTAAAAACACTTAATACAAAAATCTTTTACTTCCTCATACTATATATATTTACAATTCTATTACCAAGGTACTGTGGCAAATGTAAACAAGTATACACAGGTGTAAATAATATGGCTTGAGAAAAGTGCCCCTTGGATCAGCTGCTCCAGTCATGTGTCAGTACACAAAAAAAGAGAACAACAGTCCTTTGGATACACTTGTGTGTCAGGGGTTTATGCATTAGCTGCTGAGGAACCACACCAGGCTCTGGGCATCTTCCCTGAACTGGAATGCCTGATGTCCTGGAATGGACCAGTGCAGGGTCTCCAGGGCAACAGGGGCTGGTGCAGTTGGGCTGGGGGGAGCAGGGTCTGGTCAGGCTTCAGAAGAGAAGGCTGAGGGAGGTACCACTGCTGGAGTCAACTACCCCATGGGGGCTGCAGAGGAGATGAAGCCAAACACTTCTCAGAGATCCACACTGAAAGGATGACAAGGAGTGGATCAAAGATGAAACTTGAAAAACAGGAAAAATAAAGAAAAGCATGAAATCATCACTGGGACAGGGGTTCAAAGAAGTGGTGGATCTCCATCCTGGGAGATATTCAGAACTAAGGTGGATGAATCTCTGAGCAACCCAGTTTAACTCTGAAGATGACCAGGCTTTGAAGGGAACTCTGGACCTCCAGAGGTCTCCAACAACTTCACTCTCTTGATGATACTACAAAAAAATCTTGAGTACAATGTGACATTTTCATTACTATTGTAGTTGGGTTCTGCAGTAAATACATAGTTAAGATCAAACTATCTCAACTGCTCAACTTGAATTGTTCTTCTCCAGCCATTGCTAAGATTATATCTCATTTTCTCATTTACCTTATTGGTTCCAGTTCAGTGAAACTGCCCTGAATTCACATAATTGTAGGATCAGACCCAGGACGTCATATCTCCAAAAGAACCTTTCAAATGTCCCAGCCCTGCTGAAAGTCATCCACTTCTGACTAGCTTTAGAACAACAAATTCATCACATTTACATTGAGTGAACTTTCCATCAACATTTACAGAGCTCTACAGAAGAAATGACAAAGAATCAGCATCAGCCCCAGTGATTTTCTGGTTGAAAGCACAGTTGGTTAATTAATTCTGAGACATTTACATAATTAATTTTGACACATTCACAAATATCTTTACTTTCAATACCTATGAAGTGATGAGTAACAACAATGAGATTTCTATGAAGCTTGAAAAAAATACTTTCCAAACCTGTATTGCTTCCAAGAGATCACAGTTTGAATTAAACTCCCAGGTGAGCAAGTGCCATTCGCTCAGCCTGGACAGTGACTACAGATGGTTTTAAGACCTGAGATGAACCAGGAGGTAAAATTGTTACTTCACCTCCTCATCCAACCACCTGGATCCTACTTCACCAATTCATCCCTTATCCAACCACAACAACAAACAACTTTAAAAATCACAAGTTACCATCAGTTATTATCATTTTGTCTCTTCTAAGACAAAAATCTGCTCTTGCAGCTCGTTATGGTGGTGAATGGAGTGTGAACACAAGACCTGGGACTGCTCATATTTCCATCTCTACTGAGCCCGTGGTCATGATGCCCTTTCCTAAGTGCACTTTTGATACAGTGAGACTCAAGTGGTTCCTGCACAGTTTCGTAACTCCTAAGCTAAACAGAGGTATAAAGAGGCACTTTTGGTCTGGTTATCTCAGGATATTGAAATATAGAACATAAATTCTTTACAATGACATAGTCCTATATCAAAGACCAAACTGTCTAAAGAGACAAAATAGCACCAAAATGTCTTTGTTCCATGAAGTGACCAATAGCAGCTGTTGAATGCTTTGACTTCTTAATTAAAAATATGTGCAGCAAAACCATAAACCCCACAGAGACTAAACATCTATTCTTGCTTACTATCTGCTTTCTCCATTCTAGATAAAACCTCTTCTGCTTTAGCAGGTACTATTTGAGGAGATCTGCTGCACAGTTTGACTTAACAAACCACTGAGAAACTCATCTGACAACATGTGAGAATGCAGAAAGCCAGGAGAGTGTGACAGATCACACCATGCTCTTGGGAAGATGGATTGAGACATAAGCAAGACACAGATGGAGAGTTTCCAATCAGTCAATCCACACTAGAAATGCAGTAGGTGTTCTTAAATTAATTAAGAACTTCTTGAGGACTGTGGTGGATTCTTCTTCAGCTGCAAGTTTAAAATTGGACGCAAGTTTCTCTAGACCACACAGCGTTATTCAAAGAGGAATCATTTTGGTGAATCCCACTGGTTTCTGTGCAATGTGATTTTGCAGTGGATCTGTACCAGCTTCATAATCTGTAAAATGCTTGTTAAACTCCATGCTGGTTGTCAGGAGGGTTTAGAAAGTCCCTGATACGTGGTGTGGCTCACTGCACGTTGATGTGTTACACCCTGCTTATCCTTATACTCTTTGGAGCTGTTCTGATTAAAAATATGTCCAGGCTTTCAAGTGATGAATTGTATTAATATCAGAAAGAATGTCCAGAGCAGATTAATGGAGGGGTAAGAGGCTAGAAATAAGTACATGAAACAGATTCAGCTTTTTAAAAGGATCCAGCTACTAAATGGCCTCTGTAGTCTTCCATAAGAAGTGTGAATACTTCAGTACAATTCAAGCTGAATTGAATAACTGTTTTCATATCCAAATTCAAATACCGTCTGTGCATATAAAACAGTTCATTTATTAGTCCAAATGTTACTGTTGTAGAGCTCTTGGAAAAATACTCCCTCTTTCTTGAGTTTTTTCTTCATAAAAAGGAAGCTTTGGAGGGCCACCTAGAGAATTAAGTAGAAACATGGTTTCAGGTCTATGTAACATAACACTGAAAGAGTATATAGATTATACAATTTACACTTAAATGATTCAATAAATGGTAGTCTTGAAAAGAAGGTAGGGGAGGGAGTTACACTGTCCTCCTTGCAAAACAGTAAAACACCTCTCAAACTGGAGATTCCCAAAGTGTTTCCTAAACTAAAGGAGGAATTGTGATTAGACTACAAGTGGGAGGAAACTTCCACTCAGTACTGTATGCCATTAAGAGATATCTAAATAATCAAATGGGTTGATATCCTTGTCCTTCTTGTCCAAACACTGCCCACCACCATGGGCAACAAATGATTTCCTGCACTCAGAAAGGCTGCACAGCCCCAGCTCGTGTTACCTTCTCGGCAGGTCGGCCCCATCCAGGCGGCTGGGCAGGCACAGTTCCCGTTGTTCGGATTGCACTGGGATTTGCTGGCACATTGACATCGCAGGGAGCAGTTGGGGCCATACCGATCTGACCTGCATTCTGGAAGGACAAGAATGCTTGGAAGAGGTGGAACAATTCCTAGTAGTCTCCCTGTTCTCTGGGATCAGGAAGCAACTTAGACACCTACATCTGTTAACATTAAAACATGACATTTTGGAAAGCGCTGCACTCTTCAAGTTTCGTCTGCCACATGGTCTGCCCAAACTGCAGCCCAGCTGTCCTAAAGAAGTTCCCAGAGTGGAAATCATTACTGGTGTAAAAGCAGGGGTTGACAGCCCAACAGAAAACATCTTGGGATCTGCTCAGGAAAGTTACTGTCAGCATCCTGGATCCACACTATCTCCTGCCCCTCTTCTTCCTGCATGGCTTGTCTGCCAGTGGGTGCCGGCCAAGAGCCTTCACTCACAGAATGTGTAATTGAAAATTAATCCATTTTATAGATACTCTCATGTCTTGCTCCAATTGCACAACTCTGTTGCCTCCTGGCAAATTAAACTCACCAAAAAAAAAAAAATCTCGCTTCCAAATACAAACACGTCTCATACTCAGGCTGGTAAATCCTCATTGCAACTTTTTACACATCAGGGTACAGGCACGAAGGGAAAGTGAGCAGCAGGTCCCAAGGCAGGGTGTGAAGTTTGCTGGAAACAATACCCTCTCTCCCTCACCTCGCTGGAAAACCCTGTGGGCAACCAGGGCCTTTGCTTTCTCCCATGAGCCCCCTCAGGTAAGTGAAGGTCTTCTGAGCCCCCTCATCAGCTGCAGCCCCAGCACATGGGAGAACTCACCCCGTGTGCTCTGAGCTTGGCCTTTTCAATTAGGAAATGTTATGAGAAAAGGTCTCCTCAAACACCTCTGGACCTGATTTTAATTTATGTAATACCACATTTTCATGTTAATAACAATGTGTATTTAAGACATCTGTTTGAAAGTCTGCAATGTTAATTTACTACAGAAAAAGAACGCCCATAAAAGTCTGTTATATTCTCTTTCTCTCTCCCTTTTTTTTTTTAATTAACATTTTGCCTGTTTAATGGGTGCTTTACCAGAGTTCAAATTAAAATCAGGCCTTTTATCTTTATGGCTGCTGCATAGTCACAGCTGCTCGCAGTTATATCACAGATGAACTGAGCCTAATTGAAAATAAAAATGCAAATAAAACCTACCCCATAACAGCTTTTCATGGATGGGGGCTACCCTGGCTGATTCGAGAAAAATCAAAATGACTCGCAGAGTTTGCAAGAAGCAAAACCTCAGGTCCCGTTTTTGGTGCTGAGCTTCCCCCTTGCGTTCCACTCCCGCCTAAAATGTCCCTGTGCCCAGCGCCGTGTGGCTGATGTGCCCCTTGGGGCAGTGCTGCAGACTGGGTGGCTTCACCCTCTGGCCACAGCCCAGTGCACTGAGGGAATCAAACAATATTCCATTTTATTTTTGCAGGTTGCACAAGTGCTTCAGTTTCCAGCAATTACTTTGTATTATTAATTGTCTGTTCAAAGGTGTTTCCTGCCCTATCCTAGGACAAAAGGAGAAATAATATTTCCCCCTGTTTTAGCTGCTCTGGAAGGTTATGGTTCCTGCTGTAAGGCTCCATAGTAGCCCATGGATGTTCACTCCTTTTAGCTTGTTTGCCACAACATCAGGATCAAAACTCTCTTCTTACTCTCAATTGAACCACTGCTATTCCTTTTAGTCCAGCGATTCCCCGAAATCTACTTCATCGTAATGACAGAAAGATGGAACCCTAGAAAGGCTGGGGTTGGAAGGGATCTTAAGGCTCACCTGGTTCCAGCCCCCTGCCAAGGGCAAGGACACCTTCCACTAGACCAGGCTGCTCCAAGCTCCCTCCTATCTGGCCTTGAACTATCGTCAGAATCACATCTGTGATCAGAGCCCTGCTGAGGAATTCTGCCTGTCATTGCTGCCCCCAACCCTACACCCATCCCATCAGGGTACAGTGGTGGCACTGGTGTTCCCTATAAGAAAATTTTCTCCCCTGTTTTTATATCCTTGTTACAAAATAATTCTGTTCCCGTGGACCAACACACAGCCCAAGTGCCTGTTCTGCAAATGAAGGAATTTCATTTGAGTTAATTGCTCCTGGACTGCTGAAGCCCAGAGGGAGGCACAGCTGCCACAGTTACCCTCATCCATAGAGATTCTGCCCTGCTTCCAGGAGAAATAAAGCTGGAGCTGGACATATTTTTGCATTGCTCTGAAAAGGCTCACATAAGTCTGTGTGACAGAATATGCAGAAATTGGGCCTCTTGGTGTCCATCTACATCCTCTGGAGTCCTCCCCACTACCTTTGCAAAACTTCTTGGTCTATTCTTCCCCAGTCTATGTTCTCCAAAGCTCCAGGCAAATGACATTTTACAGGTGACCCATAAACAGTTTTCCTATCAGTGTTTCAATTTAAATATTGATTAAATCATGAGGTACAGCCCTGATGATAAAGGTGTTGATAACCCATAAGAGCAATTTGTTACAAACAATGTGTTCCTGAACACCAGCAAATGTCCTTTGACAGTTATTCTTGAACCAAGAGGTCATAGTGGTTTAACTATACACAGTCCAACCCTTAAAATGTTACCCTTACCAATGTCACATTTGTCTCCAGTTTTCCCAGGTGGGCAAAGGCACTTCCCAGTCTCTGGATCACAAGGAGCATCTCTGCAGTCACACCGATGCTGGCACCACTCACCAAACCAACCCCTGTCACAGCCTGACACCAAGAAAATATTTTAGATGCACATTTGAATGGTAAGATGTACATTAAAGCCAGAGTTTTCCCAGGATGTCTCAGAGGAAAGCTCATAAACTCTCTGCTGCAGCCAGTGTAAATGCCAGGCTTAATGAAGAATAGAACACAGTGGGATAGGCATAATATTTATATGAGCTCTCCTTATGTTGAGTTTGTATAATCTGACCTATCAAAGGTATCTGTAAATCTGTCCCAGAAATGTAACAGGCACTTACTTTCATTTCTAATTAAAACTCTCTAGAAGACCATTCTGTAACAGTCAACAGGTCTGACATACACCTATTTAATAATCTTATTTGGAGTTTTAGAAGCAAATTTAGAATCAGTAAAAGGGACTTATTTTTAATAAATGACATGTGGAACTCATTGCTGCAAGACATCATGGAGACCAGGACTTTCACTGTATTAATCGGAACCAGATTAGTTAATTTCTAAGGGAATAGAACACCCAGCTGTGTAACAGGAAATCTGTCCCAATTTCAATGTTTCAGGGTATTCAGAAAGCTGACAATATGGAAGAAGTTGCACTCAACAAACAAATACTTGAGTAATTACACTGAGTTCTGTTTTGGCTTTGGTTTGTTGTTTGTTTTTTCTCTCCCATCAGAGGGGTAGCCGTACCTTTTTCACAGTGGACACCGTGATAACCCAAAGGACAAATGCACTGTCCTGTCACTGCATCACAACTCGCTCCATTTTTACAGGCACAGGTGTGAAGACAGCCCAGCCCATAAAATCCACGGGGGCACCCTGAAAAATTAAAGTGAGGAAGGTTCATGAAGAAAATCATAGCCCCCATTAAAATCCTCTGTATTCTCAGCTACGTTCCCTGGGAGCCAACAGAAGTGACAGTTAACTCTAATAATGCCGTGTGCTTTTAAACTTGTACCACCCAGCATCAGAGACATGCAGGATGTGGAAGCGGCCAGGTGATCTGGGACACCCTAAAATCCTTATCCAAACCAGCAGGGTATTTCTTGACTCCTCTGAAGCCCCACATCCCTTCCCAATTTCCCCGAGTGCCTCCACTTACTGTGCTCGCAGGAGTGGCCGTAGTAACCCTCAGGACAGTGGCAGCACCCCGTGAACCTATCACAGGTGCCATTGTGCTGGCACGAGCAGTCCAAGCTGCAGCCAGGCCCGTACTTCCCTGGGAGACATTCTGCTGGCAGGACATGGACAGAAAAACAAACAAACAAAATAACAATCACTGACCCCATGCCAAAAAACTCATATGGGACAGCTTGTATTGCTGAGAGATGATGCCCAGAGAATAACTTGCAGACTGTTCGAAGACACAGCATTTCTGCCCAACTATGATGCATTTACATACTTTGATGAGAAATTTTTATATTATGTAAATGTTTGAGCAACAATTTTCTCATGCTTCTAATATTCTGCCTTTTTTAATTTGCCTCTTCACATACTCGATGTTGAACCCACACCATGTGTTGTAAAGCTATGAAGTGAATGGTGTGTTATCTTTTTTCTTTATCTACAGCAATATTTTTCCTTAGGCACTTAGACAGTGTGAAAGAAAACAAGCTTTTCCTTCTCTATGTTACCATTGGAGTTCACATTATTCCAAGTTTAATAAAACCGGGAGAATCTTTTTCACACATAGCAACAGTCTTTCCATGTATAATGAGATATCTGCTTTCACAGAAAGAGACACGACTCAAATTACTGAAAGACAAGTCATGCAAAGGGACTGTGTCAATATAATTAACCTCAGCATCATCTCTGAATAATTTAACTTCCCACTGCTCTGATAATTTGAAGCTGAGCAAAGGAACTTAAATGAGTGCGGCCGTCCAAGTAATCAGATTCCAAACTCTGCAAATGCAAGACAAGATCTTTCAAGAACATCATATCTAATCACTATTAAAAGGATGCCTGATTAGTTGTCTTTGATTTCCAGTCAAAACACACTCAAAACCACAGTGCACTGGAGATCAAGACTCAATTTTCCAATAATTTCACTCTCTCTGTCAACAGATAAACAGCGAAGCTCTTTCTAGTGATACAACGCACAGTTCCTTATACAAGGTGTGCCAGGCTCCACTCCAGATGTTTTATCTATGAGATACACCCATGAGCCACAACTCCATGTAGTGCCACCTGCATCAACACCCTCCTGAGGCCTGGTAACCCCAATGCAGCCTGTGGGTGACTACAGGGATTTCGAGGAGTACACAAATAGAGATAAACACAAGTGGTCTGTGGAATGCCAGGTTAGCCAGACATTGGTTAACTGCAAATTTTTTAGTGCCTGTCTGCAGTTATCAGTCACTGTCCACTGAACATTCACAGTATTCACACTGTGAGTACCTCCATGTCATGTCTTTACCTATCTGCACACACACGTGCCTGAATTGGGTTTGAGTCTTCTCTAGTGCAAAGTGAAACCATTATATCTCAGAATGCTGCTAAAAAAGTGTCAGCCCTGTATGATGCTTTTATACAGGGGCACTCCCCTGTAAAGACCAGTTCTCAGTAAAGGTACTTAGGGAGTTTGAGGTGGACATTCTACAGGTATCAGGGACAGAAAGGCTGTAAATATGTTCCTAAGAGCATGTTGAGGAGCTTGAACTGTGCCAGTTATGATCTAATGATGACATTTGTCTGAATGTGAATTCAGAACTAGTTATTTGTATTTCACATTAGTAAACTCATAATTTCCCGAACATTTAAGTCAATAACTATACAGGTATCTCTTATCTACAGAGAGAAATGGGAACATAAGAAATGCCGAATTATTTTTGGGAGATGGACAGAAGGACAGATGTGGGGAGACTCTACTCTGGGCTGGCAAGAGGGTTTCTGGAGTGAAAACTGAGCTTATCCTGTTCGTGTGCTTTGTCTTGTGTAAGGGACAGCTGCCCTGGAGGAGTAAGGAGAGACTGCAGGACAAACTCAGCTGCTTTGGACAGATGTTGTCAGAACATCTGGGAAGTTAATACATGGGGCGTTCAACTGCAATCCAGTGTCAAATGAAAAGAGAACACAATGAGAGGAGGGAGACATAGGCTTCTGCTGACTGAGGAGGAGCACATGAAAGAAGACACAAAACAACATTCCCAGCAACAAAAGAATACAAAGTTGACAGCCCAAGAAATAAGAATCCCCGCAGAGGAATTTATGAGAGTTACAAGCAGAACTCACAAGGAAACTGCCTGTGAGAAAAAACCTGAAGCTCTAAGTAGGTGTAGTTCTGTGTGAGACAAGCTGCAGAGGTGAATGCAGCACTGATGCATTCCACTTCAGCAAAAACTGTCTGTCCCCTTGGTGGCTCTCTGGGGACACTTTGAACCTTGCTTGAATGTACAAATCCACGGGCATCAAAGCAGGAAATCACCTTTCTCACAGGATCTTCCAGTCCAGCCCAGCCCACAGGTGCAGTTGCCATCCACGTGGTCACAGATGCCACCATTCTGACAGGTACATGTCAGATGGCAGTTGGGGCCATACTGTCCCTGGGGACACACTACAGAGAATTAACAAAGTTTGTAAAAGAAAAGAAATTAACATCAAAAATAAACAAATAAAAAAGGATGAAGGTGACAGGGAATAAATACAAACACATCCTCCCCACAGAGTATCCCAAGTTATTGTGTCTCCCAAGATTGGTGGGACACTACTCTGTGATCAGTATCAGTTTTATCCAAACACTTTGTCTTGCCATATCTCCTCAGGCTCGTGGAGATCCCAGTGCCCTGGTGCTGAGGGTGGCAGAGCGGAGCGGGGAGATGTGGGCAGGATAAGGCAGGGTGATGGAGCAGAGAGGAACAGAGGCTGAGCACACCAAACTGCAGCGTTATCAAGCAAAGGCACTGGGAAATGCAGCTATAAACAATGTCTGGTGCTGAGCTTTATTTGCTGGGTGTTTTAAGTGTGGCACCAAGTGCCAGGGTGACCTCGGGCCCCGCTTTGTTACCTTGCTGGCAGCCAGGTCCCACGTGGCCAGGAGGGCAGGTGCAGTTGCCAGTCTGTGGGTCACACTGACCTTTGCCACAGGCACAGAACTGGGCACAGTCCTTCCCATATCGGTTTTCAGGGCAAGCTGAAGGAAAGACAGACTTTTTTAAACACCTTGATGCCAGTTTTCACACAGTTTTCTTATAGGTACAGTTGGCTTCATTTTTATTCCACCTAACATGCTTCAAAGCAGCACCTGTGAAACCAAAACCCATCCAAAGACATGACTGCTTCATTCTCTGAGACTTTACTTGAGTTTATAAATATACTCCATGGTTTCACATGGAGTATTTAGTAGGTTTCCTGACAAAAAGGTGACTGTACAACTGAAATATCAGCTGCTCATGCTTCCAGCTAAAAACATCTTTCTTTCCTTAATACTGATGTTGTTCTATATGGAAGACCAAACATTCAAACATTGCCTTTCTGTGAATAAGCTGAAAAGGACTTTACAGGGAACAGAGCTTTGGAAACAGCACAGAAATTCAGCCACACCATTTAGCTCTGGAACAGAGAAGTAACAGTAAAGTTGCCATGGAGTCTTTACCAGTTTTGCCATGACAAAACTTGATCTTTTTCCCATTTATTGAAACTAATGGCACCATAGTGTGAAGCAAAATATTGAGATAATTTCTCAACCTCGAAATTTTGGACATGAAGAAGGAACTTGAGCAACTCATGCTGAGCTGGCTCTAGAAATAAATTTGGGCAAGCAGGTTGTAATCCTGGGATGAGTGTCCTTGCTCCTATGCACGCAAAAGAGAGGGAAAATATTTTGCAAGAGATTTTTTTACAAAGCTGGAATCCTGATTTACAATTCAAGGAGGAGGTAGCTGGGATCTGTCTGTTTTTCTACTGACAAACTCTTATGCAAATGCTCCTCTCTGCTGTGTTTTGACAGAAGCAGAACATGAATGTTGGCTCACTTTTGCTACAGTCGGCTCCGATGAAACCGGGCGCGCACTCACACGTTCCCGACACGGGGTCACAGTGGCCTCCGTTCCTGCATTTGCAGGGATTTTGGCAGTTTGAACCATAAGTACCTTTTGGACATCCTGTTTTAAAAGGGAAAAAACAGCAATTAGGCTGTGTTGCTACCGGACCTGTTACATTTCTTGTCATAAGCACTTTGTTGCTTTCAACTGAAATTAGATTTTCGTTTTCTAACTCTATTCCCTTCTAGAGGGCCAGGAGTAGACATTGATGAGCAGATGGGTGCCTTGGGCAACCTGGTCCTTGGGGCAGCACTGACTCATAATGTCAAACCTCTGGAGAGCTGGACTAAGTGCTGCAGCCAAGCTGGTCCGACGGCTCCTGGCTCTGTGCTCCTTCCATTCCCCACATAGGACAGTACCAAGACAAGGCAGCCCAGTTCTACAGAGGTTTTTCTCTTGGGATTTCTCTTCCAAATGAGCCTGTTACTTCTTTCTCTCCAACAGAAAAGGAAAGATAGGGCCCTGCTCCCCCTTCCTTTAGGGCAACAGCAGCCTGGTCTGCCTGACATGGTGAGAAGCTGTGAGACATCTCTGCCTCTTTTACCAGCCATTTTATGGATGCTGGGGCAGATCTTTTAAAAATGCGTAAGGTGGAGGAGGTTTATTTCCTCTATTATCTACTCATTCCCTGCAAACCAGAGCTGGCATTGTAAGTGTTTGCCTGGAGAAGTTGTGGATTCCATCCCTGGAATACCCAAGGCCAGGTTGGATGGGTCTCAGAGCAATGTGTTCTAGGGGAAGGTGTCCTTACTTGTGGTGGGGGATTGAAATGAGATGGTGCCTTTCAACCCTGTGGATGAAAGACCATGAAAACATGCACATGACAGTAACACAGAATTTCGGAAGACACCTTATCAGGAAACAGCTACAGGAGAAAGATGGTTTAAACACAAACTCAGAAAATTCTCTGAGATAAACACCAAAGCAGTTGTATTTCCTAATTCACTAGACCCAGATGGATTGCTAAACCAGGGTTACAGGCAACAAGTTGCCCACAAAGAGGTTTTCCAGGTAGTACTGACTATTTTTGTTTCTTTTTGGACAGCTAAAATTGAAGGAACAATAAACAAAAAACCAGGAAGTTGTGAATGACCCTGCCATGCTTAGCTCACATCTTCAAGATGTTCTTTAGAGTGATGGAGGTTGGAACAGAGGGAAAGAGCTGGGCAGAACTGCTGGGCATGTGCCTTTGTCTGCCACCACTGAACCTCCACGTGCCACCAGTGAACTAAACATGCAGGTTATTTTCCTAATTTTCCAGTGTACTGGAAGAAGTAGCTGGTACTTTTAGAGCAGCATGATCATCATCAAACAGTTCCACTGGTGCTGCTGTCTCTAAATGTCATTTCTTTGCTCACTCCTTCCTTTCCTTCCCTGGCAAAAGGAAAGTCTATGGCTACTTTGGAAATCTGTTTGAATATATATCGCTCACGTCTCCAAGCAACAGATCCCTTGCAATCTGTGCATAAATAACTTCATGTATTTTCTCTTTCCTGAAGGCATGAAAGTATGGCCTGAGTGGTTGGAGAAATCTCTGGATTTTGTGAACTACTGAATAGCGAGGGAGAGCTTATGGGGAAGCTTTGAAGGGGTGCCTGTTAAAATAAAATTGAACACTGGCTTCTGCCCAAACCAGGATAGCAGATCATCAGGACTAAACAGACACGCACTTTTATAACATGCAGATACTCTCCCCAGCCCTTCTCAGCCATGAATTCTTCTTAATAAATACTTTGTCATCAGTGCTTCCATCTGTCAGTACACAAATTCTGTTTCATGTGGAAACTGGGATCAAGGATTGTGCTCTGCAACATCTATTTCATTCCCACCAAGACATGAAGTTAAGGACACACCCAGATTCAATGATTTAATCGGACTCTACCTGAGTTTCTCTTTTACTCTTCCCTTTGCTTTTGGTCGTATTTTGACTTTCTTCTTTTTCTTTAATTCTGTTTCCCACACTCCCAAACATGTTGCTTCAGCCTGGCAAACCTTCCAGAGCTGTTCCTCAGCTCAAGAGTAGTGATAGCTGCTCCATGACTGAAAGGAATGCAGTAACTCCCCCCCTTAGCAATTTATATAGTTTTTCTGCATCCTCAGTATTTTTGTTCAAGAAGGAGCAGCACAAGCAGGGCAAGCTCAGCCTCTGCAACATGCATGTGATTACTAACAAGGCCATCTCATCTGTTACTACTTTGCAGAAGAATTTCAATGCAGACAGTGAGGGCAATTTACACTGTGTTCTACCACTCCAGTAGGCTCTGCCTTTCTAAAGTGGGTTATCCTCTCACCACCAGTTATCTCATAAAGAAATTTTCTAATTGGACAGGTTCCTCTTCTTCTGTCTTATGTTTGTTTACAAACAAAAGAGTGGCAGCCAGATTTCCACCTCATTTCCAGATTTTTTTTCCTTCTGGTTTGACTTGGTTTGTCATGACCAAGAGTTCTTAAATCTTTTCATACCAATTGCACACTCTGAGACTTTTCTGACCAGTGTTTTTAACTGCATTGTCAAATAATCCCTTCTGACACATCTTGTTACCTACAGCCTAGAGGTGAAGCTGGTGATGTCCTTCTGGCTCTGGTTGTCCCCAGACCAGTCAACAACCCCACTTACTGCTTTTTATTCATTTCACCCAAGTAGATCTGCCTGTCCACCAAGTTATGGACAAGCGATGGGAACCTTATTGCTAATTTGTCTGCTTCCTCTCAATGCTGCCAAGAGACTTTCAGCTCTTCACTCCAAAATTTGAGAACATGAAAGCCTAGTTGCTCTTGGCTCCTGGAAATTTGACTTCCCAGCCAACTATACCTTTTATAGATACTTTCTTCAACCTTTTTTCACAGAACTATAAATACAGCAACAGTTGCCAGACACTGTTTCCAGCAGCATCCAACCACATGTTGACTGGACCGAAGCCCATTTCACGTGTTTGGGAGCGGTTCCCTGGGCTGGTTTTAATATTCTATTGAAAGCTTCTTCATCCTGGAGCAGCCCCAGTTCTCCTGTAGCAAGGACGGTGGGAACAGCGAGTATTCCCACCAAAGTCATGCTAGCTATCCTTGGTTTTCAGTCAGTCACTTCAGAATCAGGCCCACAATATCTCCCTTCACTGACCTGAACCTAAAAATAACTCACATTTCACTGTTTTCCTTCTATTTTTGTGTCTGTCTGTTCAATGCTCAGAGTGGTACAGGCAGAATAGGAAAAAAATAGATGAATATTTTTCTCTCTCTGTGAACATCCACCATTCCATTATTACTCCAGTAAACTTTTAACAAACCTGTATTTAAGTATTTGTTGTGCAAGACACTGTGTAGTTTTGGAGTCTCAGACAGCACAACACCACAAAGTCTCATGTCTCATACTCTATAGCTTTAATCCCAGTTACACAGAAATCCATGGCAAAATCCCTTCTGAATGTAGCAAAGCATAGGTTTAATTTTGTATTGCATCTTTTTGTATCTTTTATTTCAGAGCCTCAATGTCATTGTCAATGTTTTAAATTTTAAAATTCTGGAATAAAGTCTTAAGGATCTACATAAGTCTGAGGACATTGACAATAATTTATAATTTAGATTTAATGCTACACAAACAGGTAATGACTGCTGAGGGATTGCTACATAAAAGTAACAGGCAGACCATGATTAAGTCTTTTAAAATGATACTGTTAAATAGTTGATCTCCACTACTGCTCTGCTCGAACATTTATTATAATCTAATGTATAATGGATCCAGATGGCTCCAGTCTCGATGTTGAAGGCCAGACTTCAATCTCACTTACCACAAAAACTGATGTATGGAGGATAGAATCAATCCTTTATATTTTATTTATAATTTATATTTTAAAGAATAGCTTGTGATGATATGATGGTACTACAAATGCCCATCTCTAAAATGAGTCTCTTTGCTATTTCTACTCCAGGAATAAAGCACAGGTTTAACCCCCACTACAGATGGCTTTTGTATACAAATTGTCACCCAAAAAAGCAATTAAACCAGAGATGTGTTGGACTCCTAAGAAAAGAAAATCAGTGTTCATCAAAGAGAGAAAGGCTGAGTATGAAAGACAACAGCTATTTTTTCCCTCCCCTCAAAATGAGACTATTACAAGCCATGGAGTAAAACCAAAATTAAAGTTGTAAATAAAAAGGCACTTAACTGTCTCCTTTATTGGCTACTTTGGTATGTGTTTCCTATCAGCTGCCACATTCCACCAGAAACAACTTTACAGATGTTCTAAAATACCAGCATGAGGCAGGTGGATCTGGGAATATTTTTTATGATGGAGTGTTGGGCCAGTTGGCATTTTGTCCTCTACACTAGTCACCATTTTTCAATCCAGAGTAACAGTTGGTTTAATTTGATTGTTCCTCAGAAGGCCCTACAACTGAAGGGACTTTATGAATCACTCAGATTTATTGCCAATTGCAGCTTGTTGTTTTCTCATAACCATTTGTCCTTCCTTGAGCATGCAGAGATTTCGGGAAGTATTTTGGATTTGGTATTTGGAAATGAAAGAGCTACTTAATATTCAGGTGTAGCTGAAGATGGGAGGTGTAAATGCAGTGGACATATTTACATTCTTTGGCGTGGCATGAAACTGGAGAGAATTTACCTAATAAATCTGGGGGGTTTAGACATTAATTTAAATTTTTAATTAATTAAGTTTTTAATTTAACAATAATTAATTCAAAGTATATATTTTTAAATTCATCCCTTCTAATAATACAGGTATTTTTATGGTAAATTAAACCATTTTATGCTTACTTCTTACACTAAAATTTACTTTTATATATATACACACACATATATACATACACACACAAATATATACATATATACACATATATATACATATATATATATATATATATAAAGCTCTACTTATGCTGAAGGTAGTGACACAGCTGAACTCAAAGCAGCAGCACATGCTCCTGTGTGACTCAGTGCTCTCTGCAAAGGGCAGCAGCCCCCCAGGGTACTCACGGAGGTGGCAGTGGGCGCCGTGGTGGCCGGGGCGGCAGGAACAGTCCCCAGTCACTGGGTGACATTCCTCGTTCTCAGCAGAGCACTGACACACTCCCTTACAGTTCCTCCCATACGTGCCCGGTGGACAAGCTTTGGGAAGAAGAAATGCAAACCAATAAATTAAATTTGTCTTGGTAAATATAGCACTCAAACAAAGAGCGAGCTCAAATTTATTAAATAAAATCCCTGCCTACTGAACGACGCACTCCTGCGGGACTTTGGATTTATTACATTTACTTGGGGGTTACTTGACTGCTTGATTTTGTTTTGTTCAGTCAATTTGTGCCCAACTGTCAAGGGCCAGATACAATTTTCTTGTCACTAGAAAAAAATCATAGGGAAATGTCAGGTAAAATTGACTAAAATAACAGTATAAATCCCAAGGGACCAGGCGTGTGGATAAAGACATTCTACCTTTTGTAGAGAGTTTAAACTTGCAAAGCTGCTGCGACATCAACACCTCCAGTTTTCATTCTGCCTGTTGACAGCCACGTTGCCTACAGGTTTGGACCTTCCACATCTAATTCTTAGGTCTGACTTCCATTAAGTTGCCCTAGCTATGGGTCAGGATTTAGAGTCCTTTAGTGGGAGATATGGGACACTGATGTCAATTGTTTCAATTCTTATTTATTGTTGTTTTTCCTTTTGCTAAAGCAGGGCTCAGGCAAGGCTTTGTAAGGAGGAACAAAGTCAGGGTGTTGCAGCTGGGGTCAGAGCATGACCCTGATTCCAAAGACACCTCTGGGGGAAAAAACTCCATGCTGAATAAAAACCAGATACGGCCATTTCCATGAGCTCTGAGGGTAGGAATAGACAGTTTCTCATGGGGACAACAGAAAGCTGGGCTGCTGCTTCACTGACAGCACAGCAAGGACTGTGGGCAGAAGCTGGGCTCCACTGGCACCTCCTCAGCCTACTTGGACCCTGTTTAGACCTCAGCTACTCCCTGCCAGCCCAAGAGCTGTAAACCCAGAGAGGACAAACCCCACTAACCCAAAGTGCGGCTGGCAAAGCTCAGAACCTACCGAACGATTTGGGAGCAGGACAAGCAGCCCTTGGCCATCCTCCCTGCTGTGAGATTGTTGCCTCTCCAGGCATTGCATCATCACGTTTGCACTGACAAAATTATTTCTTAATTAATTAATTTGCAATGGAATAATTTGCATTTTTGTGACAGACTTACTTTTCTCACAGCTGTGGCCGGTAAATCCTGGGGGACAACTGCAGGCACCTGTCAGGTGGTGGCAGGGGCTGCCAGGGGGACAGCGGCACCGCTGGGCACAGCCTGTGCCATACCGGCCAGCCAGACAAGCTGCAGGGGTGACACCAACTGTTGTCAGGGCATGGGGCAAAGCCACCCCCTCCCAATGGATCCTCTGCCCATCACCCTGAGCATCTCCAGACCAACTCCATGGAACAAGGTGAGAGGAAAAATATCCCATCACCAGCTCTGGATTCGGGAGGGACTTGCACACCAACCTGAAGTTCCTTCCTTCACTCACGTTTGTCACAGTGCCTCCCTCGCCAGCCCCTCTGGCAGTGACACGCTCCTGTCTGGTGGTGGCAGGACAGGCCATGCACGCAGTCACACCGCTCCTCACACCGCTTCCCAAAAAATCCTGGGGGGCAGGCTGAGGGGAAGGAAGCAGAGGGAGCCACAGTTCAACCTGCTGCATGGGAAGCACCCACCACTGACTGCCAGCCACTATCAGCCTTGCCTGTGGTGATGTATATTTAGCAGACTGCTTGGCCAGAGAATATCAGTGAAAGAGAAGATATTAAAAACATTAAAAGCATTTAGCGCTGGCTATTAATGAGTCTGCACAGGAAAGCTTGCAAAAACTCAGTCACAGTGTGGAGTATGAATCCAGATGTGTGTGTAAGGATAGTGATGCCATTCCATTTGACACAATTATGCACCAAGGAACAGCTGTTTGAACAGTGAAAATGAGCTCTGTCCACATCCACCTCTCAGTGCAAACAATCGAAGAGAAAGTGAGGCCTGAAGAAAGAAAAGGTGGACACGGCAAAGGCTTTACAGGCCACACTGATGGCTGAGGCTTTGAGTCCTCAGCACCTGAAGAGATGTCAGAAAACTGCCTGTGTCTTGCAAAAGTCACAGTACCTCAGTGGCAAAACTGAAAGCACATTTCAAGTCACCTGGTCTCTACTGCATAGGAGATTTCAGACCTATTTCAGGGATTCAGATGGCTCTAAACATGCCAAACAGCTTTGTCAAATCTGGATCTGGATCTCTGTCAAATGCAAGATCTGTAAATCTGAACCATCACTGTCCATTTTGCTGAGCTCCCTGCAATGACCCACAGAGATTCAGCAGCAGGTGACTGATCTGGCAAATTCTCCTTAAACTCCCTCTCTTTTGTATGTTTTTTCTCATACCCCTAAGAAAAATACCTTCATTTTCTTAGCAGGCAGGGAACAGAGGTAGGAGGAAATAAAATAATTTGGACAAGGGCATGGTTGGGCAGAGACCTGCCTGTGGGGCTGAGACATGGGGTGAGTGAATGAATACTCATTGGCCTACAGAATACTGGAAAATTAGGATACAAAATAGAAAAGGACTTCATACTGTGAAGGCAGAAATGGCTGGTTGTTAAAATCAAGCACCTGCAGAAGCTGCTCTTACCAACATCACAGTGGTCCCCAGTCCAGCCAGCACGACAGATGCACTTCCCTGAGGGCTGGTCACACACCCCGTGGCGGCAGCTGCAGTTCTGCTCACAGCCCTCTCCTCCTTGCCCATCCCCACACTCTGAAATGAAACAGGCCAGGCTGGAGCAGCTCCAGGAAGAACACACTTACACCTCTGCAATATGTGAGCTATCAAAACTGGTCCTAAAAACCTTTAGTGAGAGAGATTTTGAAGACTCCCTTAACAAAATTCCCTAGAAATAGTTTTTCTCCTGGTGGATGTACTACTTTTTTCTCCTCAAATAAAGGTCATTACCTATTTTCTGTGACCCCCAAGGGGCAGAAAATAGCTTATTCTTCTCATCTGCCCAACAAATTTCCAGTACATTCCAGTGCCAATATCACATCTCACCTCAACCTTCTCATCTCTTACTAAATAAGCCCATTTTCTTCAACCTCTCCCCATTTGGTGCTCTCCATCCCTCTGTCTCCTCTTTTTCCCTGTGTTGTTTCAAACCAGTCCCCACCACAACTGAATTTCCTTGCAGAGAGACTGACCCGAGGTGCTGGAGGGATGGAGGATGTGATGAGACTCACCCAGCTCACACGCTGTCCCTGTCCAGCCCTGGGGACACTGGCACTCGCCTGTCACACTGTCACACGTGGCCTGGCCATGGCAGACGCAGCGCTGGAGGCAGTTGGCACCAAACCACCCAGGAGGGCAGGCTGGGAAGGGGAGGCAGCACAAAACCTTTCATTAGGAAGTGCAGAAGAAAGACGCAGGTTAAACACCACCTTTCCCAGCTCACACCCCTTCTTGTCCTGGAAGATGCTGTGGAAGGTACAAGCAAGTAGAAATGGGGACACGACTGATAAGGAATTACTCAGCATAAAACTGATCTAGGAATAAAATAAGAGATGAAGTGAATTAGCTGTGACCCACCAAACGAGCTTGAGATTTCCTGTTTGTACCCACAAAAAACATCCCTTGGTTCCCACCAGTTTTCTCTCTGAGTGGAGGTGCTGACTCCATAGCTCAGCTCACCTAGAAGCATCCACAGCAGCATTCCCAGCTTGGTGGCACTGCTGACAGCACAGGGACCTTGCAGGGAAGGCACAGAACAAGGGCCCTTTCTGCAAAAGGGATGGACAGTCTTTCTAGTGAGTGAGATGCAGAGGATTAGCCAACACAAGCTGCAACGCAGCCTTTCTTTGCCAGCCTCTTCTTAAGGCTTTGTGGAGTTGGGCTTGTGTTTGAGTCCCACATATAGGTCTAACTGCCCAGGCTGGAAGGCTCAATGCCTTTCACGTGTTCTGGATTTAGCCAAAGTCTGGAAAAGCACACGGGAATGATGAGAATCAGTTGGGTGCACAGGCCATAGGAAAGAAACAGAGCTTCACTGTGATGTCGTAATTTGGAGTTTTATGTACCTTTTCTCCCTTCATCAGCTTTCATAATGGGCTTTCTTTCCAGTTTCTGGCTGTTTCAGCCCCTCTGCCCTATGCACACTAAGTTCCTACACCCGGCCCCTACAATACAGCGCCGTGGATTTATTTAATGGACTGATCACATCATTGTGGATAGCAGTGACAACACAGGGCAATGAGCTGATGGCTAAAATACCGTGAGCTTCTCCCAGGCAGATGTTTTATTTTTCCCTCCTGTAATCCATCTTCAGGGGGTTGGATTTCCAACTGTACCTTCTTGGCAGGTGGCTCCTTTCCACCCTTGGCTACAAAGGCACGTCCCAGTCACGTGGTGACAGAGAGCTCCATTGTGACAGTGACAAGTGTTGCTGCAGTTCTGACCGTAGCTGTTCCCCTGGCAGGCTGCAGTGAGAGAATTCCATAAAACTCCATCAGGAAGCATCAAAGGAGGCACTTCACAGAGCAAACCTGAGCTACAACACAGTGCCAGGGAAGTCAGGTTGGAACTGGGTTTTGAACACATACTTTTCACATCATAAGTGTGCCTAAGACCATGTATAATCATAAAATCATTAATGTTAGAAGAGACTTCCAAGATCAAGTGCAGCCTTCAGACTAATACCACCATTCTCATTAAACCAAAGCACAAAGTACATCTCCTCGTTTTTCTGAAGACTTCCAGAGATGGTGACTCCACCATTCTTGGAAATATATATACATGTGTATATATATGTATATTTATATATACATATATACACACACACACACACACATATATATATATGTATATGTATATGTATATATATAAAAAAATAGATACATACCTTTGTATATAAACCCAAAAATTACCCTGACACTAGATAGAGTGATAGAGTCATTTAGGTTTGAAAAGACCTTTTAAGACCACCAAGCCCAACCATTAACTCAGCACTGCCAAATCCACCACAGTATCAGCCAATACATGGACTGCAAAGGGTATTTGAGAACAATTCTGCAAATTAAGATCACATAAAATGAAATTGCTCTGCAACACTTGCAGTGTAGAGATAATGTATCTTATGAAAGCTTTACTCAATAATGTGGCTTAAAAATATGTATCACAGCACATTCTGGAGAGGTTTGTAGGGTAGGGCTGGACCACTGGTGTGATGGATCAGCTGTCAGCCCCTGCCCTGTGGAATGTCTTTGTGCTAAACTTATGGTCCAGCAGAACCGCCAGCCTGACAGCCCCGGTATTTATTTGCATCCTGGTAAGAGAACTGACAACTTTGTTGTTTTCAGTCTTCATTTTTCACAGCTGGATGCCTTCTCTCACCCAGACTCTCGCTCTTTGGTCAGTGAGAGGTGATGTTTCCAATGAGTTTGGTTAAGCAGCTGGCTCCCAGGTGAAAACTTAAAGGAGCCATCTCACAAGTGTGCACTCACCATGGCTCCGCTTTCAGTGCTGCTGCCTGTGAAAAATGGCAGTGACGAAATTCCTGCAGTCTCCACTGCACTGGAGACTTGGATACCTTTAAATGGTGGAAAACAGACAGTACTGCTACCCTGTTTTCTTCTGATATCACTCCAAAAAAATACAAAGTGAGTTGATGGAGATGGATCACCTCCTTGCACGGTTTTTGTCCTGCCTTGCAGGGGCTCTCCTGCACTTGGACAAAGCTCTCAGAGCCTCTCATCCCTGCAGCATTTCTGGCAGGCACTGGAGAGGCCAAAAAAATCACAGATCCCTGATGCAGGAGAGTGTCCTGCACTTGCTGAATGTGACATCTCCCAGGTTAAGACCCAAATGATGACTTTTCACCCAAACCTCTGTGCCTTTGATGGTGTCAGTGAATAAGATGCAATACTGCAGGAGGACACGTCCCTAGGGACAGAAGGGAGGCATGAAACCATCTTGATCTGAGAGATGTACTTTTTTGACAGTATCTGGTCCATTCTCAGCCCTTTTCTTCCCATCTGAAGACTTCCAGCTTCCCAGCCTGTTTCTCAGACACCATTTCTCTCAGGACTCCTTTTCAACAGTGTTCATTTTTGTCATCACTTGGACCCCATTCACATTGAAACCACAAGAAAGAGAAGGAGCTCAGTCCCATCACAGCTTAAAGTTTGCTCTGCAGATGAGTCTTCATTGCCAAGTGAAAAGTTCAGCCCATCCTACAAAGCTCTGGCTCAGTTTTGGGAGCACAACTAAATATTTCCACAATACAGACCAGAACTACAGGATAACCAAGCCAAAGGAAAAACCAGCTCATCACCAGGTTCCCTGACTGGTTACCAGTGGTTGGTGTGAGGTTTTTGGAGTATGTGTGCAAAGCTCCTGTTACATTTACTAGGAAGACAAAAGAGTGTTCCAGTGAAAAATCTTCTAAGAAAGAAATTTCTGGAGTAGAAAATTTTAATTATTCTATTGGGTGGATGCAAATGCTGTTTGCTTCTTGGTGGGGCATTCCTGATTATCAAGTACTTTTCTGAAGATTAAGAAAATAAATAAGACATTGAAACTATTTCATGAAGTTCCACAACTGAATGTACAAATATCCCTGGGCCTTTTCTTCTTTCTTCATGATGAGTGAAAAGGGAAGACTCAATTCAAAGATGTAAATAATTAGTTTTCTCTCAGTGCCTTTCCTCTGTAAGGGGAGAGTTTATTTGTTTGCAGTCTTTAAAATCCCATTTTTGCATGCAGAGTAATGAATACAGGAAACAAGATTTTCTTCAGGATTGCAAGTCAACAGCCATCCAAAGTGCCCAGGACCACAGGCCAGTGATGGGCACTGATGTTCTACAGGGTGTCCAGAAGCTTTATTTTCATGCTGCTCCTGAGGATCATTGTCCACAAGATGAAGCATCAGCTTTAAAGGAATAGGGAATTTGCAAAGCCAAGTGTTCACATGCCATAAAATGTCAAATCCCTGTTACCAGCACCTCTGGCAGAACAGATCTTTCTGTACTCATTTATTTTTCAAACCACTGTGGTCTCTTTTTTTACCACAACGAACCACTTTTGTGAAGATCCTGCTGAGTCCAAACAGTTCCAGAAAGAGGAATTTTTAGTACTAATAGAATTGGAGCATATTTTAGATGTTTAATTGTGTTTGGCTTCTACAGACCATGAGCAACATGAGATTCCTGGAGGTTTGGGTTGTTTTTTTGTAAGACTGTAAATTTTGGATGGGTTTGTATAGAATCATAGAATGGTTTGGGGTGGAAAGGACCTTAAAGACAATCTAGTCCCATTTCCCTGTCATGAGCAGGGATGCCACTCACTAAATCAGGTTGCTCAGTGTCCCATCCAATCTGGCCTTGAACACTTCCATGGGTGGGGTATTCAGAAAAGAAGGTTACATCTCTGTCACAAAGAAATGCCAAATGTCAGGTGCTCACTTCTGTGTCACTGAGGCATCACAACACTCAGTGAAACAGTTTATTAAAAAAAACATGTTAGGAAACATACTTTTCCTAAACCTTTCTTGAAAACATAAAGTATCTTAGGTGGACAGTCAAAAAAAATCAGAAATAAAATCTCAAAACAGAAACTGAAGCTGAGGCAGGTCTTGTTTGGCAGATTTCATCCCAGATTAACATAATTCATTTTCAAACAACTGAAACCCATGGTCTGGTAATGGAAAGCATTAGGTAGCTCCAACAAAAGGCATCACCGTCCGTATTGCCCGTAATTAGATAGCAGAGTATAAAATGCACTGCATGGCTGGCTTAAGATCAATTCAAATCCCATGATGTCAAAATTATTCCTCAATATCCTCCAGCACATTGCCTGCAATCTGATTACTTCCACACGAGTCCTGTCCTTCCAGCTGCCAGAGCTGGTGGGTCCCAGCAACCAGCAAGGTGAATATTAAACATGCAGAGAGGATGAGGAGGGGTGAGCTGCCTCCCACCCCTGGCTGCCTCCCACCCCTGGCTGCCTCACCCTGAGCAGCTCTGGAGCAGCATGGACGAGGTCCAGTCATAAAATCAAAATGAAGATTCATCTCTTAGCCAAGAGAAAAGGAGGTTGTGCTCTGCACTGTTAACTGACCTCACTCTCTTACTTACAGAGACCTTGGAGGCTTTGGCATCTCCACCAGCATGAGGAATAAATCAGCCAGCATAAAGTTCTAATGGCTCAGGCACAAGTTAATAAATAGGGGTTTTACCTGATGTGAGTAGGGGAGGGGGCACAGGAGGCCATGGACAATGAGCTGCATTTCTTAATTGAATTTAATGAAATATGTAACAAAGTTTCCTGTCCCTAATGCAGAGTGAGGAGTGGGGAAGGGGCAAGGTGACACATGGCAATGCCATGGCTCAGCACTAAAACCAGGCTGTGACCAAGGAGCAAACATCACACCTGCTCAGCAGCACCTTTTCTGCTCTGTGGGATGGCTAAATAACTCTAGCTCTGTATTTGTATTGTGGTCAGTCCATTAATCTACAGCCACAGGGTGTGTTACCATCATCATCTTCAGGTGGTGGGTGATGGAGAGCCAAGTGTTCCTATGGGGGGCATGAGGAGGCAAAATGTCTTAGCAGAAATGTCTAAAATCTGGAAAGATTGAGGAGCACTGACCCACCTGTAAATTAAAGAGCAGAGGATTTTGCAGGAGAAGCCCTTTCAGAAGATGGGTTGTGTTGTGTGGTGGGGGCAAATGAGGGAAAAATATTACAAAGAGCAAGTGCTGCCCTCAAACAGGGCTGATGATAAAATGGCATATGGCTGGAGAAGAGATGCTTCAATACAAGCAACATTTCTCTCTAGTTCCCAAATTAAATCAATTTTCTATTGCAGAAAACCACAACCCATGGATTCAAGAAGTGTTCACAAAAGAGTTCACAAACAACCAGAGTTGGCTCCTTGCAGAACTGCTCTGGAGCCCAAATCTACATCACAGTCCTGCAGACTGCAGTTGTATTTTCAAAAGAAAGTTTAGACCATGACATCATCCTAAAGTGAAATGAGGAAGCTGAGAGGCTAAAACCTGAAAATCTTAACAAAATTCCACATATTTGCTAAACTTTGCAAATAAGCTGTTATTTCCAGATTTAATGTCATGTAACTAAACAAAATAACATAATTTCCCATGAAATAGTGTGAAAAATTTCTCAAAAGAGACAATTTTATATATGCATGCACACAAACACCTTATTAGCTTAAACATTGTGGGATAATTCATACTTGTGAACATCTAGGAAGTTGACATTTGTTTTAAAACAAACAACTTTTCTAATAATTACTTAAAAAACTACTCAAAGAAAAAAATAATCTCACGTCTGATTTGTCGACTTTGTGCATTTGTAACCTGTCACTTTATAATTGATAATTAGATGAGATACACCAGAAACAGATACACAACATTTCATCTCTTATAATGTCACACAAAAATAAAAAGCAGAGAGTTGTCATATGGTAGGAGACAGCTCTGCTATTTAAAACCTGATGCTTATCATGTTTGACAAGTGCCAACAGCAGCTAAAAAAATGATGTTGACGATTTCCACAGCTACCAAAACTTGTTCCCTTTTTTGGCATCTCTGGAAGGGAATGTGACCTATCTAAAACTGTACCCTGGAGGGTCATCCTGCATTCCCAGAGCAAAGCCATGCCAATGCTGGAGGGGTTGGGCAGGGATGCACTTACGCTGCTCGCAGGTCTCTCCCAGCCAGCCCGGGAGGCAGCGACACGTGCCCAGGACATGGTCACAGCCAGCAGCATTCTTGCACTTGCACACCTGGTGGCAGTCAAGCCCAAAGAATCCATCTGGACAAGCTGCAAATGCACAACATTAATTTTTAGCATGGTTCCTCTTTGTTGTTTTCTTCTTTCTGTATAAACCCCCTCTCATCTTTTCACAGATGCTTAAGAACCAGTTGCTTCAAGGGCTAAGCCTGCACAACTCTGTGCTGTACATCTCAGAAAAATGTGACCCTCTTACACAAGCAACTGATTTCTGCTCTGTAAAACACAGTTGAGAGTATTGAAAAGCCATAAAACAAGTGATAGAACAGACCCAGGTTCACACAAACTGGTACTTGTGCTTCTGTAATGACAGAGGAAAAAGGAAATAATTCAACATAATCAAGACTCCAGAGCCATCCCTGCTGATCTCCTTCCCCTTGGAAATGCAAAACTTCTGCTCCCATTTACTGCCCTGACACTTTCCTAAAGATTTTTTAACAATAAACGTAAGCCACAGTGGTGTTGTTCAGTGCTGAAATGAAAAACTGGCAAAGTGAATGAATAGAGAAAATCAAGATATATTCAATGTGGTAAAACAACTCCAGGGAGCTGAAGCAGCTCTGTACCTACAGCTGGGAAATGAAAGGAGGAGCAGACCCATGGACTCAATTTTTACCTTTACCAATACTGACAGCAGTGAAAATAAGCATTGGTGCTTGTCAGTGGGTCACATTATACACAAAATGCTGCATTGCAAGGATGTTAAAGCTGCTACACAGAGTTAAAAAAAATTAAAATTAGATATGTTGTCTGTGTAGCCTTAATTTAACACCTCTGTATATATATGTGTGTGTGTGTGTGTTTAGCTTAAGTACCTGCATAATTATGTTACACTAAGTGATAATAGACCTATAGATACACAATTGTTTGTCACTCTTTTCACAGAACCCCTAAATTAGTCTCAGGAATTATGCTTATCATAAGATAAGCATAAAATAAGTTATTCAAGAAAACTTATCTCTTCATCCTCCTTATTCCATATAAACCTATATTTAAAACCCAATCCTCACACTTCTACCATGAAATGAGAACAACTCGCTTCCCAATAGATTCTTATGGCGATTATCACCATACACACGAACCAACAACCCTCCACACTGATCTCCCAGCTCTCTACCATGTCAGAATAACATTGGTATCATCATAGAATGCTTCGGGTTGGAAAGAGCCTTAAAGATCATCTTGTTCCAACC